>NC_141038.1:26537500-26880000 GCF_052040795.2 Danio rerio
TGAATCCCACTTATGAACGACTTGTTCACTTAGCCGACAATAGTAAAAGTTTCAAGCACCGCAGCGTCTTGTTGTCATATTTAATTTACATTGTTTGCTCATTTTGTTCAACAAAACTAGCATAAGCCAAGTATTAAATGTGACTTGGTGCTACTTCGCCTTATCGTTAGTGCAGTAAGTGACTCCATTATCATCAATAACGTTACCTGTTTAACACGAAAGTTCGTAACATAAAAAGCATCAAAAAATGAAATCTTACCTACAGTATGAACTGTTCTGCCTTTGTGCTTTGTTTTCTTTGTTTGCTCGTTATTACACCCGCACACAGCGCTAAAGTCCAGCATCTTCACATTGACTTTAGTCTTGACTAAGTGTTGCTGAATGACTTTTGTCCTGAGAGCACTGTACAAATATGGCAGCGCTACTGACGTACGCTCAGGGTCTGTATGCGATATCTAGTGTATACATCTACAATAGTTTACTAGATATTGTTCAAAATACTAGTATTCAGCTTAAAGTGACAGTAAAAAGCTTAACTAGGTTAGTGTAATTAGGCATTTGGGTAATTAGGCAAGTGATTGTATAAGAATTGTTTGACCTGTAGATAATCGAAAAATATATATAAAGGGGCTATCATTTTCTCCTTAATATAGCTTTTGAAAAAAAATTAAAAACTGCTTTTATTGTAGCTGAAATAAAAAAAAATACAATTTCTCTAGAAGAGAAAATATTTGAGGAATACTGTGAAATTTTCCTTGCTCTGTTAAATATTATTTGGAAAATATTTGAAAGATTCACAGGAGGGCTTATAATTTTGACTCCAACCAAAAATCATTATGCCAGAATCAGAATATATGCCTTATCAATTTAGAATCCATGCGATAATTTATGAGAGAGCCAAAAAATAATAAATATTACCACCATTTATTTAGCCAAGCATTTTAATTAAAAAGAGCCCATGATTTGCTCATCATTTTGCGTTTATTAAGACAGCCTCCTATTTTTCAAGATGTGCTGTCTGAAGGCCAGGCATCGCTACACTCTTACCTTCTAGCAGGAAGTCGTCTGGATCTAACTTTTTTCTCTTCCTGCTCACTCTCTGAACTGCTGGTCTCTTCCTCAACATCCTCTTCGTCATTTGAGTCATCATCTTTCCAGGTATTTCTTTCAACACAGAAATACCACAGGTTCATCTACTGGACGTCTAATAGCTTTAACTGCTGACCAAACGTGAAGCTGAAAGTCTGTCCGTTTCATTTTTTGCTCCGCACACATTTATACTAGCATTTAAAAAGGTTTGGGTTTTACCAAGACTGTTTTTTTTTTATTAGAAATACAGTAAGTGTAATACTGTGAATTTATTTTACAAAGTAACTATGATGGTTAATTTTTTTTTTACAACGCTTTTAGTGTCATATGATCCTTCAGAAATCTAATATTGGTGTCTATCCTAATAATAATTATTAATGATAATTACTATTATAATTATTTAGAATAATTATTAATTATTGCATTTATTTACAAAATTGTTACATTCTAAATACCCTCACTGTCACTTTTGATCAATTTAATGCACCGCTGTTAAACAGAAGTTTACATTTTACAAAAAAAAAAAAAAAAAAAACATACAGATCTTAAACTATTGATGGAAAGTCTACTCAAAACTGATGTACTACATTTTAAAAATATATGTTTCATCGTCATTCAGTGTAACAGATATAATTGTTATAACCTGTACATATTAAAATGATAAAACAAAATGTAAATAAAGGAAAGTGATTTTCGAAACGACTAAATACTTTTTTATGAGAAATGCATTAATATAGTTGTTTGACGCAAAATATAAAAATTTCAAAATGACAAATGGACCTTTTGCACACATCCAAGTTTGTCAGAAGCAGAAGTCATAATAGTTGGCTAAACTTAGGAACAGTGTTTCCAGATATAGCAGACTTTTTCCAGCCCAAAAGCTGTCCAAAACCAGCCCAAACGCACAAAAAAAAACCCACAAAAATATTAGATAACTATATATTTTTTTTTTATTTAAATCGAAATTAACCTAGTTAATTTAACCCTCATAACAGTTAACCATGCAACCAACACCAACAGTCACAGAACCACAACAGCCCTCCTCTAACCCACACACTGCACCACCTATTAGAGTGTTTTACTTTCTAAATAGGGTATAAATTCATTCCATTTGGCGTTTTTAAATCTTTTGAACATTAAAAGCTGCTGCTTGTCAATCAGACAATGCTTCTGTTTGTTCTTGCTGACATAAAAGTGTGATAATAAACCGCTGTGAGTTTAACTATGGGTGCTGCGCGATGCGTGTGCAAGTGTGTCACTGCGCTCTAAGTTTATCCAACTGAATTTTCAGAAATTTTGAAAACGAACCCAGAAGGGTCTATTGGAAAGTACAACATTTTTGGCATCCCCATTGCTCAAATAGCAAAATGAGAATAGTCATGTGTTTTTATGACACTCAAAAATGGGAATAAAAAGAAGAGTCTGATAAAGGTGCTATAATACAAAGTATAGATCACAGGTGTCTAAACTCAATCCTGGAGAGCCGGTGCCCTGCACAGTTGGACGTTTCTAGTACACCTGGAAAGAGGTTGATTAGCTGGTTTAGGTGTGTTTAATTTGGGTTGGAGCTAAAACATGCAGGTACAAGTTTGGACACTCTTGGTATAGATGTATACATGTACAATTACGTTTACTAATCATACAAATAGAAAACTAATAAAATGTATCGCCACATTCTTGTTAAAAACATCCATAAACGAGTATTTGAGCTGCACTGTCATCCTTTAATAGACCCTTTTAATGTCACATATCACATTTTCCTTGTTATAAATATGCCTAACAAGATATTTTGGTATATAGTCTAAACTACTGTTACACTGAATGGCATTTACTGGATGTTTTCCGTATTTAATGTTCAAAATAACAATGATAAAAACAGCAAAGACATTTGACACATGCAAAAACATAAATGATGAATACAAATGTATGTTTTATAAATACTGACATTCATGAAGACTAAAAGGAAATCATAAGCACAACAAATCTATACATACACATGGAAAAAGTTGGACGAGAGACCTGTTTGTAGACTTCCATTACACTTACTCTTTCTTTTTCTGCCGAGAGCTTTTTCGTTTGGAACTTTCTCCCTCTGAATCACTGCTGCCCTAAAAATTAAAACCCATGAAAATCCATTTAGAATACAAGGAACAAGCTAGATCAAACAGCATGAGAGCATAATGTTTTAGATTACTCAAGAAAACAAAGCTTTCAGCACACAGGGTTATGTTTACACAAGTCAAGACTGCAAAGCCTGATCACTTCCGAATCCAAACATAGAGTGTTTATGCTCCACTAATTAACCATGACTGTAATAATTCCTTCAGAAGCAGAACCTGCTGATCGTCAACTCGCTGCGAGTGTGAAATGAGGATGTGAAAGACTGAAAGCAACCACTAGAGGTCAGGGTTGAATTATTATTTACCTCAGCTCCAATATTAAGGCGTGCAGGCTCTTGTCTACTGCGACTGGATCTTCTCACACCATAAACATCAGGATGTTCTTCCCACATCTACGGTAAGCAGGGAGAAATTCTTTTTAAAAGCTTGCAACCAATTAACTGTCACCTGTCAGACATTTGCACTTACATATTTTAAACCATAATATTATGACAATAATAGCAAGCAAGCTATCTACTTTGATGCTACTAAATAATTAATTGCAATAACATCCAAAATAAAAGTTTGCATTTTAATAATATGTGTGCTTAATATATTATGCAGATATGCAGTGCTCAGCATATATAAGTACACCCCTCACAAATGTATCTTTTAAATTCATATTTTTAATAGGAAGCTACACTCTCAGAAATAAAGGTAAAAAAGGAAAGGAAAAGGAAAGGTAAAGGAAAGCTTTCACTGGGGTGGTACCTTTTCAAAAGATACAAATCTGTACCTAAAAAGTTCATATTAATACCTCAAGAGTGCATATTGGTACCTAAAAAGAACAAAAGTGTCCCTCATAAAATGTTTAGGTATTAATATATGTTTGAGGTACCAATATGGACCCTTTAAGTACAAATTTGTACCTTTTGAAAAGGTAACACCCCGGCGACAACATGCGTACCTTCATTTCTGAGTGTATACATTATTATATTTGTTCATATACAAAAGATTAGTCAGTACTGAAGCCAAATCTGGAGTTTATTTAACAAAATAACTTACGATAACTGTCAAAAAACTAGTACACCCAAATTTATGTTCTAGAAGAATATTTAAATTGTTTAAAAAAAAAAAAAGAGGAAATATCAAGGGAAGCAAAAAAATTGAAAAAAATGTAGTTTTGTAGGTTGAAATTGTTTTATGCAATATTTTGATTAATTTTCACTGTATAATCTTTCAATTTATTAATATGTTTGGTGACTAAAATATTATTTTAATAAATATATATTTTTAATAAATAGTTTTGTGTAAATGCACCAAAATACAATTTACCTACATATTACTTTATATCATACCTATATTCACTGAGAAATGGAGAAAAATATTCATTTTCAAAATGGGCTGTACTCAATTATGCTGAACACTGTATATAGACACCAAATAATATTTTCATATCTATATGTTTTTTACTATTATTTGTATCTCATACACATTTAATTTTGGATTATTAATTTGTAAATGTATTTATTTGCTAAATAACTACAAGAGTATAACAAATGCAGGCTATTACTCTGCAGCAGCAATCTACATGCAAAAAAATAAATGAGTAAAAAAAAAATCTGCAGAAACAGCCAGGGGTGCGTTTCTGAAAACCATCGTTAGCCACATAAAGTCGCAAGTTGGGTCGTAACAAACATAGTTAGTTGATTTGACATTTCCCAAATCCATTGTTCAAACGAAGATTTGCAAACTGCATCGCAAACTTGTATGCTCTAGAGCTGTAATTAGCTGTGTTCTATTTCCTGTTATCCCCGCTATTCCCTATTCATTTACAACATTCTAATATTTAAACTTGGAATTATGTTTACATAATCATGTTTCATTGTTTACAATTGCGCTCCCGTCGCAGTGCACCTTGAAAACATTGATGTCATTTTGAACACAGCCAGGGCTCATGGCAAAAGCTACAGGTGACCTATTATTTAAAAGCGGAATTTATGTTATGTCTCCAAAGCTTGTGAAAACAAAAAAACTTATTTATTAAGTTATTTATTAAGTATCTGTACTGTATATGACATGGGCCTGTTGGAAAGAACATTTCTGCAGTGGTTTGCATATGTCAAACTGTAAAAGTAAACTTTTCAAAAAATAAACAATATCCCACTTAATAATAATGATATTAATAATTAAAGTATGATTTTTTTTCATTTACTAATAATAAATTTTATTTCTTAACAGCCTCATTATTTATTTATTCATATAATTTATATATAGTATTAGAATATGTGTTAGCTTTAGTAAGTGATTTTATGTTTAGAATAGAATATGTAACGTTCTCAATAATATTTGTAAAGGAAACACAGGCCCTATATGTGCCATTTACATTAATTTTAAATATCATTAAAAAGAGTGCATGTTTTTACCAAAGCTAATATTGGATTTTTTTAATGCCTGTGAAACAATATAATTTGCACAAAGAAATGATGGGGTTCTTCTCTAAAGAATGAGTGGCTCCACCATGTTTAGAGCATCATTATGGCACTTTACGTTATAACTAATGTGGTTCAAGCGATGGATCTGCGACAGAGAAACTATGGTTTTGGGGAAACACTTATCACTTCATCGTTCTTTTCCCAACTGATACTTCATACTATGATAGTTCAGCCTCGAGTTTGAGAAACGCACCCCAGATAAACTGTCTTCATTGAAAAAAGAGACCAACATTGTGCTCCAGAGTGTTGAAGATCTGCCATTTAAAGGTTTAGCTTACTTGCAGAATTAAAATTTCCTGATAATTTACTCACAGCCTTGTAATTCAACCTGGTCATTTATTTTATCTATTGAGGAAAACACTCAAGGATTTTTCGCCATATAGTAGGCTTTCATGATGCTCAGCGCTCTGAACTTCATGTAAAGCTTCACTGAAATTTATATAATTCCTCTTTAGCAGGGGTGTCCAAACTTGGTCTTGGGAGGGCCGGTGTCCAGCAGATTTTAGCTCCAACTTGCCTCAACACACCTGAATGGATGTTTTTAGAGCTTGATTAACGAACTCGGGTGTGTCTGACTGGGGTTGGAACTAACATTTGCAGGACAACGATCCTCCAGGGCCAAGTTTGGGCACCCCTGCTCTACAGGTAGAAAAATCCTGAAATGTTTTCTCAAAAACCTTAATTTCAACTAAAGAAAAAAAAGAATTAACATCTTGAATGACATGGGCATCAGTAAACTATATCAGGGAATATTTATTAAACTAAATCTTCAAATAGTTTTCACTTCTAGGTCAAAAAAAAAAAAGAGTGTGATAGTTCAGGGGTTAATATCAATGATCAGACTGGCCTTTTTGTGTACCTTCTTCACATCCGCCAGGTTGTCTTTCTTCCTGACAGGTTTGTCTTTGACCTGCGCTGAGCTCTGATGAGATTTGGACCCATTGGATTCGCTGCCTGACTCAGAGTGGCTCTCAGAATCAGACGTGCTGTTGGATTCAGAATGCCGGGATTGAGCTTTTTCACTGCCCTGCTCGCTCTCCGACTGACTTCCAGACTCCGACCCAGAGCGGTTGGATTCCTCGGATGCTGAGTTGCTATAACATTAAAGACGGGCATTTTGAGAAACCAGTAAAATCACAATAATTGGTTCTAAAATTAAAGATTCATTAAAATCTCATTCATTAAGGTTTATTCAAACAAGACAAGAATTTGTACTATTCCTTTTGATCAAACTGAAAAAAGTTCTTAATATTCCCAAACAAGTTTTTAAATATCACTTTTAAAATATGAAGAGATTTGGGAAACACATTTAGTCTTACTTTATGTCTTGTACTTTGACCCAAATGAAGTGAGATCATAATTAAAACCAACAAATATCTCCCAATGGTCTTCAGAAGAAAAAATTATAAAGGCTTTATGGAATATATATTTTATTTCAGTAAAGACTCTTTAAATCAGTGTTTATAGATTTTTTTCCATTTAAATATCCCCTTTTCACAGTTAGTTGGCTAATTTTAAATTGACAGGTCCTTCTTTTAGGTAAAATCTAATTATCTTAGTCGGTCAAACAATGAAATGTAGACTGAAAGCATGCTGAGACTTTGTCCTTTTCTAAAAAACAGCATTCCAATGATTTAGGGATGGGGGTGAGAATTCCAATACAAACATTGCCTGAAAAACCTGAGTGCACTGAACTGTAAATAACAGCCCTTGTTTAAAATAAATAGCAAACAGACACGAACAACACCTGCAAATTGAAATGACCTTTAATTTACAGAACAGTACAAATAAATTCACACAAATATATATACTCTTAAACAAAACTTCTGTATTGCCAACTTAGCTTTAAGCGCAAAACAAGAAGGGTCAAAATACCTAAAACATGGATACTTTTTTTTTTTTTTAACTTCTGATTATTTTATTTTTTATTTTTTGTTTTGTAGTTTTAATTTAGAAAAACTGTCAATTTTTGAGGAGCAATGCACTAAATTATATTTTAATTAAAACTTTTGTTTTAGCAATTAACATTAAATTAATCCAGTAAATCCAGGAAAAAAAAACGACAACTTTCTCTTTTTTCCCATATTTGTATATCATGTTTTATTCAATGTTTGGTAGTATTATATTTTGTTTTACATTCAGACTGAGCAGCTGAAACGAAGAAAATACAAACATCTTTACGTTTGGACGTCATGATATAGTTTTACACAAAAAAAATTATGTTTCCAAAATCATACAGCAAATATATTGCATCATCTTGAAGTTGGCATTTTGTGTCAGACCACTTCTGCTGTCCTTTGCCCTTTAGGCCTAAAATTAAATGCAAGGACTTCTTCCTAAACAAGCCCAGCCCCTCTTACTATAAATGAAACAAAATCATCTTCCTTATATGGTTTAAAAAAATAGAGCAAAGACGACGCTATAAAATCTACTAGATACTCCGTTGCATCATCACTAATTCACACAAAAAACAGGCTTTCTAAAACCTCGTGTATTGTTCATATAATTCGATCAGATGACACGCATGGAAGCCATAATGCAACCTGAAAGCGAGCAGAGTACAGAAATTAGCAGCCGTCATGTGTCCACCGAGCCAAACAGCTGCTGACAAAGCAGCCAGACTGTCCATATATGGGTGCTGACATCACGAATGGGCGGATCTATCCCCTCAGTTGAAATCTCATTGGCTGCTTATTGCTAGGCCGGAAAAGAGCCAATGAGAATTCACTGAGACCACGTGACCCCCAGAAGACTTTCCGTTTCCGGTTCCTGTAGTTCCAAGAAGCTTTTATGTAATGCAGCAACTAATACAAGCTATGCAGCACAAAGCAAGAGCCATTTTGTGCCTTTGAGGACTTTCAGCCATTTAATGAAATCACTCTTGTACAATAATGAAACAAATAAGTGCTCTGTATGTAATATAAAGCATTTGAGAACCTCTGATAAAGTGTATTGGCAAGAAAAATCTCACATCTAGCATGTTTGCAGCTCTTGTTTCTTTTAGGAGCACACATAAAATGGCTGCCACAGTTAAACATCAGTAAAAATGTGCTTTTGAGGGTACAGAACTGATTTAGAATTTCTAGAAGACATTGTTGACAAACTGGATGAATGTAATCTTGTGTGCTGTAAATTCATGATTGCTTATACATTGTCACATTAGCAATGTGTGCAATATTGAATGATAAATCACCTTCAAAATTTTTTTCAATTAGACTCCGTGTCAGAGCAGGAACTGAAGTGGAAGTTACAAGGAAATTCTTACCCACACAACCATGAAATAAATGAAAAATGGCCATGTCATATGAAGTACAAACATTAAAACATCATGTGCAACTTTAAGATTAACCTTTATTGATGAGGTCTTGGTAAAAAAGTATAAACAAATTAGAGAAAAGGCAGTGTGAAGGTTAAAAAGTCAACTTCAAATAATCCATGATTAAAACATCACTTATATTGCTTTTTGTATAACTTATGTTGTTATCCTAAATTATGACTAGCAAAGGTTAATATAAAGCCCAAAACAATACTGACTACTCAAATAGTTTCAAGTATTTATTTATTTATTTTAACAATTTAACAGTAAAGTTGTAGTTGTGTTTTGTATAACAGACTGACAAAGCTTTTTAAAACTTTTTTTTTTTTTTTTTGCTGGAAATTATACTTATTAAAATGTATATCTGCATTAGAGAAAGCTTTTTATTTTACTTTAGTATCATTAGTGGTAATGTACAAGATAATAGTTAACATTTTAAAGTGGTCTTAAGTTCTGAAGTTCAAATATATGTTTTTTTAAATATCACTGAAAATTATTAAAATGACAATTTTAACAAAAGTCAATAAGTACATATGAATAAAACTAATAAATTAAAATGAATTCTTAAATATACTTATTTTACACAGTTCTGTAGTTTAAAAAATCTTTGTAAAAATGCATTTCTTAAAAATGATAAATTATAATTTTAACAATTAAAGGCCTCTTAAAAAGTAAATATGAATAAAACTATAATTTATATTATTTATAAAATATAATTAATTTTTTACACTGTGCTCTAACAGTCAATCATTCCAATAGGTTTGATTATTGGAACACCTGAATGAGTACTGGGATAGTATTGCATTAATTTGGTTATGAGGTAGTATACCCCTGCCATTAAGGGTCTCATAAAAGTTCAGCCCATAAAGTTTTTAAAGAATGACTACAACTATTTAATGTCACATATGTGACCTTTAAATCAAATACTAAAGGATTTTTTTACCTTTAATAAAACACTTAAAAACAAGTTATTTAAAACTATGCAATATGCAACAGCTTGTCAGTATTAACAAAAAGTTAAATATTTCTCATTTGTCAACAAATAATTAAAAATAAATTGACATGTTAAACATTCAAATGTGCCAATGCAAAAACAAAATTTCACTATAAATGAAACAGCTTGCTATAAACATTTTATTCATGTGAAATGGATTTCATTCAAATATCTCAGGAAATTAGACCAAACAGGTAATGTGTATAAAACAAACATCAATTTACAACATTCAAATTCTAAACTCTGATTTAATGTCAAAATGTTTAAAATATCATTAACCCTAAACAGTGGTGCAATGCAGCACATGCTAATCAAACAAGGTCATTTCATGCATGACTTTATATGAAAAATATTACAGCAGTATAAAGATTTCAAATCTGTATAAAACACTGCATCTCTTGTATAAACTGGAGAAAAAGGCCTATAGGCCTTGTATACACTTTTTAGAAAATCAAACAAAATCAGGGTGTGGCTATACATCTATCCCAAGGTCAACTGTATGAAACTCATCTAAATTTACAGACATTGTGGTTTAAACTTCTGCACAGGTGATCAACCATGCTTGTAAAGGTAAACAATCAAGACAAGTTTTAAAAAAGAGAAGAAAAAAAGGAAACATCGTACCTGGAAGCATTGCTTTGAGTCGAGCCTTCGTCTTCTTGCTTTTTACTCTTATTCTTCATCATGTTGTTGTTCTGGTATTTATTAAAGATGATCTTTAGTCCAGGTATAAACTGTCAAAAGTTCAAAGTGGGACGAACCATAAAAAACAAAGTCATGCCGTAGCAATAGGCGGAGAAGGCTCAACTAAATTCGGATAATTCGACAATAAATAAATATTTCCAATACTCCTGAAGTTAAAAGCATCGGAATCGTAATGACACCTGCTCGACTGTACTCGATGTCAAATATCCATGTGTCGATGGCATTTCAAGGCAATACATTCACAGAGCCACATGCATAAATTCTTACTGCGTCATCAGACAAAGGACGATTAAAACATAACGATGAAAGCAAGGAAAATCGACAAAACAATGTAAACATACCTATAGCATTGACATGAGGAGGACTGCAGTAGTACATTCACATCTGACAAAATATCCGATTTGTTACTTTGGCCATAAAGAACAAAAAAAAAGAAAAATATTCCAGGATTGTGATTAAAACAACAATCGGAATAATATTCGAAACGAAAAATAATATTGGTAATCCAGCAATGGCTATTTGAATGAAGAGAGAGAGTGAGAGAGAGAGTATATGAGCCCAGCAGAGCGCACTAAAAATGGAGGACCGCCATGGCTGCCAGCGCAAGGCAGGGAAAACAACGACTGGCCACTCTACGCACACAGCACGGCGTTTTTCGACGAAAAGAAGTCACTAAACGTACGCTTTAACGTCTTTACAGTCCTAAACTACACAAAACGAACAAATTCGCGCGTTTAAGGGGCCCCGAGAGGCACTGAAAGTTCGACAAAGTTGAGATAGAAGTGCTATCGAGAGCCCTGCGAGGCTCAACGCTCTCCCCTTCCCAAGGTTCATCCGCCATCTAAAGCTCCTTCCCAGCACTGAGAGCTTAGCCTTTGATTGACGTTCTCTCCATTTACCCAGAGCTCAGGTGATGCACGAAGACCCACCCCTTTTATTTTCAATAAAAACTAGTTGTTTCATTGACAAGTTATCGGCTTAAGTAAGTCCTGCTTTGCTAGTGTAGTGATTGAATAACTTGGTGTTTAAATAGGCAGTTCCTTTCTTTATGTTAATAAAAAAAATATTATTTTAGCCTTCACTTCCTGCATAGACAGGAAATGATACAACAGACTGCCATTTTGCAATGGGTTCTGGACTACACTGGACACCATTTTAGACAATTAAATTAACTCATTTACATGTAATTTGAAAAAAAAAATTATGCTTAATGCAGCAACACTTTAAAGTTGGATCTTGCGAGCAAATGGTTGATTTTTATTTAGCATGAAATTTGTTGGTCTGTTCTTGAATAGATTAAATTAAAAAATAATTAGCGAAACCCTCGTAATTCTGAAATAAAAAAAAAGCAAAGACAATTATTTAAAAACCAGTGGGGGGAGATCAGAATTCGAAAACATCACCCATGACAGTTATTAGTGCAGTTGCAGGTAAATCCTTCCATCCAATAAGGGCAACTCATTGTTCAAACACGGACTTTTATTTTTCGTTTCAAAAGACAAAAGGAAGCATTTAAAGTTTTAAAATACAGGCATTTCATTGAAACAAATACAGTGCAGTAAAACATGAAATACATACAACTGTTGAAGCACATTAGCGAACGATTTCAAACATCATAGCAAAATACAAAATGTCTTTCTTTCAAATCCAAAAGCAAAATATGAGCCGCCATCTTCCTCATTAAGCAGTAGTCTCCACTTGACTGTCCAGAATTGGTTCTTAAATGAAATCAAAAAGGAGAAGGAAACATGTAAACCCCAAATGTATTCTTAAGATGCGATGACAGCTTTTCATAAAAATGCTAACGTACTAATATAATACAGCTACAGACAAAACTAAATTGTTTTACAAATCCAAACTACATCCAAATTCTTTTGCATCGTTCTCCAATTAGCGATTACAGAGTTGGAGACAATACTGCAAGGTACCTTTCATATAGTAAATCTGAAGAACAACTTCATTAATATGCACATCTTGCCAATAAAATAGTCGTGTAACAAAGTGATCAACAAAATCCACTATTATCCATATTGATGCTAAAATGCTAACACAAGAATGCTACGCAGTTACTGCATGTTTGTTTTTTTTTTTGCATGACTAAATTCAACTACATTCTATTCACACAATTTCAGAAGCATAATCTCAATTATCAAAGCTACCAAACCTTGAGTTTTGATAAGTAAAAATATAGTGGTTGGATTTGGTTCACTTTTAAGTTTACTCTTTACACTGCAACTCAAACTATAATGATAGGCCCCACAATTTATTTTAATTCCAGCAAGCCTAAAAATTAATAGGTATATGTAAAGCATTTTAATAGTCCATTCTACATATGTCTGTCATTAGCTATTATTTCTCTGAATGTGCTTCATAAAAAAAATACTTTCTTACAATTTTTGCATTTTAATACGTTCTCATAACCATACATTAATTGACCTATTACAATAGGCCTTTTTTTCTCCCCAGAGTCATACAGTCACAAGTTTTGTAATAACCCCTAGAACCACTAGGTTTTTGTTTCTGATAAGTATAATCAATAAGTGCCCTATATAGGGTTAATACTTAATTACCAAAGAACAAAGTTGTATCCCAGTGACGTCAACAAAAAACATTAAAATAAATAAAAACGTCAATTACTTTTGTTTGTTTGTCCTTACTATGTTATAAAGTTGTTATTACAATGTGAGACTTGAGTTGAACTTAAAAATGCAAAGGAAATGATCCGGTAAAATTGTTGCAAATGTTTAAGGATGCTGACATTGGATTTTTTTTTTACTAAAACAAGAACAAAAAGGTGGCTTAATAACCACCAAAATGAGAAGTGACAATGAAATTTGAATACTAGAATGAAGGGATTTTACTAAAAACAAGCCAGAAATTTGATAAAGAAAAACTTATTCCCCAAAGACAGAGGGGGAAAGCAGAAAGCATGAAGTTCACTGAACAAGTCAGACTTCAGAGAAAATGATGAAGAGGACATGAAGTTGCATCTTTTTCAATGAATGCATTGCAATTGCTTACTGAAAATGCCAGCAGCCTTATGAAGAAGTTAAGATCATTTCCTTCCAAATTCTTTGAAGCTTTTTCCATCAAGTGTTTCATTACAATAGTTAAGTGGTAGCTCAAATTAAACAATGACTTAATTTGAGGGGAAACTCCTCATGCACTGATGTGCAAATGATTCCTTATGCACTGATGTGTCTGGGCATTTCACAAAATCAAAAGCAGAAAAAGTATCAACCATCACTCCTTGTCACATAGAAAAAGCAGAAATGCTGTGATGTATTCCAGTTTAAATGTGGCTCAAGTGGAATCTTTAATGCATAATGAAGTATGCAATAGCCAGTGAAAACAAAAGGAGGCCAATTGTGGCACAGAATCAAGAAAGATGTGTAAAACAAGTTACACAAAAGCAGAACAGACTCCACAAGAAAGGAGCCATGGATCTCAAGAAAGGTTTCCACTAAAAACAAGATCCAGTGAACGGAGAACACAAGCATGCTCAGATATTGAAAACAGGTAAATGAAATATGGCTTTAACAACACACAATGAAAAGGCTAAACATTTGCACATTTCCAAGCTGTAATAGGAAGCCCTTTCCCAAGATGCACACTCTTAAATAAAGGTTGCCATTGATGAATCCATGAAGAACCATTTCACAAAAGCTTCTTTATAGTAAACATTTTTCTATACATGGTTCTTTAGAGACCCCAAAACAAATAGGTTCTTCCATGGAATTACTATGAAATTCCCATTTCGATTCTTCCTGGCACCTTTGCTTAAGAATCCACTATGAGCACTATTTTTTAAGTTTACTTTTTTTTTCTTTGTCTTTTGTAATTACTTGCACAAAACTAAACCAATTCTAGGAATCCATATTTTACTATGCATTATACTATACTATACATTTTTTAAAGCAAAAACACTTAAAAAAGCTATGGAGTTTAAAAATGGCTAACATGACAGACATATGTAGTACTATCCTAATAATACAAAAAACACTGTATAGACTTACAGAGCAGTCTTCTTTTTCTTGAACTTTGGTGAAGGTCCTCTACAAGCCAACTTCATCTGCTGGTAGAAATAAAATCAATTAGATCAGAGGTATACAAAAAAAAAAAAAAAACTAAACTTAAAAAATTATAATAATTCCCCACTGCCTATGTTTAAAGACAAAATATCTTTTAAGCGGAAAGAATGAAGTCTTAACCTTTTAGTGGTTTTCCTTGCATCTTCTAAATAGCATTGCCAACCCCCACCCCCTTTTTTACCTTCAAGGTCTAACATTCTCCATATCAAATTTCTGAGTTTGAACATTTTGAAAGATATAACAATTTCATGTTCTTGCCTAAAGCACAAATTGAGCAGGGCGAGTTGCTTACTAAGCTGTAATATTTACGAGTAATTATATGTCGTTTGGCAATAATAAACAAGTTATTACTAATTTCCCACAAGCTGTAGTGCTAACTGAAAATTACAGTAGGAATTGCAGTGTTGCGAAGTTACTCCTGCTTGTCAGTTTAATTCCCAGGTGATTGATGTGTGAGATAACTTATGAAATGATAACTGTTGATAAACTGAACTTGTGTTTTCTTTTGCTAGAAGTAAACAATCTTTTACTGTATTTAAAGACTGTGTGAACTTGAAGTTGTATAAACTTATTTTTAGTATGTTGGTGTACTTCCAACTAAAACAAAATATTGCGTAAGGGCGGGGCATTCTTTTTGCGCATCATTCCCTCAGAGCAAACTAACGGTAAGAAAGGCATGGTTAAGAATATTGTAGCTGAAGCCGTCAAACTGACATCAGAGAAAAACTGCTGTTCCAACCGCAGAGGCAAATGGTTAGATTTTGATTAAAGATTACCAAAACAAACTTTTTTCATTGGATCAACTTGCATGATTTGTTTTCCTAAAAAATAACAATGTGCCCAAGCAAAATAAACAATAAATTTTGCTTTCAAATAGTCTTGAATGAAGACTTAATGTTAGTGAACATAAAATAATGGGTGGGAGATAAACGGTAGTAAACTAAATGTTGAACAACTTTTTCAAAAGAAAAAAATGTTGATGTCTTTTAGTAGAAAAAAACAAACTAAAACCTTATTTACTGCATGTGATTGAATGATTGGCTGAGTAGAAAAATCAGTCCTGTTCTAAATGCGCCAAGTTATGTGCAAAATTTTTCGAAATGTTTTTTACGTACAAATGCTTTTTTAATAAGTGATGTTAGTATCATCTGTTTTTTCTAGAATTAGTTGGAAGTGAATGTTTTTTGTTAAAGATTTGTATTTGCTTCATAAGTAAATTTGTTGTGAGAGAACAAGTATGATACAATGTTTAATTTGTTACTTAAAGTGAAGTATTATCCATGTTCGCAAGCAACAAAACGAGAAAATAGTTTTGAAATGTGAAATTAAAAATATAAATACAATTATATTAAAAAAACTGAAATGCCTTTATACTTATCCTTCCTTTTGTTATATTACATAATGACACTAAATAGCATTTTTCCAACACTACTCCAATATACTTCTGTGATATCACCTTAATTTTCTTTTTTATCAAAAACTGCAAATTGTCAAATTTTTGAAGGGTATGTTTAAAGTTATTATTAATAATAATTATATTTTTTATACTTCATTATACTTTTCTATTCAAAGCTTCCAACACCAATTGTAATGTTTGTTTAAAAATATATATTTGTGGTTGGCACAGCAAATTCAGGTTCTTTATATTCTCTGATGAAAATAACTGCGACTTTATTTGAATTTATTGAACATTACTATGTAAACAGAAAATTATATAGATGAAATGATTATGATTGCGTAAAAATCCTTAATAATACTTGAGGCTAAATGAAAGTAACTAATGAAAAAAACGTTTTTACAAAAAGTCAGGAAATTGTTTATGGCGCAGTTATTTCTATAAGGTTCCCTTAAATGAAATACTTACATCAAAATCCATTGTCCTCATTTCTCTCAGACATCTCGAAGATTAGGAACCTTGACAACAAAAGGTTCTTCGTTAGAATGATAATACAGTCTACAATTCAATTTAAAGCACACCCTAGTGGTGGTCAATGATAAGGTAAATTATTGCTAAATGTGAATGCAAGATGTTTACAGTAAATTATTGCTAAATGTGAATGCAAGATGTTTACAGTAAAATTTAAGTAAAGTAATGACACTTACATGTCATAAAAACTGAACGAAACTCCTTCATCCTTCATCCAGTTTTCTTGACTTCTGTACACAAAAACATACGTTTTCGACAATTAGTATTGTAAGAACTTTGCATTGTAACATTTACTGAAGCTTCAAAATGTTTTGTCATTTGGTTTGTTCACATTAACTATGATTTCTGTAGCTAAAGCCAAGGTAAATTCCATGTATTTGTGCTGAAAATTATTCAAAGTACATAATATATCACACCATAAACTAAAGAACATACATAAATATGAAACCTATTTTATTTAAAATCATCAGTGGGTGTTGGATTTATTTTTATTATTTTTTTAAACGCAACATTTGTTCTTGCAAAGTGAACAATTGATTTCATACATGTTTATAACAAAGACCCACAATATTTCAAAGTTAATGTTTCCCCACTTTAAAACAAACTAAACAGTATTGCTTTTTATGTTGAGTCTTATCCAAGTTATAGTAGTAACCAGTACAAAAACTAAATAAAAGTCCAGGTTTAATCTGACCTTTTCATATATTTATTAATAATTGTGCACAAATTTCAGACATTTAATGATCAAAAACTCTTCTGTTGAGATAAAAATGAACTTAAAACAAATATCTGAGCAAAACGGAAAAACAGAAATAAAGAAACAAATTTTTACACATTTTTAAAGAACAAAGTCTTCTTGTGGGCCACAATGGGTTAAAAGCCAACACCCTGTTATTTAACATCGAAAAATACAGCATAAACATTTTACAAAACACAAGAAATACAAGTGGATGTGTTTATTTAGGTTCATTCTCAAGTGTAAAAGAACCATAAATGAATAAACATGTAACTACTACATTTAATCCAAATAACAAAATCTAAAAATAAACTAAAACATCAAAATTATGTATTAAATCCTATGGCAAGTTGACATATTCACAATGTTCTTTGAATAAGTTCAAATCAAATGTACACCCGAGAATAAAAGAAAACATTTTTCAGTAATTAACAGACAATAAATGCATTTAAATGTTTAATAAAATTGTTTATTCAAATAAAATATCAGAAATCCACAAAAGACACTCAAAATGTCGAGACTGGAAATGGAGCGTCAAAAACACAATGTTACAGCAATATTTCGGTTTTAAATATTTTTTTCGTTGTCGAATGTTACAAGGACATTTTGTCCTCTCAAGGACAAAGCGAATTTAAAATGCGTAGACAGTTAAATCCTCGGATCTCTTCGTTGCTGTCAGTTGAAATCTTCACAGTTTTCCTGCAACATATCAATGCACTGTTTTCCGAACGATTTCACGATGTTTTTACATCAAAATCGTCGATTAAACCGAAGAAAAGCCAATTTTCAGTACTTGGCAATGGCCCCATCATGGCCATTTTACAACACCTCGTCGAAGGCTCTCCTTTTCCACCATATTGGTGCGCTTGTTCCCGCGCTCAAACAAGATTATAGGTTCAAACCTATAAAGAAATCTTACCATATCGCCACCGCTGCGATCTGTTCTTTCTTCTTGAGCTGTCGACGCCATTGCATCGGTGAGATTTGTCGGTTTTAGGGTGTTGTTGCTCAGCTCCGCCGCTCCACATCACCGTGTCCGCCTTGAGCTCGTCTCTCCTCCGCTGTGCGCGATCTCTCTCTCCGCCTGTGCTGTTATACTGATCCTGAGCTCAGCCCTGAGCCTCAGCGTCACACACACTACTTCCTCTCCCCGCAGCATTCTGGGTAGAAGAAACACAGCATCCATGATTGAGGATTTATAATAATGTTTCATTTCAGTAAGGGTGAAAGCGGATTTTTATACTAGAATATTGAAAATTCCATGCCAAAATACCAATGATATAACAACAAAGCATTCACGTTTTATACAAATAAAAAACTTGTCAAAGTGTTCAAATTAGGCTATAGTTATGCTATATGAAGGAATGATAGTCTATTTAGAAAACAGTGCAACATGTAGAGCTCTTCAATTCTGTTTGGTTATAACCAAGACGAAAGTTTAATTTATATAGTCTACTGGAATATTTTTTTATACTTACTGTGCAGATTATAGCCTACATTCAGGAATAACATTCATTTTAAAAAGAAAGTAGGCTAAATAGCTTAGATTAGCTATAATAACAAAGAAGAGAACACATATTTATACAGAATATTGAAACTAATTTTAATACTAATATAACAAATGCAAAAAAAAATTTTTTTTTTTTTCATTATATGAACCGATAAAATAAATGTTCTACTGTTCATGGTTTGGGATGACATAAAGTTAAAAAATTGAGTAATGTTGCTAAAGCAAAGCGGGATTATTTTAGTTCTAAACAAGAAGAAAAAGAGTTGGCATTAAAGTGGATTTTACACTGATACTATTATTTCAATAAAGGATAAAATATTCTTCCTTTACTGTACAAATTATTTATTTTATTAGGCGATTTCACTAACTTACATGGAGTTATAGTCATAAAACAAAGTAAAACAGGAAATCTGTTTAGTTTTATAGCCTTATCAGGAAGTAAATCTGCATTAATGTTCAAACCTAAAATATTGACACTATACAGTAAATACTGACATTTCAACTTAAAAGATTACATATTTCATTACAACTCATCAAATAACTATTTTGCTTATATTTTTTTACTATAACTTATAAGAGGGAATGACATTCATAAAAATCAAAAGTTATATTGAAGAAAAAGTAAACAGATCAGACACCATTTTTAAAATAAAAACATTAATAATAATAATAACAATTAAAAATAATAACAATTATTATTATTATTATTATTTATTGCTGAAATGTGTCAGTTGTTAAGGATCAAATAGAGAATCTTAAAAAGTGATAACCATGGGTCATATTCAATATTTTTATTTATTTTAGTCATTTGTTTATTTGATATGTACATCACAATAACACGGGACAAACCAAATACATTTGTTTTAGTGTTTTACAAGACTTGCTAATTCTTAACACTTGTCCAAGGGAGGCTTAACATTCATTCATTTATTTTCTTGTCGGCTTAGTCCCTTTATTAATCCGGGGTCGCCACTGCGGAATGAACCGCCAACTTATCCAGCAAGTTTTTACGCAGCGGATGCCCTTCCAGCCGCAACCCATCTCTGGGAAACATACACACACACATTCACACACTCCTCATACACTACGGACAATTTAACTTACCCAATTCACCTGTACCACATGTCTTTGGACTGTAGGGGAAACCGGAGCACCCGGAGGAAACCCACGCGAATGCAGGGAGAACATGCAAACTCCACACAGAAACGCCAACTGAGCCGAGGTTCGAACCAGCGACCTTCTTGCTGTGAGGCGACAGCACTATCTACTGCGCTATTGCCTCGCCCAGGCTTAACATTTAAAAGTAAAATAAAAATAAATAGATATACAGAGCATTATACTTTTTAACATACAATAGCTTTAAGGCAAAGGCAACATGATCAAACAAACTAATTATAGACTCTTTATTATTTATAAATACTACTGTTAGCTGAATATTTCTAGAACTGTGGTTCTTAGAAGTTCCTAACCTGAAAAAAAAGACTTAATATCTCAGACCCCAAACCAGCACAAATGTTCATTTTTGCGGCACAAATCAGCACAAACGAACAGCATAGTTTTGGGGATTATTTTGTTTTTATGGGGTGCCAACTTCACAGAGGTGCTGTGACTGTGTTATGTGCAATAGCCTATTTAGTTAACAAGCATTGTAATCACCTGGTCGACATTTCATCTATAGGCTATCATTATTTTTTTATTTACTTATTACTATTTATCAGAGTTGTGTCAGTATATTTATCCAATGCAAGCGTGGGACAATTTTTATTTTTTCAAGGAGTGCACCTTAAAAGGTTAATGTCTATTTATTTATGGAGATTTATTTTATGTAGTTATGGTGTATACATTCATGTGTTAATGTTTTTGAATGAAAAATACTGATATATTTTCAATGAAAATATACATTTAACCAACAGTTGTTGATGTTATCCCAACTTAAATATGGACAAATATATTAATATGCCTATACACACATTATAAAATACATTTGAAAATTTCTTTAAATATGATTTTAATCATTTGAATAATTGTCAACTAAATTTTGAGACAGTTTAAAGCAGAAAGGCTTCTGTTATTCATGTCAATAACATAATACATCTATTAAAAAATTTAATATTTATCAAAACAATGTATGAATTATTCTATTTAAAATATATTAATATTCCACAACTTGTTGTTGAGAAAAGTGTCTGCTAAATAATTAATGTAAACATGTTTTTTTTTTTTTTTTTTTTTTTTTTTAGCAAATGTTTCTGTTTATTCACCTTAAAACATTGGCTGCTGCATTATACACATTGTCTAAATAAATTACATGAATTATCCACCAGCTAAATTTTTATAGAGTTCAACCTAACAATATAGAGCTCTTTTTAAACCAGACATTACGCAAAAAAGAAAAAGGTTTCAACAGTCCAAATTAAATATCCACACTTCACATCAGAAGCATCAGACCAATACCCTTACATTATAAATAATATATTAATGTAACGTATCTGCATGAATTGTTCTAATATTTATACTTTCATTTAAAAAGAATGGCACTGTGTTTCAGCAAATGGCTGTGTACAGTACAGCAGAAGGGCTCATTTCTGTCCTGGTAGGCTCAGCATACCACAGTCTGTTTCTTAGCAACTGTAATTGGATCAGGCCTGCATGGCACCTCCCTACGGTGGCCCAATAGTGCAAAACAACAACATTAAGATGAAAACGCTGCAACATGAACACAACAACATTAAGATGAAAACACAACAACATTAACATAAAAATGCTGCAACATGAACACAACAACATTAAGATGAAAACACAACAACATTAGGATGAAAACACAACAACATTAGGATGAAAACACAACAACATTAAGATGAAAACACAACAACATTAAGATAAAAATGCTGCAACATTAAGATGAAAACACAACATCAAGATAAAAATGCAGCAACATTAAGATGAAAACAAAACAACATTAAGATAAAAATGCTGCAACATTAAGATGAAAACACAACGACATTAAGATAAAAATGCTGCAACATTAAGATAAAAACACAACAACATTAAGATAAAAATGCAGCAACATTAAGATGAAAACACAACAACATTAAGTTAAAAACGCTGCAACACTAAGATGAATCATGCTGCAACACTAAGATGAAAAGCGCTGCAACTTTAAAATCACAACACAACGGAAATGCTCCTGACCACTAGGTGGCAGATAACGGGGCAGTCGTGTGCCCATCTTAAGAGTTTTAGTTCAAAAGTTTCGTTTCATTTCGGACGTTGCTCTTGGTAGCAATCATGTATTGCCCATTTTGCGGGGCTTCACTTGACAGTTGCCCGTCATTCTGCAGCAAATGTGGAAAAAACATAACGTTTCTGAAAGGCAAAGTTCCTGATGGAAATGAGCCCAGCACCAGTGGAGGTAAGTTACAATGCTGTATTGTTTGTAGGGTCCTATGAATTTCATAAATCGTATCTGTCATGAAATCGAATAACGCGGTTTGTCACGGAATTTTCTTATTTTTTGATGAATATATTAAAATAGCGTTGTAACGTTACACCTCGTCAAAGCACGATCCCGAGGATTTATGTTAATTGGACATGCTGTTTGATTTCTAAAGAATGTTTTATTCTTTTTAATATTTAATGCAGATTTTCGTTAGCTGATTAATGTGACATGCAATAGATTTTTATGACAATGTTTCTGAAGCAGGAAAAACAGAAACAAGTTCTGTGGATTGCTTCATGAAGTACTATTGATGTTTAATTTTATAAAAACATTAAGATTTCCCAGAATATCAAATCTTAAAGTAATAAAAATCCTCATTCACAACTTGATTTAAATTTAATGTTACTAACTTACATTTAGAACTTCTTGTGGAATTTCTCGAGGTAATAATCATTGTTTTGGTCTGTATTAATAATATCTGTTTAATCAGAAGAAGTAATCGGTGTTCCACTGCCACCTAGTGGTTGGGAGCATTTCGGTTGTGTTACGTTTTTAGTGTTGCAGAATTTTTCATCTTAGTGTTGCAGCGTTTTCATCTTAGTGTTGCAGCATTTTTCATCTTAGTGTTGCAGCGTTTTCATCTTAGTGTTGCAGCATTTTTCATCTTAGTGTTGCAGCATTTTTCATCTTAGTGTTGCAGCATTTTTCATCTTAGTGTTGCAGCATTTTTCATCTTAGTGTTGCAGCGTTTTCATCTTAGTGTTGCAGCATTTTTCATCTTAGTGTTGCAGCATTTTTCATCTTAGTGTTGCAGCATTTTTCATCTTAGTGTTGCAGCGTTTTCATCTTAGTGTTGCAGCGTTTTCATCTTAGTGTTGCAGCATTTTTCATCTTAGTGTTGCAGCATTTTTCATCTTAGTGTTGCAGCGTTTTCATCTTAGTGTTGCAGCATTTTTCATCTTAGTGTTGCAGCATTTTTCATCTTAGTGTTGCAGCATTTTTCATCTTAGTGTTGCAGCATTTTTCATCTTAGTGTTGCAGCATTTTTCATCTTAGTGTTGCAGCATTTTCATCTTAATGTTGTTGTGTTTTGCACTACTGGGCCACCGTACCTCCCCCTT
The DNA here is from genome assembly GCF_052040795.2 of Danio rerio. Classification (NCBI taxonomy): domain Eukaryota; kingdom Metazoa; phylum Chordata; class Actinopteri; order Cypriniformes; family Danionidae; genus Danio; species Danio rerio. The sequence continues at coordinate 26,561,023 of NC_141038.1, forward strand.
CTCTAAAGTCATGCCACGTACACACTGGCAAATACGCCATGCAGGACTATTCATGGAAGTGGCCTCAAGCTAAACTCTATTGATTATTTGTTTGTACAAGGAAGATAAAAAAAGGAAAAAAAAACTGGCAAATATAATTAGAAAGAGGCATCAAAGGTCTGAAATTATGTCTCTATTTTGTTTTTCTCTTTTTTTTTCCTGAACTACAAATACATGTTGGTATTATAGTATGGTATTATGAGTCTTTATGTCAAAACACAAATCTGCAAACACAGTTTTATAATGTCGTAATAAACACATCAACAGTGTGATGGTAACAGCTAAGTGTTGAGGTGAAAATATGGAGATATCTAGGAGCCCTCTTGTGGCCTGCTCTGAAATATGTACTGTGAATGCCAATGAAATGCTTTTCATGTGATATATCAAATCACCAATCTAATACATATTTCATTTGGGTATATGCATAATTGTGCTTTAATAAAAGTCTGAACCTAAAAAAATACTACTACCACCAACACTGCTAATAATAATATTAATAACAATAAATATTAAATAATATTTGCATTTGTCTTAATCTTTATATGATTGAGGTATTATTCAGTTCAAATAATTTAAATAAATATAGAATACTTTTATAGTCTTAATTTTTTGGTTTAGTGTCCAAAATGAGGAGGTTTGCATTCAGGTATGTAAATAAATAAATAAAATCGTAGTTATAATTTTCCTCAGTCGCTTTGTTGCATTTCTCACAACACTATTTACATTTGCACAACAGTTAATGCATTTCTCAAAAAAAATTTGTGCAAACTTCAAAACGTAGATGATAACCTGCAAAAGTGTGTCACATGCTCAAAATGGATAGCTCATTCCTCAAAAGCAAGTATTCATGTCAATGAAAGTGTCAGTGTCATAATGATGAAAAGTCCTGACACCATTGTTTATGAACAAAGTCAAATGGTTGTCATGTTTTCATTATGTCAGTTTACACTCTACATTTTTTTCCAATGCAAAAAAAAGTCAGATTTTGGTGACACTTGCTCAAAATGCTCAAGACAACACTATGTACTGTTTGCACAGCCATTTGAAAACTACAGTAAAGTTAAACATCACTGAGTACAAGGCACTGAATATGTGTGTTTCACATTTTTCATGCGTATGGTCTGTGTAATTTGAATTTATTCACAGCATTGTGCAAAAGAATAAATACACCCTGATCCACAACAAGCATGAACACCCTTTGGGTAGAACTGTGCACAATTGTAAACAATATTGCAGTACATACTGGAACTGAACCTACAACATACACAGGTCTGTAAATCATTCATGAAATTGTTCAATTTGGAAGATATTTTTAGAAAAAAAAAAGATTACATTTTTTTCTAAAATTTGCTTGACAGATTTTGACACCTAGTTCAGTATTTTTGTATGTAATGACAGTAATGAAATGAGGACTATTAGTTTAATATGGAATGACTATTCAGCATTCCCAAGTTTAGTTACTTTTGAATTACAAGACATAAGCAAATAATAATGTTATAAAACTGCAGAGAGTTGTATGAAAGCAATTGATGCATGTCCAAAAGCATTTGCAATTTATTGGAAGGAATGAGAAACTGCTACTATGATGTGCACAAATGACTAATTGTTTTGAGAAATACATTTACTGTTGTGCAAATATAAGTAGTGTTATGAGAAATCCACCGAAGTTACTGAGAAAAACTAACAACAATAATAACAATAATATTATTATTAATTATTAGTTAAGTTACAGTAGTTACAGTTCTAAATTCGACAAGGCCTATTTCCATTTTCCTGTTTGTAGTAAAAAAAGAACTGTCTCTGTGTAGATTGCGCCATCACGTGGCAACTACAAGTATATGCACTTTAATCATCTCAACTGTTTCTGTCTTTAGATTTGTTAAACATTGAGAATGATTCAATAGCTTATCGCAAAATCCATGTTCTTGGTTGTTGAAGTTTATAGCTTAACGTGTGATGCACAAAAGTATATGTTTATCTTTTATTTTAATATTTTTTTGTGTTAAAATGATTTTTAAAACACATACTATGGGTATTTCGGCTAAGTAGACCATGCAGTGGAACTTCCCTGTTTAATATGTTAAATAACAGGATGGGACGCAGGAAGGCCAAAGCTTAATCCTGCAATAACCCATTTCCTTCTCTTGTGACCTTAAGGGGTCAAATCGTGCATTTATACTGCCCTGAAGTCCACTTATAATGTAAGAACAGTTTATTGTGATATAAACAGCTAAATATTTTTCACAGCTTTTTTTTCTGATGTAAAATTATGCAGCATGTTGGGTAAACAGAACTTTCACATACTGTAGTTTAAATGTTTTATGTGGCTGTTAATCAGTTTTCTACTGACACAACAGTTTCACCTTGAACATGCTACATCAAACTGATTCAGAAAATGATATGCACAAATTAAACCAGAAATAATCTGGGAATAGATTGGCAAAAACATCAACAATCATAATCAGGGACTGGATTGAAAAACCGATAAATAGATAGACACATTAGACAACAGACATATCAGACAGAGAGACAGACATATAAGAAAGAAAGATAAATAGATAGGCAAACTGATGATTTTATTTCAGATAGATAGATAGAGAGAGAGAGAGAGAGAGAGAGAGAGAGAGAGAGAGAGAGAGAGAGAGAGAGAGAGAGACAGACAGACAGACAGACAGTTGAAGTCAGAATTATTAGCCCCCCCTGTTTATTCCCCCCCCAATTTCTGTTTAACAGAGAATTTTTTAGCACAATTCTAATAGTTTTAATAACTCATTTCTAATGATGTATTTTATCTTTGCAATGATGACAGTAATTAATATTTTACTAGATATTTTTCAAGACACTTCTATACAGCTTGAAGTGACATTTAAAGGCTTAACTAGATTAATTAGGTTAACTAGGTAGGTTAGGGTAATTATAGGCAAGTTATTGTATAATGATGGCTTTTTCTGTAGATAATAATTGTAAATAATTGATAATAATTGTAATAATTTTGGCCTTAAACAGGTTTTAAAAAAATTTAAAAACTGTTTTTACTCCAGCTGAAATAAAACAAATAAGACTTTCTCCATAAGAAAAATTATCAGACATAATGTGAAAATGTGGTGGTTCATTCCGCTGTGGTGACCCCAGATTAATAAAGAGACAAAAACGACAAGAAAATGAATGAATGAATGAACTGGTAAAATGTACTTGCTCTGTTAAACATCCTTTAGAAAAAGATGATAGACAGACAGACAGACAGACAGACAGACAGACAGACAGACAGACAGACAGACAGACAGACAGACAGACAGACAGATAGATAGATAGATAGATAGATAGATAGATAGATAGATAGATAGATAGATAGATAGATAGATAGATAGATAGATAGATAGATAGATAGATAGATAATCTAATTTATTATCTATAGGATAATCTTTCGCAAAAAAAACAAAACAAAAACAAAACCATCCTTATTCATGTGCTCTTCCTCCATAACAGCGCGCTGCTGCCAAACAAACTCTGCACATTGGTCCTCGTCTGGACCCTCCCGGAGCTCTTCCGGGTGTTGATAACCCACATTTCCTCCTGCCGACACGCATTCCCAAGAAAACATCCTGGATAACGGACCGAGCAGCGTGTGAGTGGAAACCAAAGAATAAAACCGAGCCCTCGAGGTGGAAAACAAATAGCAGATACTTGAGATACTGGACATGATTGGCGAGCGAGCTGTGGACTATTTGAGATGTCAGAGCATCATTTACACACATCATTCGTCAGACAGCTGTTCTTCGCGTTTCGAGTTGTAGCGCTCAGACCTTCTCTGCACTGACTCAATTCAAATACACGAGACATTGAGAAGAAAGAGGTTTAAATCGGGAAACAACATGTGGCTATATACTTTTGCTGTAGCGCTTATTGTCATTGCGCAGGAGATAAACGGAGAGCCACATACGCGTCCATCCTCCGCAACGCCGCTGAATGCAACATTACCGCCTCAAGAAGAAGGTTCAGCACAAAATACAACAGATGCTGCGGTTGGATCCCGCCTTTCTACAATATTGAGGGATCTTCCTACCATCAAAAACATTTCGATTTTCATCTGCGTGCTAACAACCTTACTTATCACGTGCCTTGTCATAAAAATATGCAGGTAACATCTATTCTGGTTTATATTTAATACATTATTTTGTGTTCTTTGATTTGTATTTACAATCTGTTTTGTTGTTACAAAAAATGCCACCTTACTAAAAACATGGCATCACGACTCATTGGTAAATTTATGGCACTATTTATAAATTGTTATATAAATTGATGTGTAATCCAGTTTTATTAATTTTTTTTGTTTATTGTTTGTATACTATATATATGGAACATTCTTGAATCTTTAGTAACGTTGACTCGTTATCCCTGATTTAATCCTCCGCGTCTTTGGTAACAGATGGTTCTGTAAGGTTGGATTCTAAGAACCGATTCTTATTCGTAGCGGAAAGCCTTTTTAAAAACACCGCGTTCGAATGATTTTCACGACGTTCAGAATTGGAACGTGAATTTCTCTGATAAAGTGAATGAAGCTAAAATACTGAAATGAGCTGACACTGCTTCTACCTCACTTTTATTAGCACAGCACGACCAGTCCGACCCCATGACAAATGACTCGTTTGATTCGGTTCTTTTCATTAATGCAAGCTGAAAGAACTGTTTTACTGCGTTTAAAAATGATTTAAATTAGTAATTTACTTGTCCGTATGACACCATAATTGAATATTTGTAGAACTGTTGTTACATTTTATAAAAATGAATACATGACACGTTACCATATGTTAACATATGTTGTATTTTGTGCATTATTAGTCATAACACATGACTAGGAGGATCAGTTAATGGATCACATTTCTGTTACCTTTAAAAGTGGTTTGCAGTGGTGGAAAGAGTACTGAAAATCATACTTAAGTAAAAGTACCATTACTTGCCTAAAAACGTAGTACGAAGTGAAAGTATCTGTTGTAAATATTACTTGGCAGAGTATGAGTAATATTTTGCCAACATGTAGTTTAAAATAACCCAGAATTTTTAGAGCTAACCCCAGGGTTAACATTTTTTATTTGGTGGTTTCAATGTTGTTAGGTTGTTTAAAAGCTATCTTAAAGGAATATTTCACCTAAAAGTGAAAATTTACCCACCCTCAGTTGGTTGTGATAGGATGTATTTTGTGCAATATTGTATAACATATACCAGTTAATGGATCACATTTCTGTTACCTTTAAAAGTGGTTTGCAGTGGTGGAAAACGTACTGAAAAATCAACTTGAGTAAAATTACCATTAGTTGCCCAAAAAACGTAGTGCAAGTAGACTGAAATATTACTCAGTGTATGAGTAAAAAAAGTACTCAAGAGTAGTGAGTATTAAACTGTGAAAGGTTGAAGTGTTTACATGTAATTTGTGCATGTGTATGAAAACATTACATTCTCTAGTTTTTTAGTTATTGTTTAAGGCTGTTTGGCAATATCAGTCATCATACAGAAGACATCCTCATCTTCTCACCAGTGACATGCAGTCTAAACAGTCTCTGGTCATTGCATGTAAAGATTTAGGACATCTTCTTGGACACTTTTAATGCTTCCAATCAGTTAGCTGCATTTATAAAATGTCCATGTGTTAATGTTGTTCAGTATGATGCGATTTACTGTCTATGTGTGATTTGATTGGCCAGGAATCTCACAGCTGATTTTTCTACTTAGCCAATCCCCATAAACAAGAAAATGTAAAGTAGTGACTGCAGTTTGAAGGAAAATTGTGCAGAAAAATGACTAATTCTGCACTACAAATCTACACAAGGGGAAGTAAAAGTACACATTTTTAAAGCTACTTAGTAAATTCTTGAAAAAAACTACTTAATTACTATCATTTGAGTATTTATTATTTGTTAAAGTTTTTCACATCTGAATTCTTGCTTCACATTGTACACTGTTCATACCTAACCCTGGGTTCAAAATGAACCTAAAGTTACCCTAAAAATACTGGATTAATTTAACCCAGTGGTTGGGCTTGTCCATATTTGACTAAAATTTAGTTTGAAATAACCAAGCATTTTTAGAGGTAAACTCTGGGTTAACTTTCTTATTTGGTGGTTTCAGTGTTCTTGTTAGGTTGTTTAAAAGCTCTACTTGGAGTAGGCATGGGACCGTATGAGATTCTGACATATGATAACCTTGGATAGAAATATCCCGGTATCACGGTATTGTGCTCACTGCTTTTTTGTTTTTATTTAAAAATATATTGTTTTTAAATGCTTGTGTAAATAAAACAAAAACTTTTTTCCCCTTTGAACACAATATATTTAATTTTTTTGAAAGCAGGCTATTTTGGAGCAGTAAACATGTCAGGCTAAATAATTCAGAAGATTAAATGACTTCTGCTGTTTTTATTTGTTTCAAAAACAAACATCTTTGGATGTTTTTTTTTTCTGCTGGAGATACTGTTGTCCTGAAATACAAAATACAAAAATGTAAAAAAAAATCTTACACATACCTTAGGAACGGTATTACAGTATTACTTTTCCAAATCGCGGTATAACTTGAAATCGGTTATCGTCCCATGCCTAACTAGAAGATCTTCATCTTAAAGGCATAGTTCACCCAAAAGTTTAAATTTACTCACTTTCAAGTGGTTCCAAACATTTACAAGTTTCCTTTTTTTGCAGACACAAAATCAGTTGTTTTAAGAAATGTTAGAAACAAATTAAGGGTTCCGATGCAATAACCCCCAAGTGCAGTCTGAAGTATCCATTAAAATGAGCATTATTTTCAGCCTCATTTGTTTATGGTGAGTTATTTCACTTTGAAGACCATGAAAAAAAACTTATTTTTTGCCATAAAAGAGAAATTACTGAACCTACACACAGGAGCCTGATAAAAATGAAATTTTTAGAAGAAAATTTCAGACAGCATTTAGAGGTTTTTACATCTGAACTCTTCAAATACTATTGAAGTTAATGGTTACAGCTTTCCAACATTTTTTGTTCAGCAGAAAAGAAACTTGAATTGGTTTGTGACAAGTCACAACCTCACCTGTTCTTTCTGTCCCTGGTTTGAATAGATCAGCAAGGAAGATCAGAAAAACAAGAAAATATGACATCATCACAACTCCAGCAGAGCGGGTAGAGATGGCTCCTTTAAATGAAGAAAACGACGAAGAAGACGATTCCACTCTATTTGATGTCAAATACAGGTGCATTACCACAACACGATTTATGTGTAAATAACCTGAATAATCAAATATTGCTTGTATTAAATTGACTTTTTGTAGAGATTTGCTTGCATTTGCTCGCTTGTCAGTAAATTTGACATTTAAAAAACAACTTGGATGGAGGAATTGTGGCATGTGGCTTTGGGTCAATTCTGATTTTTTTTCACATCTGCGCATTAAACACCTTCGACCTTGACAAGAAAACAAGATTCTGTTTCTTCCCACATTCTTTGGGGGAAATGCAGCCTGCAGCTACATGTTAAGCTACATGTTTTTTTTTGTTTTTTCCAGCAAACACTAAATTTTTTAAAGGTTTTGATGAATGGAGTAGGAGTGCAGTGGGAGTGACAGGGAGCTGTTGCTGAAAAATAGAACCAAGGCTGAGTTCTCTAAGAACTTTTGTCTCATTAAAATAAAGTATTCATGGAAAATGGCTCAATGAATTTTTTAACATCCTGCTAAGGAAATATTTTTTTAAATTTACCAGTGTTTCGGTTTATCGGATACTTCTTGCCGCTAATAAAATTATAGTGTTGCATTTTTTTTGCTTTTATTTTGATTCTATTTTTACATTTCGTCACCTTAGAATTAGAAGGTTCTATCTGACATTTTTGTCACAATTGAGTTATTGACATATTCTTATTAAATAACAGCTTAATTACAGTATTTAGTTTTAGTTTGTTTCATTAAAGTCTTTTTTAAATTTGACTTTTCTGTTTTGTTTTTATAAAGTATAGTTAGTTTTAGTCATTCTAGTTTTACAGAGTTAACAGAACACTTGCAGTGTGGACCAAAGCAAAATTTAGATTTTGCACAGTTTACATGAACTCTTGTCCAGTAAAAATAATTAAAATATCTTAATAATAAATATAATTGTTTAAACAAACACTTAACCCCAACGTATAAAAGAAAAAATATAAAGAATTAAAACAAAGTTTTTTATATTAAAGAAAATGTATGTAGTTAAAAAAAAATCATGTCTCATTAATATTTTTGTTAACTGAAAAAATTTTTATGTTTATATTGAAAAGATATTTCTGTGTAATCTCACGCACAGGCCTGTAGCCAGGGGGGCCCTCACTGACAAAGGTCTAGAATTTTTTTCCCTATATGAGCTCATTTGTCCTATTTTGACCGCTATGCCATCATAAATAGTGAAAATAACCCATAATAACTAAAATAATTTCATTACAATGGGTTTAGTGAAAATAATCAAAAACCCATCAAATTCTAATTCATTTAAATATAATTTTTGTTATGCATGAAATTTCAAATGTACTTTTTTTTTACAAGAGAGGCTACAAAAATTGTGAAGCTCTACATTATTATTATTATTTTTAAAATTATTATTATTATTATTATTATTATTATTACTATTATTAATATTATTATTCAATGGCCAAAATCTGACTCAGGGAAATTTGAATGTGCTGGCCAGTTTATTTATAATTTGCCTAATAATTGACAATAAGCTTGTTTTTAAAAAGATAAAAAGATATATGATGTAATAAATTTTTATTTTAGAAATACATGTTTTTTCATATTTCTATATTCTAAATCTAGTAAATATTTTTCGTACATCAAAAAGTGGGGTTATGATGACCATCCGACAAGCTAATCCAGCTAAAAATAGTGCTTAAAATGTATTTAAATTTCATAATCAAATAGAAAATGAGGTGTATAACTGCCACTTTTTGAGAAAAAAACCCACCCCTTTCACCAAGCTGGCTACGGGCCTGACGCTTAACTGATGGGTGTTTGGTTGTAAAAGCTCCATCCACATGTAGTTCCATAAAAGTCGCAACAGGTTAGATTTTCCACCAGTACTGAATCACAATTATTTTTTGATAATTATTTCATTTCAGTTTCATTCAGCTGTAGTTTTTTTTTAAACTCAGTTAATGAAAATGTTTTTTGACCTTAGTTTTTGTTTACTAAAATACCTTTGTGTGCTCATGTTGTTAAAAGTAAACATTTATTGTTAAACTCTTAGCATCGTAGCTGGCTATGAACTCATCAAATAAGAGGCGTGCGCTAGTTGTTTATTGCCTGAATGTTCCTGGCGAGTGACCTCAAGGTTCACAATGGAAATAGTTGTGTTATTTGGAGGGTTAGCGAGCGTCAAGAGTCGACTTCTCCCTTCCGTCCAATTGTTCTTTGACAGAGAACCTGTTTCCTCTTTGCTGGGCAAGGCTCCCTGTTTATCAGCTCTTTATTGGCAATGTGGCTGTTTGATAGTGAAGCAAACCAGTTCTGACCAGTTTGACAACTTTTTCTTCACATTTGAAACTTGAGATTTTAGTTTTTTTCAATTTGCTTAATCCTCTTATTTAAATGCTTTGCTCTCTCCTAGGTGAATGGTATAGCACTCTCTGAGTCATTGTTGAAGGTCTTGTAAAACCCCCTGGATTCCTGCATGAACACTTCTATACAGGGAATGAGCTCCTGCACCTTCGATCCATTTCTCCAAAGCCGTGAAACATCAGTGGAACCGGTCAGGAAATTTTATCCGATGTTTCCTGGTGTGTGCATCTGTTCTGACATTCCAGACCAACGAAGCACAGAATCTTAATCAAATATTGATGAAAAACCTTTTCTTTGTTGCAGGGAAAAGAAATATTAAGCTTAATCCTCCAAAAATACGTTATTGCACAACCTTTTGCTGTTGTTTTTCCCAACAAAACATTCCATTTGTTAATTAAATAAATATACATAATTGCCCTTGAATGTATTTGGCAGCTTGAATATTTCTGTTACATTATATCACATTGAGGCTATTATATGTCATATTTAAAAAAAAAAAAAGTTTATACAATATTTGATGATTGATTTTAAAAAGTTATACAGTCACATTGGTTTTAGCTGTGCTTGAATCAGCCCAAAGTTTCAAATCAAAAGAATAAGATATATTTGTTATATTATAGTGATATTTGCTTATCGACGATGTTAAAAGGATGTTTATGGTCCAATACTGAGAACTATTCTATATTGTTGTCTGTATATATTGTATGCAAATTATTCCTCTGAAATAGTTTATTTTTTAGAGAAAAAAAATACATATTTTGATTTAATAAGTGTAATATGTTTCAAACATCCCTATATTTTGAAAATTATTAATGTACTAACCACTAATCGTGCATATTTACTGTTTAAGGGTTGAATGTATGTGTGAGAGAGGATGTGTGTGGAGTTGGGAGAATATTGTTTCCATATTGCTGCTCCTTGAGGTTGTTTTATTTTTTCGTCGCGTATGCACACCTCCTTTTTTAATTACCGTACAATTTACAGTGGAACTTTGCAGTGCCACACATCATGAAGGGTTTCAGCACATATTTTATTATTGTTTAATATATTTTAAATTAGAACAGCAATGAAAGAGTATCTTTTAAATATCTTAAATCTACAGTGATATGTTGATGACATTTTGTATTGTGTCTTTTCCTTAACTTCAGTGTGACTTTCTAAGCATCAATGTGAAGGACTTGTGTCCAACATCTAAAGGCCAATAAGAATGTTTATTGAGCTATAAAGTGTTTATGGCATAGCTATTCTTGTCTGACTATAAAGTAGGATTCTCTTTCCATCTTCATGTCTTTTTCTCTCTCGGTTCCCAGATGTATTTCATAAAATGTAATTTTGCAGTCAAGGACAGAATTAGGAAGTTAAAATGGGTATTAAATGCGAATGATTACTGCTTGAAGTGTTATTATTTGCATTGTCAGTGCTGTTTTTTTCTTTAGTATCCTGCGATAATCAAACATGTCTTAAACTACATGCTTTCCCCTGGTTTGTCTGTTTTGTTAGTCTAAACACTGGACAAGATTAATGTTTTATTATCGACAGCCGCATTTCTTTCCCAACTTTGTGTCCCTGTGTCTAAGCTAACTGTTAACCTGTTTTTTGAAAAGTACCCAATCATAAATGTACGTTTCTTGGTTATTGATTAACAAAAGTACATTTTGAAATGCAATAAAAAATATCTTCATCTTAAATTTGTATCAGAATGATTTAAACAAGGTTTTTGAAGTGTATTGTTTAAAACTAGGTTTGATCATGTGTGCCAGTCGGCATGTTTTAGATCTGCCACAACCTATGGTTCAAGCACAGAGTCAAACTCAAGTCAAACATTTTTTTGCATATCCTTATAGCTCAGTATTTAGTTTGGATAAAACTATTTTAATCTCTTTAGTATATCTACAATTTGATTACCCTCCTAATATTACTTCAAATTCTTAGAAAACTGATATTGTTTATTTAATAAAGTATGATTGGTGATGTGTAGTCATTCCACTTTTATTTACAGACCATACCCAGAAAGTGTGCATGTGTGTACTGGTTTTGGTGGTTTATAAATACACATTTGTATAATGACATGGGTATGACCTAGGGATTACTATGTTGCTGTGGTTTATAAGGACAAGCCATGTGTCCTCGTAATTCAAAAAGCTTAACAGGGTTTTTGACATTTAAAATTTTTGAGATTTTTGTTTTTGTTGACAAGATTTGTCAGCTGCGCTACCATGATGCGAATCTCTCTTTCCACCACATTCCAAAGGTGCTCTATTGGATTGAGGTCTGGTGATTGTGGAGGCCATTTGAGTTGGTAGTAATGGGCCAAAAGTGTGCCAAGAAAATATCCCCCATACCATTACACCACCACCACCACCACCAGCCTGAACCATTGTTACAAAGCAGGATGGATTCATGCTTTCATGTTGTTGACACCAAATTCTGACCCTACCGAATGTCGCAGCAGAAATCGAGACTCATCAGACCAGGCAACATATTTCTCTCTCTTTCTCTTTCAATCTTCTATTGTTCAATTTTGGTGAGCATGTACAAATTGTATTTTCAGTTTCCTGTTCTTAGCTGACTGGAGTGGCACCCGGTTTGGTCTTCTGCTGCTGTAGCCCATCCGCTTCAAGGTTGGATGTGTTGTGTATTCAGGGATGCTCTTCTGCCTTGGTTGTAACAAGTTGTTATTTGAGTTACTGTTGCCTTTCCATTAGCTCGAACCAGTCTTAATATTCTCCTCTCACCTCTGGCATCAACAAGGCATTGGCATCCACTGAACTGCCGCTCACTGGATATTTTCTCTTTTTCAGACCATTCTCTGTAAACCCTAGAAATGGTTGTGCACAAAAATCCCAGTAGATCAGCAGTTTCTGAAATCCGCAGACCAGTCAGTTTGGCTCTAACAACCATGCCAAGTTTAAAGTCACTTAAATCACCTTTCTTCCCCATTCTAATGCTCGGTTTGAACTGCAGCAGATCGTGTTGAGCATGTCTACATGCCTAATGGCTTCCAGTTGCTGCGATATGATTGGCTGATTAGGAATTTGCGCCAACAAGCAGTTGGACAGGTGTACCTAATAAAGTGGCAAGTGAGTGTAAGTGGGTCTTACACGGATATTGGGGAAAAGGTTAAATATATTTTACAAAATGATTGTTTTAAATAATATTTTACAAAGGTATACATATACAAGTCCAAAATCATCTGAACCTGATTTAAATTTGAATGGTTCAATTGTGAAAATATGAAACGGTGTTAGTCACTGCTGCATTCACAGCACTTCATACAGCAATGCATTATGCACCATCAAAAACGATGGTGCAACGATTTACAAAACGATGTTGTCAGTTTCTGTGAAAATGTAAGACTCGCTATATCATGTGAAAACTGACATGTCACTTCATTACTTGCAGAAGGCAGACACATTTTGTTCCACACAACACAGTTCTGGCTTTGAAAATTCATTTGGAGCTTTATGTGGAACTTTGGTGTTAAATGAGCCCTCCATCCTTCGTGGCTGCTTTCCTCTCACTTGTGAAGCACCACATATATGGTAAATTCCCTTTCTGCCTCACTTCAAGGGCTTTAATAAAACTATTATTCTTGTTTTTCAAAGCTGAATCATTGTACAGATACAGCTTCTTCTCACACTGGTTACCCACAAGCCCCTAAAACACACCACATTTCCAGAAATTACTCTGAAAACACACCACTTCACATATTTCTCCAAAAATATCAGCTAAAATGTGGCTCACTTTTTTTTTCTTCGTCAGACTGGGCATGTTTTATTGCATCCTGTGCTGAAATGTTTTTCTCCTACTTTCTATTAAAGAATAGAGATCAAAATTAAAGATCAGCCTACAGTTTCATTGAGAAATCAGCATTTGAGAGGACACAACTAAACGTCAAGAAAAGATTCTATGTGCTAAGTTTCTGAAGATGTGAATGAATTCAAGTATCTTGGCATGACTCTAGACGTGAATTTAAAATTTGATAGTCATGTTAAAAATATGTGTCAAACCAAGTGGAAATTGTTTTCATTATATTTGAATATTTTTAACATATCAAACTGCAAAATTATACATGCATGCATGATATTCTCACACTTGTGATATTGCATTACATCATGGTTACACGCCTCTTTAATCACATTGAAGCCTATTGATATGATATATAAACAAGCAATTAAAATTATGGACAATGCGATGACATCATTGTGAAGTTTTATGTAAACATAACCTTTTTAGTTTTGATAGTTTTATTGAATTTATTTATCAAATTGGTTTTTAAATGTTTTAATAATCATGTTCCAATGCTGTTTTCAGATCTAATAAGTAGGCATCAAACCTCTCACAGAGTCACTGCAAATGGTAACTATCTAATGCCAAAGTGTAAGACCTCTTTTGGTCAATCTGTTTTCTCTGTTAAGGGAACCAAATTGTGGAATGATTTACCTGTTAGCCTAAAATTAGAAAGTAATGTAAATGTTTTTAGTAGTGTACTTAAGAAGTAGCTAAACACAAAATACTAGTGCTTATGTTTACTATTAGTTTATTTGATCATGTCGCCTTTGCTTTTGCCTTAATGTTTGTAATAGTGTATATGTATCTATTTTATTTTCATTTTATATCAAGCCTCTTGTGGACATGTGTTGAGAATAAGCAAGTCTGCTAAAACACTTACACAAATGCCCATGTCAAAATAAAGAAATAAATTAAAATATATCCATAAATGAACAGTTTTTTTTATATTTTTAGATTCATATTTGTTTATTCTTCTTTCAGATTATGAAACCATGATTGTTTTCCTCCAAGTTTTGGTGTTGAAGAATTTTGAAAAAAAAAAAAAGGACTTTTATTGACGTTTGTAATAGTTTGAAATGGCATTGTCTGGGTTGTTGTTACCCAGTAATAAACTGCCAGTATTTTTTTGTTATTTTATGGACTTAATCATCTACATATTAATTCTACAATGTTTTTTTGTCACACTACCAAAATGTCTAAAAAAGCCACTTTGTTAATCTACACAGTTGCGACTTTAAATTATGCATTTTCATCAAACGTCAACAGATAAGAGACAAAGGTCCCATAATGCAATTTATAAACATAAATAAACAGGGGCAAAAACAGTAAATCAGGAAAAAACAGAAGCTCTTATTGGATTTTTTACAGTGTGGATATCACCAAACTACTGTTGATCTGTCACTTTGAGGTGATTTCCTTGATTGTCAGGCAACTTGCAGCCAAACTTTCCAATTTTCAGTTACAGAAACTCTCCAACAGCAGGTCGACCAAGTGAAGACCAAAGGGGTGAGGTCCTTCATCCATAGCAAGAGAAGTTGTGCCAGATCTATGATTTCTAGAATATTACATCTTTACAATGTCATCAGCTTATTCAAATCCACCAAAAACTCTGGTCGTCCACTAAAGACAAATGCATGAAAAGACTGGATAATGTGAAAAAACATCACATTTTTTAAAACTAGATATACACACCAATTCAGCTCTGAACATGGTAGGCATCTGCTCTCAGCCTACAACGTTTTTGACAAGAATGTGAACTGAAATGGGACCAAGAACTGCTCCAAAATACAGTTTAGTGATGAAAGTGAACTTGATTTGTTTCGGTCTGATGAAAAAACATTGTTCATCATTAAACTGGGTAAAGGCTGAACTCAAAGAGTGTAAATAAGTCAGTAAATTTAGAGGAAGGGTCATGGCAGTGTTTTCTGCTGCATGAGTTTGGCCTCTAATATATATGCCAGAGTGAATTGTGAAAGGTTATCAGAGGGTCCATCAGCAACATGTAGGTTTTTTCTCTGCATTCATTTAACAATCAACAACTAATCTCCCTGCAAGACAATGAGCCTGGTCACACCGTAAAACAAGTAAAAAAAAAAAGCTCCTTGAAGGTAAATACATTGAACTAATGAAATGGCAGCCCAGAATCCTGATCTAAACCTGACAGGAAATATCTGTTATGTAGACAGAAGTGGTGGCCGTCCACACCAATGATGATAATAATAACTATATTTGTGTCCACATCAGCAAATAATAACGATCTATTTATTCCTGTTTATGCTTTTTTGCATTACCACATAATGCACAATTAAATAGTTAATTACAATTTTTATTGAATTTTTTCTAACCTAATTAACCAGCAGTTATTCTCAGTGAGCCAAGTCTCTAGGGCAAATGACCAGTGTATCCAGCTCGTATAATCAAACAGTGATTCAGTAATCGCAGTCAGTGTTGTGGAATATTAAATAGTTTCCCCCCAGCACTTTCAAAGAGGGCAACACCAAGATACAGAAACTATACTGGATCCCTGAGGTATTTTTATTTTTATACTTCAATTTGATAGCTCGCTTCCAATTTGTTTATTTTTTTCTAAAGCACAACCAAATGTTTTCAAGATAGTTATTATCTTTAAGTAATCTTCTAAAAAAGAGCTTAAAGTAATGGTTCACCCAAAAATGAAAATGACCCCATCATTTGATGTCACATGAACACAGTTAGAGAAGTAAAGAATTTGATCCTGGCTCTTCCAAGCTGTTTAAACATGTTCAATAGTGGATTGTATTAAAGCTTCCAAAAGCTCATACATTTTTTTTACTAAACTAATCCAGGGGGTTAAAGCATATCTTTACATTTTTTTTTTTTTTTGTAACAAAAATATTTGTAATTTTTTATTTATAATCTCTAGTCATTGACTTTTAGCTGCACACAAATGCAAATGTTATGTGCAATTAATGTCAACAACATATGAAGTATTTGCAGCTGAAGCTCCAGCTATCAGGCCCGTAGCCCCACCCTTCATTGACAAAGGTCCGGTATTTGTCCCATATATTTGATCGTTTTTGACTGTTATTACATCATAAATATTGAAAATAATTAATCGAAAACCCATCAAATTCAAATTAATTTAAATACAATTGTTGTTATCCAGAATTTCGCAAATGTACCTATTTTTTACAAGAGAGGCTAGAAAAATTGTAAAGCTCTACATTATTATTATTATTTTTTCTTATATAAATGGACAAAGTTGAATGTGCAGACCAGTTTGTTATTTATAATTTGCCTAATAAAGGACAATAGGCTTTTTATTTAAAAGGATTTTTTTCTAATGATATATGATGTAACAAATTTGTATTTTAAAAATAAGTATTTTTCATATTTCTTTATTCTAAATCTAGGAAATATTTTTTGTACATCAAAAAGTGTGGTTATGATGACTATCCGATAAACTAACCCAGCTAAAATTAGTGCTTAAAATGTATTCAAATGCCATAATTAAATAGAAAAGGTCTGCAAAAAGGTTTACTTTCTGAGAAATAAAAAGAAGCACACAATTTCACCAAGCTGGCTAGAGGCCTGGATATAGACATGTCTCACTGGAGCCACTTATCATAAGAATCTGTTTACTACAGAAGATGACAACAAAACCCAAAACTTGTTTGCTTGGCGTTACTGTGTAATGTTATATACAGTACAATGCTGAAAACCTGTAACTATGCAAGTTGATGTTTACAGGTTTTGGCTACTACTTTTTTACAACATGGTTACATTTGGACTTCAAAATAACATTTGTGTCTAGGAATCTCACTATAGTCAGCAAACTGACTGTAAAGGCCTTTTTACACCACACAAACAAACGTCAACAATCAAATCTGTCTGAGTTTGTTGGATGAGTGTGTTGGTAAGAAGTTGTTTTCATCTGACTAAACAGATGATGGATGATGGATTGTCTGAGCAATGTGATCTGATTTTCCAACAAACTCTGACTAATCTTACCAATAAAGCTTCCCGTAAAATATCTTTTTAGCCCTGAGATGGATTAAGTTATTAATTATTGTCATGAACATCACTGTTATGTTTCACAACATTATAAATCCAATGGCCAACTTCTTTGTTGGTGTTTCCCTGTGTGGTGTGAATCTGCTATATGCACACAGACTTTACATTTTCAGCCAGGCAGCCCAAGGGCTTCTGGTAAACTGTCTTTTCATTACAAAATTACCAGGTTTGAGATCTGATTTCTTTAAAAACCAGCAACCTTCTCTGCTTGTCAGATATACGATATAAAGGGGGTCTCAGATCAGACAAGAAGCACTGCGTTAAATTCTATTTCCCCCCACCGAGTCTTTAAAATATGAGGTTATTGTACCCCAGTTTTTTTCAAAGGAATTTCTGTGAAGTTGGTACTGATGGCGCAATTGGCTACAATAGACTTTTATCTCGTTTTACACTTGAACAACTAAATGAATGCTTAAGTCTACAGTTGAAGTCAGAATCATCATTATTATTATCATCATCATTATTATAATTATTATTACTATTATTATTATTATTATTATTTCCTTTATTTAGCCATGAGATCACATTGAGACAGTACTGTCTCTTCTTCCAGTGAGACCTGGTCAAGATGGCAGGCAGCACAAAGTTTCACATAAAAATCACAAAAAACAATACCACAAAATTACAAAATCCCCATTCATAAACCCATCAGATCATAAAAAACAATTACAAGTATCCTTTAAGATGTTTTACAAAAGGTGTTTAAAAGTACTCGGGGTCGGAAGTGTGTAAAGATTGAGCCTATTTTGCAGGTCATACCAAGCCCTGGGAGCATAAAAGGAAAAAGCACGTTTGTCAAGTTCTGACAATATCCTTGGGACTGTTAGACGAATGCATGAACCAGATCTAGTGTGTTGGTTATTTACGTGAAATGTTAACATATTAGAAAGTTGGGAATTTACCTAAGAGAACCTTTAAAATAAATAAGTACAGGTGTAATTTTCTCCTTTGATATAGAGATAACCAGTCTAAGGAATCATACAAAATACAATGATGTGTCCGTGAGTCTGCACCTGTGACGAAGCGTATTGCTGCATGACAAACAGAATCTAGTTTTCTTAGCAGAGTAATGGCTGCGTGCATATAAAGATGATCACCATATTTATTAGCCCCCCTGAATTATAAGTTGGATAATAATAATTTTGACCTTAAAATGTTTTTTAGAAATTAAAAACTGCTTTTATTCTAGCCGAAATAAAACAAATAAGACTTTCTCCAGAAGAAAAAATATTATCAGACATACTACGAAACTTTCCTTGCTCTGTTAAAGATCATTTGGGAAATATCAACTATATTTCATCTGTAACTGAATGTATTGTAATTATATTACAACATCGATGCTGTAAAAACAACCTTGTGAAATTCAAAATAGTCACATTGAGCTTTCACCGCAAGTTTAATGTTGGCTTTAAAACTCTAGCGGTGCATAGATCCTATTGGCTTCAGAAGATCAGAAGAACTGATCAAAATAGCTCAGAAAGTTCATCATTGCTGTTCTCTAATTTTGATCACTGTTTTTTCCCCAACACAATAAAACAATTGCGTAAAAGTGGCATGTTTTTTTTTTCAATGTTTTTGTAAAGCACTTTTCTAGTATGGTACAACAAAAAAAATTTCCCAAAATCTTATATTTTCTTGTGTAAAATGTAATAAACTGCTTAGCTTTATCATATGTTGCCTCAGGTCAGAGATAAACCTAAACATATAATCTGAAAGGACTAGATAACAAGCATTTAACCTCTTTTACCACACAATGAAGGCAAAGAAGCTCAGCATCCAGGCTATTTTGGGTGTCAAGTTAATAAGGGCTGTAACCACACGGGTCATTCAATTAAAAGCAAAACAAAAGGATCTCCATTTTTCCTAAAAACAGACACTGTGGTAATCATTAACACATCCTGAAAGCAGGAAACGTAGACAAATCCTCCAAAAGTCCTCCAAGCTGTGACCTGCAGTCAGCGTAATTAAGTTTAGTCATATTGGTTACAGACCGTTTCTATTTTTTTCAAAACACAGGGGTGCTTTTACGGATAAATGCGTTCATTATGTCAAATGGCCTGCTGACGTCTGCGGTGAGACAATTATCTATTTTTAACTTACCCAGAGACATAATATGAGCAACGTGTAGTGCAGTGAATCTCAAATACACTGCAGACCACATGGGTCAAAACATCCTGCAGAAGAAAAAAATATACAACTAAATATTTCAAATAGCTTGGTAATTTTGAACAACTACCTCCTGGAAGAAAAATACCAAACTTCTAGGAAAACATCCAGTCAAAGTTCTCTTCAGGCCTCAAAGCAAAAGCAATCAAATTTGTCTCCGTACTTTTTGGGAAAACATGCTTTTAGGGGCAGTGAAAATAAGAGTGTCCAAAATAAAACCTTTCAAAAATGTATTTCACAAGTCTAAAAAGTACTTTGAAAAACATTTAAGAAGTTTTACACTTTCAAATGTAGAAGTGTAAACAATGTTATTTGATGTAATCATTACCTTTTTTTGTAAGCTGTTTGGACAGAACTGTGTGTAGGTATAGTGTATCCACAGTCATATCGGGGTGATATATACAGAACATGTTTTTTGTTTTTTTTAGTTTCCTAACATTAAAGTAGGATCCAAATCCCTCCCATTTTGAGGTTCATGCAATAGTGCGATTTCCAAGCAACTCTGAACTGATTGATAGCCGCGCATTAACAAGTCTCCCTAGTAACACGTATAATCATATAAGCAAGACAGGACGTGCACAAAGCAACCAGAATAAAAAAAAAAAATTAAAAAAAAGTAATTTAACAGATTTTTTTTGGTGCACATTTGCTTTGTGTAAAGTTGAACACACGATGTAGCTCCCTGGTTCAACAAAGGATCGACTCTTTCACTGGTGTTTTCCCATGATTTATTTTCAGTGCAGCATTCACTTCACCAACACAGTCATCTTACACCGGACACCTTACACCATAAGCCAGACAAAGTAAGAGCTTTGTATACAAAAAGAAAATGAATCCAAACGTAAGCAAACATGAAAGCCATATACAAATAAACAGACATCACTTAAACTTTGTATACAAACTCAAAGCAAACAAACAAACAAACATATTAAACATGAAGTGTCAGTACCTTTTTCTCCAATCAAACCAGAAGCTAAACTTTCAGACCGTAGCAGACCGCACAGCTGGGACGTCATGATCATGTGCGATATTTCTGTGTATCGCGTTTATAATAGTAATCAGTTCAAAATAAAGGACTTCCTCTTTTACACTGAACACTTCCATACCATAAATAACGTAAATATCAAATATACATATAATAAAGAAGAGAGAGGGAAAAAAAAATATATAAAATAATCATTATAAACATATTGTAGAAAAATAGACAAGATAACAAACATCATATCAAAAGTCATTAACACACTTGCTGTGTGTGTGTGTGTGTGTGCGTGAACTTTGTAACAACATTGTGTGTGACTCATCAAAAGGCTTAAATTAACTCCACAACAAACATCAAATAATGATTGGGAAAGTTCTTACTGTTTTCACAAATATTATGTGAGATCTGCCTTCATGTCTGTCACTGTGCTGTTTATCTGACACAGCCAAGGCGGAGATTGAGGCACACTGACAGGTGCGCGGGGAAAATAGCAATAAAGGCACAGGCAATGAAAATCCAATATTCTGAAAGGTATAATAAATAATATAATGGGTGTTTTGAACTGAAACTTTACAGACACATTCTGAATAGACAAAAGACTTAAATCTTGAAAAAGGGGTAAAACAGCTGCTCTTTAAAAAAGTATCAACAGTACGTTTTCTAAAGTGAAAGATTTCTTTTCTGCATATTGCTTAATTTATGCCTCTTAAAAATATTACAGTTAATGTAGGTTCAACATGAAAAGCATCTTAATGTTCCTGGATAAATGTATACTTTTATTCAGCAGATTAATAAATGCATCAAATTTATTAAAAGTGTTAAAGGATTTTATTATGCAACAAAATGATTTTTCTATGAATATTCGGGGTCAAAGAAAATAAAATAAAATTGAAAATAAAGTTTCTTGAAAATAAAGTTTCTTGAGTATTTTCAGAATTAAAGTCTATTTTAGAATTATTTATGAAAGCTCATAAGACAATGATTTTTACACTAATGCTTTTAAAAGAATAAATAACAAGTAAATTGAAAAGATGTCACCTCACAGCAAGAAGGTTGCTGGTTCGAGTCCTGGCCGGACCAGTTGCCGTTTCTGTGTGGAGTTTGCATGTTTCCTTCGGATGCTCCGATTTCCCCCACAGGTCCAAGGATGTGCACTAGAAGTGAATTGAACAAACTAAATTGTCTGTAGTGTCTGAGTGTGCACGAATGAGTGTGTATGGGTGTTTCCCAATACTGGGTTGCAGCTTGAAGACCATCCACTGCTTAAAACATATGCTAAAATAGTTGCAGTTCATTCTACTGTGGAGACCTTTGAAATTGAGAATAAGCTGAAGAAAATAAATGAATGAAATTGAAATGAATTCTCAATAATACTTTCACAATATTTTGATGAAACAAATGTAGCCTATAAATAAAGACACAAGAAAAGTTTACTTACCCAAAATTTGAATGTACTTGTGTATATAGTCAATACAACAACAATTTTAAAAAAATAAAATAATAATAATAATTAACACCACATGAGACAAATGAGTACAGCAGTATGTCCTTTATAAGTTATCACAAATACATTCACTTAAACAAGTAATATGTGTCACATAAAAAAGAAATGCAAAACATCCCCTCCAAAACCCTCCTTAAATACAGAAACACTGCTTGCAATCCTAAAACAGATACAGTACTATGCGGCTTTAATAAATTCCCAAGTTTACATACTTGACGCCCTTCACGCCTGGCCATCCTTGAGCACACATGAGTGTGTGTGAACAGCTGGGTGTGTGTGCTGGATTTGGCTACAATATCACACGCTCTGATAGCTGCCTTACTGTGCAAACATGTTCAGCTACAACTGACAGACAGTTCCAGTGCACCTTTCACAATTACTAAAAACACCTCTGAGCCCATTTAAGCATACTTTGTTTCTTTTTTATCTGTATGTTAGAGTACCTGGACAGTTACAACACAATATTTCCAAGTATAAAGTGAAAGTGTCAGGTCAGGATGTTAAAACTACATTTATTTTCTCCTTAGGAAATAGATTTTTAAGAAAAATGGATTAAATGTTAACAACAGAGTACTGTGTTTAGAGTTCTGTGGTTGTAAACAGATTGTATATGTTTTTTCTGAACCCATATGTTCACATTAGTCTAACAATTGTGTTTAAAAATGGAAATTATCTAGAAAATCTACAAGAAAAATCCACCAATCAGAAAACTGATGAACAAAATGCACCAAAAAGACATTTAGCCCCGCCCACTCCCATAAAGCACTGTTAATGGCATAAAGCTCCATTCATACGCACAATTTTTTATTGTTGGTTATTTTTATATGTATTCTGAGAAAGGTTTATACCAGCCTGGTTGATCTCCTATAATGTTTCTTGCTGGTACAGAAATCTTGGACCTAAAAGCAAGTAAAAACTTGCAAAGATTGTTAACATTACTAGTAAGATCATATTGGACCCCCATAAGCAGCTTGTGGAACTATATTAAGCAGACCAAATGGAAAGCCTCGCAGATAGTTCGGGACTCCACTCATCCTCTTTATTATGAATTTGAAAACCTTCCTTCTGGTAGACGATGCAGAGAACCCACAGCAAAAACAAATATTTTTAAGAAATCTTTTATACCGTCTTCTATTACTAAACTGAAAAAATGGCCATGAAGTAGCTTGTATGTTATGTTGTGGTTTTATAGTCAGGGTTGTGTGTTGGTAACCTGAGATATAGGAAGCTTTGTGTTTGTGCTCTGCGATTGTGTTTTTGCATTTGTTATGTTTGGGAGGCCAAAAAACGAATTTCCAGACGTGGACTTTAAAGATTTCTAATTCTCATTATGACTATTTGACTGTCAAATCATGTGATGTAGTCTGGCATATTTGTTTATGTAGACTACATGTTGCTTTCAATCTATCATCGCCTGATGTCCACGACACACATTGTCATAAAAAAAAACTACATAAATTAAAGAAGTCTCTGTAATTGTGTAATGAATGTTTTCCCACAGACGGAAGTTTCCTGTCTGTGTGTGCTTTCTGAACAAAAACAATAGAAAAATAGATTCATTCTCTTTGGAGCTGCAGGAGCAGTTTCAAAGCAACGGTTATAAACAAAGCAATCAACGGCCAGTTGCCTTCAAAGATACATTCATATAAAATTATATGGTGGCTGAGAGAACTTAACATACAGTAACTTAACAACACATGTGATTACAAAAAAAAAACAAAAAAAAAAAACACCAGTAAATTAAGATAAAAATCTTCATCAGTTTGACAGCATATGTGTGGCAAATCCTCACAATGCAAAACAAAGAAAATGCGCTGCAATTTCTCACAACGCACACAAATAGCATGAATTTAAAAAGAGGGCTGCTAACAAGTTGCTAAACTCACTACAGGCAGTGTCGAAGACATTATATGTCATCAAGCTGAACTGGTCTGGAAAGCAGCCCGCCGCTTGTGTAGGACATTTGGATTTGTCTGTTATTTAGGTATTTTCATAAATTGTATTTGACAGTTTGTAATATTTTTCTAATTGGGAATTCATATTGTGTGTGGATAATGCCTTCACTTATAGAGACCGTCAAAACAGATTAGTT
This sequence comes from Danio rerio, assembly GCF_052040795.2. Taxonomy (NCBI): domain Eukaryota; kingdom Metazoa; phylum Chordata; class Actinopteri; order Cypriniformes; family Danionidae; genus Danio; species Danio rerio. The sequence continues at coordinate 26,585,186 of NC_141038.1, forward strand.
TGTTGATTATTTATTTTAATTAAACAATTTTATGAAGATACTGCTAACCAGTGCAGCCTGTCTCTTTCCTTCTCTCAGTAATGCAAACGTGAAAATACATTTGTTAAAATACATGAATATTAACTCATTTTAACGTGATCAATTGATTTTTCATCGTTTTTTTCTTCTTTATCTGAACACATTTAATTTTGTGGCATAACTGCAATAGTTACACTCCTCCTTAAATGTACTTGGTGACAAAAAAAAAAATTAATGTTGTTCTCTATCCATTTTGGGACTCGCAGGCTTTTGATAGACCTAACCCTCAGGCCTCATCGCTAAGGTAAGCGGGCTGTATGCACGCACAAGATACACTTATTTAAATATTGTCACCTTTGAATTATAAGGCTCTATCGAATGACTTTGAGATATTAAGCGTTAAAGATTTTGTATTCCATATAGCAAACAGTATGTGTGTAACATAAATTTTTTTTAAATAAAAAGTAATGTAAATAAGTTATTTAATAAGAATATATCAATAACTCAATTCTGACAAAAATGTCAGATAGAACCTTATAATTGTACTGTGACAAAATGTCTAATGATAATACTATGTAGGCACATTTCTAAAACATACAGTATGCGTTTCAAAACTTTTACAAAAACTGTAAAGCAAAACAAATGTATTGCCAACAGGAAAACTAATTCTAAAAGGCACGTAAGTCTATATCCACAGATCTGTTTTTTTTGTGTAGTTGTTTGTAATATAAAAGCATGGATCATAATATAATTAACCGAGAAAGTAAATTTTTGTCATGGACCATATTTCTAAAAATAATCTTGCAAAGTTGTTGGAAGCAGGGTAACAAGCACTGTTAATAGCCTAATGTTAGCTTTTCAAATCTTGAGTTTGCATATAAGATCCAAAAGTGATAAAAGTTACATTATCGTGTGAGAATTATCTGGCTGGACAAAACGTGCAAGTGTAATGAACTGTGTTTGATCCCAGAGCTTAGTATTTGCAATCTTCAAAATGCCTATGAGAAAACCATATGGGGATTTTATGCTAGCAGCTGATTGGCCTACAAGGGGACTTCATAATTCCTTCACTCTATAGTCACGGCACAATAAGCAAATCCCAGCTGGGTCAGTCCATTTTTTGGGTCCCCTTGAACCATTTCCATTGAGTTCTGTGCCATTTACATGGGGTGTGAGAAATTGCAGCACGGTTTCTTGATTTGCTTGCCTTGTGAGAATTCTCATCGTGTTTTTAAAATTTTTTTATTTGTTGTCGTTGAGAGGATTTACAACGTATATGGTGTCAAATGGATGAAGATCTTTTCTTAATTTGCTGGTGTTCTTTGTAATTCAATGTGTTTTCTTAAACTGCTGCATGTTAAGCTCTCTCTGGCACTGACAAATTACCCACACCGCATTTTGAATGAGAACAGGAGTAATTTCTGCCTTGGCTATCGATTACCAACATTTATCTTTTTTTTTTTTATCTTTTAAAAATGCAGCAGCACAAAAAAGCTGTATGTTAGTGTACCTGGACAGTTACAACACACTGTTGTCCGGAAATTTGAGAGAAGCTGTGATGTTGTTTATCATCACTATTTACAGTTTAAGCACTTTTTTCTGTTAAATTTGACATGAACTGCTAGAATGCCGATAAAGGTGTTTACATACAAAGCAAAATTGTGGTGTTGGGCCAAAAGCTACCTGTTATGATTGAATTATGTTTCTGCTGTTTTTTTACCTTAGAAATCCAGGTAATGTGTTAACATGACATTACTCACAAACTTATGAAACATTATGAAGCTCTGGAATGTGCATGTAAACAAACTAACTAGGCAACTTTAGTGCTGACACCTTATGGAGAAGCAAAGTAGTGCAAAAACAAAAGTACATAAAAGTCCTATACTGATCAATTTTGCTTCACACAATGTGCGTGGACCCTAGCATACATAAAAAGCAAAGTACACTTTGGGCTCAGCGGTCACAACACTACTCACTATGTCTTTCTAAGGCAACTTTGTCAAGTTTCACATGATGCAGCATAACATTTTTTCCTACTTGAGGCACTAAATTATCATCCAAAGTACTGTCTAAAATGTATACAACAACATAGTGGTAAAACCCCTCTAAAATATTAATTCGAAGTCTAAACTGTACCATTTTAATTGTGAAAAAACAAAACAGTCATACGTTCAGTCATGCCATCTGTGGGCTAAACAGACACATCGACTGTAAAGGCAACATCAACAAAAAAGACAATCATGATTTAGATGTTCCTTATTTTACACAAAATGTTCCAAAGGCTGAAGACAAAATGAAACTCTTATTTCAGGATTTCTGCAGGGTTTTAAAAAGTACAACATTTCAAAATAATAATTTTAAGCCTTAAATGGGTAGTTTACAAAAATATATTTAATTCTGTCATCATTTTCTCATTTGTTTTCCCTACTTTGGAAGTCAATGGTTACTGTTTCCAGCTTTCTTCAGAACATCATCTTTTGTGTTCAACAGAAGAAAGACTCAAACTTCAAATATACGCACGCACGCACGCACACACACAAATAATACATTAACACATATTATGGACTCACGACAAGGGATGCGTTTCTTCTGTACACAAATTAGTGTCATAGGCCCTTTGAAAATCGGTACATTCTTAAGTTAGCGGATGACATCATTATTGTAAGTTTGATGGTTGATGAGGAGGCAGAACATGGACCTGTTGTTGAGTATTTTACAAATTGGTGTTGAGAGGCTGGTCTCTATCTGAACACAGAAAACGAAAGAGATGTGCATTGACCTGCGGCAGAAGCAGGATGTAGTTTTAAGTACTATGGTTGATAACCACCAAATTGAATTAGTGGAAAGTAATAAGCACCTAGGTACTATGGACCTTTTTCATAAGCCTCATAAGACTTTAAAGTTTTTAATATTTTTATTCTTTTTAAAACTTATGAACATTTCTGTGTTTATGTAAGTAGTATATCATCATTTTTTGCCATTCGAAGCAAAGAATTAACGTGTCTATGGGAAAGTACAGCAAATTTGACATCATTTTCTCCTCTGGCTGCCGTCATCAGTCTCACTCGATTATTTTCCTTTTTCTGATAGCCTTTATAACATCATCATATCATTTTTCTTATATTATAAAAAAAAAACAATTGTAAAAAATTATTTGTTGTATTTTCCTATTTACTGTGCTCCAAGTTTTCTTTGATGGCGGCATTTTATAATTTTCATTGATTTGTTGGTTTGCTATCTTAAAAGTAAAACAGAGGAACTTGCTGTCTGAGGTTTTAAAAACTACAGGGATATCAGGGATAAAAGTGCCTGGGTTGTCCTATTTGTATGAAAGGCCATCAGATTACATCTGATATATTTCATTCTGTTTTTGTTTCATTTTAAATACTTCCCTCAGGATCTTTGGCAAAGATTTAAATTTTCATTTATTCCTTTTGCAATTGGTTTGCTGAATTTTAATGGGAAGAGGTAGTTTTTTTTTTTTTTTGTACTATTAATGTTGTTTAATGTTTGTCTTAAGTGTGTGGTGTGATATATGTGTTGTAAATCTAGTATGCTGCAGAAAAAAATTCTCCTAAAAGGTGACAATAAAGTTTACAGTAACAGTATGACAAGAAAACAAAATCAATATTTGTGATTTAGGTCTTTGAAATAAAAAAAAAATGAAATGACATTCATCATGTTTCTGAATTAGTCCTAAAGTCTTTTTTATGAAACCTGCAGAAACCCTGTATTTTCTCCTCTACGATTTGCTTCCATCTAGTGGCCATATTTGGCATTTAATAAACTAAGACACTTAATGAATGATGTAAAAAACAAATGATATGAAAAAAAAACTAACACCGGAAAGGGGCTTCTTATCAAACAGCATGGGGGATTAAAAACCTTTTTAAAATTGAACACTTTGGAAAAAACATCCCCTCTTCATATATTGCGTTCTCACTTATGGTCAAAGATTTACCTGAAATATTCAGTTGTTCCAGACTTTTTCACAGCATTTCCTTCCTTTGTGTGTGTGTAAGGTCCAGTGTTTAAAGAATTCATGTAGGAGGTTTGCATGGTCCCGTGTGCAGCCGCAGCGCCCCCTGTCTGTGAAGAGCACTTAAGGTCCTAAACTCCAGAGGCATTGTGTGTGGACTGGCACTAGATGTGTAGTGGTAAGTTAGTGTATCATAGTAGTGATACTTGACTGGTTTGCCGTCAGGGTCGTGAGCGAAGGGCCAGAAGCCATACAGGTGGATCTCATCACAAAAGCGAGTAGCCATGGTGTACATTAGCAGTCCAGTGGTGGGACGTTTGATCTGGACATGGTTGGTCAGCCAGTAACTGTTAAAAAAACAACAACAGAATAATAAAATAAGAATAAATATATACAATAAATAAACTTTATTAGGATTAACTATACACTCATCATCATTTATTATACAAAAGTGGGTATAATTTTCTTTAATCTACATGTGTTTTTGTAATATAACATTCAGAAAACACAAAAGGTTGTGCAAGCTTTGTTCAAAAGGTTGAGATCAGTAATATTTCAGCTCTTAAACTCAAGGAGGCTACATTTATATAATAAAAAACATAAGACTAGTAAAATTATGAAATATTACAATATAAAGCAACTACTTTCTATTTTAGTGAAGTTTTTAAAGTAATGTCCAGAGGAGCACATGATCGCGGGTGTTCTCTCATCCATAATCAGTAATAATCCAATCAGACTGATCCAAGCCTACTATAAATAGACCGCTTTCACCCTACTGCCTTGTCTTCGTTTTGAAAGAATACCCCCTTCCACCCCATCTACTCCTTTTCCTTTTGTTCTAGGGGGAGCTCTCGAGACCTACCTGATCTCAGACCCCCTTACCTGCTAAAAGACCTGGCAGGGGCCCTGAGTTCATTTATCTGCAAGCTCAGGGTTCTCTACCATGGCAGCATGCCAAACCTGCTAATAGAGTCCAGCAATATCTATGTGAACTCTTCCAATGTCATTTATACATGTGATACAAAGATTTTTTTAAACCCTCATTACTTCAGTGTCATATGATCCTTCAGAAATCTTTCTAATATACTAGATTAATTGTCAAATGTTAAAATGTTGTTGAATTTATATGATCCAGATGTTTCAATGAGCTCAAAGTAAGAACATTCATTTTAAATAGAAATCTGAAATTTTGCTGAAAATGATCATTTTAAAGACTTTAAACAGCTTTTTAATTTCTGAATGAAAACCTATTTTGAGATTTTTAAAGAAACCAAAACACATTTTTTCAGCTTTTCTATAATCTGAAAATAAAAAGGAATAATCTGAAATTTGATGCTCACTCTTTTGTGATCTTAACCATTGCAAAAAAGCATCAAGTTCTTTTAAACAACAAGGATGATGTATTTTATCCCTTTTACAAGATGTAAGATAAGCCTTTCAGCTCAAAATACCCATCAGGTTATTTATTATAACCTCCAGAATCTGCCCATTTTGGTGTCTGAATACATTGTAGCGGTTTCTGTAGCCTGTGGCTTTAAATCTACTGAAATCTACTGTGGCTTTTAAATCTAATGAACTGGTTCTCCCTGCATGTCTGCTTCTCATCATCAGCTAGATCAGATAAACAGCACAGTGACAGAGACAGACTCGGATGAAGCTGAAATACGGCTCAGTCAAAAATACCAAGTAAGTTTATTTGATGTATTTGTGGTGGAGTCTATTTAAGCATTTCTGAAATGATGAGTCTCAAACAAATGTTGTTTGCAGTATACACACACACACTCACAAATTAGAGTTTACTGACACTATGCAGCCGTGGTAATTTCAGCGGTTAAGAATTACATAGCGATTTTACTGTCTTATAAAAATCACAGTTGTAACAAATATTTTAATCCAATTTATTTGCTAAAATAAATGTACTAAGGACATGTGAATACATGTCATTATAGAAACATGGTGCCTGTCAATCAATTTGGTGGGTGAAAAAAAAAAAAAAACGTATTCCTGCATCACAATGGGGTGGACCACAAAATCACTGGGATTTGGGTCCTAATTTAACATCAAGAAATATAAAAAATAAATAAAAACAAAAAAGAGACTTGTTGTGCGTCTATCACTCCAATATGACAATGGGCACACTATACCTACCCACAATTGTGTCCAAACAGCTTACAAAAGTTGATTTTCATCATAGGTGCCCTTTTAAGTGGGCACAAAGTCAGTTATTTCAGGATGATGCTGAAAATACTTAGTATTTGTATCAAACCTGTCATTCTACATTTTCTTTATTTACTTCAAAACTATTCTTTTTTTTACCGTCACTACTAATTAAATCAGACTATTTTAAAAACAAATTAATAGCTTAGTTTACCTCAAACTTTTAAAAAGGTAGCACAGTGTCAGTCAAAATGTAAAAAGGATTATAAAATCCCAAGTGTGTTAACAGCTAAGGTTACTAAAAAAAGGAGCTCAAAAAATAAAAAGCTCAGCTTCTTATGCTAAATCCCCCTTTTTAAAATATTCTCATGCAAAACTCACCCACATCCAGCCCTGACAGCTGTGCAGCTCTTCCACGTTTAAAAAGGAGGAGATCAGACAATTGAACAATGTCCATTAGGATGCACTGAACCCTCTCCAGTCCACTCGCCCCTCAATACCCTTCACAATAGACCTCTCTCTGAGCCTCTGCGAGGTGTCATTCATTCATTCAGGACGGCTCATGCAAAAAGCTCTGGAGGAAAGGAGTTTCAGATAACAAAGAGCATCCAACATCCCCGTCTTAAAGCTGCCTCTATAGACTTTGTAAACTGAGGTTGAGTGTGAAGTTCTTTATTCTCATTCACTGTTAATAAATACTTTGAGTCAGTAAAATCTGTATTTATTTTTTAAAGAGTCTTCTTATGCTTACAAAAACTGCAATTCTTCCTTAAAAATTATAGTAAAACGGTAATATTCTGAAAATACAATTTAACTTTGAGTATTTTAAAATGTAATGTATGATGGTAAAGTTGAGCTTTAAAAATAATTTGATGCTTAATAAAAATGTATTACTAGTATCACTGTTAAAAACACTTTCAAAATAGTATATATAGCTCAAAAACAATAGTATACAAAATATCTTTAAATTAGCATTTTTACATATTTTGCGATTCATGTTTTTATTTTTCCACATTTTTTTTGTTTTTGAATTGCACTATGGGACATTGATCTTTCTACCAACAACTTTTAAACTTGAAAGGTTTGAAAAAAAAAAATACTTTACACTATTCAAAATGTTCATAAAAGTGATATATTGTCTGGATTAGTTTTGTGCTGTATATTAAAATACAAAAATCTTGCATTAAACTACCGGTAATTTTCGATTATTTTACAGACTTATTTCTATATTTCTAATCCATTGTATTTCTTGAAACTACTAAAATGTCAATAAAAATCACTTTGTCGACTTTTGATGTTGAAAATCTCCACAGTTTAACACAGCAGAGATAAACTTCCCATAATGCAATTCACAACCGTAAATAAACGGAAAACACTTTGGAAACTGTTAATAAAAAAAAATTAAGTGCATAATTAACTATTTTGCAAAAACAAAAACTATAATAAGAAGAGAATAAATAATAATAATAAAAGCAATGACAAAAAGGAGCTAACATCAAAAACATAATCAGAAAACTCAACTGGTGGAAAAGTTTACCCAAAAATGGCCTACTCACCATCAAGTGGTTCTAACCCAAACACAAAAGATATTCTGAAGAATGGAACAAATTAATTGCTGAGATCTAAAGTAGGGGGAGAAATACTATAGAAGTCAACAGCTACCAGTATCCAACATTCTTCAAAATATCATCTTTGGTGTTCAACATGGGAATAAAGCTAAAGCAGGTAATGGAGAGTGTGTATGATGACAGCATATTGATTTTGGGGTGGACTGTCCCTTTAAATGTCAACAGACAGTTGTAAGTCAGAGTAATGTAGGCTTTTAACTTATAACTTATATCCAATCTCTGTGTAGATTGATCTTGAGGATAGTGCGGGACTATTCCACACTTTTAGATCAACATCAGAAGAAAAGTCATTCCTTTGATTTCCATCTACATCTCTGAACCATCAGAAATCTATGTTGATAAGCTTAGTGTTCTAGCAGAGTAAGCCTTAGATAATAATCCCAATTGGAATCTTAATGAAATGCATTAATGTGGTAATAATTTGTACATTAATTAATAAACAACACTTAGTTTTTAAAGAGTTTATAGGTGGAACAAATCTCTCAGGTTCCCACCAAAAGTGCCTGAAGCACCTGAGGGCCAAAACACAACCTCTGTATTGTTTTGAGATCAATGGTTCAGAAAATTCAGTTTAGCTGCCCCACAATTTAAAATACAAAAAATATTAAAATACTAAACAGTTATTTTAAATTGAATGAATAAATAAATAAATAATAATACTGTACTTAGATTAAATAACTAAAGCTTAAAAAAAGACCTTTCTAAAATCGGATTATCTGATTTAGATTATTTGATCTAATAGCAATTTCTTTTAGACAACCAATACTTGCTCTGAGTATATCTGAAATGCAAGCATAAATTTACTTGTAAAAAGCTTAAAAACTGCTCCATATTTATTTGCTCATGTGGTGCCAAAAATTCGACACAGACTCATTGGAAATGCATGCTTCAGCCTAGATTTTTGTGCAACTGCAAAAACAGGGGCAAATTATTTTGCTAATTAATATTTATTTTCATGCAGTTCTTTGCACAGCAGGTCAGTTTGCTTGGTAGCTCATTTTTTTACAGTTATACTTGAAGAGATAAAAGCACTGTAAAATAAAGATAAGCACTTGGTTGCAGAGCTTTTCTCTTATGTTTGCTTTTGAAAACACTATTGGTTGAGATTAGATGTTTTGCTAGGTGATCTGTATGACAAGCTCCACCTTCTCATGGTTGTGTCCAGGAAGGACATGAATCTGAAATGTACAACAGATTGTACACCAAGTAACATTTCAGATTTGCAAAAAATGAAAACAGCCCCTTCTAAATGTTTTTTTTTTTATCTGAAATGTATCCGGAACAATGTATTGTATTCTTTGTATATTTAATTTTCCTCCAGTGTTTTTTTTTTTTTTAAACACAAAAGATACTTTGAAAACTGTTAGAAATTAGTAACCACTGATACTAGAAAACCTAATACTATGGAAATTCTTGGACCATAGTACCATAAAGAAAAATTGAATACTATGAAAGTCAATGGTTAAACGTTTCCAACACTTTTCAAAATGTTCTCTTGCGTTCAACAGAAGAAAAAACTTTAACGAGATTGTGATTAGTGAGGGTAAATTAAAAGGTCTGAACTATCCCTTTAAAGTTACCAATACAAGTTTCATTTACCAATACAAGTTGAAAAAGCTTTATGCAGCCACTAAAATTGGAATACTGAATGTAGAATAAAAAAAAAAAACATTAAGACAGACTTGATTTATTTTTTTGGATGTACTACTCTTAAATATACGCTAGTTCTTTTTATCATCCTTTATCAACAACTTCACCATACTGTAATAGCATTTTCTCTTCAGTACACCCTCAGCCACTAAACCTCCTCTCTTACTTGACCTCTAATCTCATCTCGGCAGCTCATATTACTCAGATGGATCCAAGAAAAACCATCCTCGTGCTGGTGCATTGTAAGAATGACGGCTCCAGACACTCAGCTCAGAGGGAGGCCTGAATGGCCGTCTTGAAATATTCAGAGGTCAATAGAAGAGCCAAAAGGTTGTGCTATTTAAAGAATCCCGAACACAATTTAACCCAGAGGGTCTTCTATTCTGCTAACAATCCAACAAAAGGCTTCTGTATGAATACAGATATGGGTTGTTGACATGAGGTTGCATTTTCCCTGCCACACATGACAAGAATGAACATAAAATTACTTTTTTAGTTAAATGTCAAAACTGTCATATGATGTGACTGTCTCAAAAATAGGTTAAATAAATTATTTATCATATAAATAACTCATATAAAATAAAAAGAAAATTGTATAATCGTTAAATTAATACTTTATTTTGCAAGTGGCTATTTTTAGCAAATGGCAATCATGTCCTCTGATGTGAGAATATTCTTTTTTTTAACTTTTTTTTTATAAAAATCGGGCAATTCCACTGAAAACTTTAATTAGTTGAAAGACTCCATTCAAGATTCATGCGTCTAAATTCTCCGGTTTAGGCCCATATTTGTGCTACATTTGTGTTATTGTACTACAAATGAGTTACATTTTTGTCTAAATTAGTCACATATTTTAGTTTTTTGAACTACTAAATTTTGCTGTCAAAAAATATCAATCATAATTGCATATGAAATATATACCACTATATAAAGAATAGTGTACAACAATGTAGATTAAAAAAAAAAAAAAAAATTCGCTCTCTCACCTTATTATTAAAGGTACAGTAGGTGATCTGCCAAAATGCTATCTGTTAGCATATCTTTGAAAACACAGTCCCTGCCTTTTAAAGCCACACCTCTTAAAATCACGAACGTGCATATTAAAAGATCATTCACCAGTTAGAAAACTTTATACTACAATTCTTAACTAAAAACTATTATATTTAGTACGTTTTCAGTTGTGTAGCAAGCAAAACTCGTCATAATGTGCAATATTTCATGCATGCAAGGATCGCTGATCTCACCCTCTCATGCACTTTGTCCTGAAGCAACTACTATCTGCTTAGCAGTTAGCCGGAAGCGTGCAGGAAATTCACTTAGTTTTAAGCCATACTTGCTTGCTATTTCCAACCAAATATTTAAAGTAGAATGGTAAACAACTCTCTCAAAGGTGGATCTGCATGAACAGGGTGCGCAGATGTACAAATCTACATTTGTTCACAGTAGGGTTGGGCGATGCTGACCAATTTGGCATTGTATGATGTCTAATGTCAAACATCACAATGGACGATGGCATCGTTGTCGTAGGTACAGGTGAATTATTTATGAATAATTCATTTATAATTAATTAACTATTTGCAGTCTACCATTTTAACTATCAGACCCGCATTTTCTTTGTTTTACCCATAAGAAAATCATAAATAAATAAAGATAAATTACACAAAATTACGGCTTATCAATCACATTTTCCGCGGGACTCTGGCTTGAACAGGCAAAGTGATCTGTGTCGTTATAATGTGTGGGCAGACTTAGTTAGTAAAAAATTGCACAACCAACAGCAACCAACCAACAGTATCTGAGATTTTTGCTAAATTTACTAAGTGCAAGCGTGAAAGCAAGAGATTGAAGCAGTGTACCGACGCTGTAACATGTTGCCTGTAAGATTCAAAAGACCGAAGAGTCGTTAGAGATAAGATTAATTAAATATCACGTTTAACAACTATAGTGAGACATGATCTAGCGGTACATCCTTGATAAACTGTCTGACATGCACTGCATTATGTATTTGTGCTCAAGTCACCAGCTAACTGCTGGAGCCCAGACACGCACGTATGCTGCAGCAAATGACAAAGAGTGTTTGTGTGTGTGGTCACGTGACGTGCATTTTGAGTGGTATAGTGTGGAAGGAGGCCTTTTAAGAAATGCTAGATGAAACATCAGCGTAGAATGGAGATTGTCATTTTAAACTAAAACATGTTCATGTAAACAGGGCCTAAGGGTGTATTTTTTGTAAGTGGTTAATGCAGCGACAGGGCGAAGGATCGCGATGCCGGCTCATCATCGTGATGTCTATTGGCCATTGGCGATAGATGATGGCATAGTCTATCGACCCAACCCTAGTTGGCAGACAGTTTGGGCTACTTATAAGAATTATGGGAATTATTGGCCCAACAAATTTTAATTGGACAAATATTTTTTGTCTTATGCCTAAGCCCAAATATAAAAAGACAAATAAATACATTTATATCATTTACTTTAATCATTACTATTGGAATGTGAACCAGCACAACAAAAAAAGTTTCTGAAGAGAATCACTTACTGCACCTTTAAAGTGTTTTTCATAATTTTTGCCATCACAGCATAGAATGTATTTAAGGATGCTTTCACACTTGTTTCAATTGCCTGGACTGAACCCAGGTTCAATTGTCCCCCCTTGCCACCTTCTTGGCTGGTTTATGTTCACACAGCCTTTTTTCACAACCCCGGTAAGCTTGCATCATCAAGCTGCTGTTTTGTGTACAGCTGTTGCTAGGTGATGGCCACAAAAGCAAAGTGGCAAAATAGTGAAAATTATATACAGCAGTTATATCTTATATCAGTTATGCTGCAAAAAAAAAAAAAATTAGACCATTAAGAACATCACGTGATGTCCGAAGAAGTCGTTTTTAGTGGATACATGCAGACATTATCACTGTTTACTCTGGATCAATCCCGCTAGTCACCAAGGTAGGTGATACACAGGTGATGCACGAACCGTACCCCACACCACTTCTTTCAGGTGAACTCTAGCTATACTAGCTAAATGTCTGACATTAAACGAACCTGGGTGCGGACCAAAAGCACTAGTGTAAAAGCACCCTGAGGTACAGTTAAAAAGAAAAAAAAAAAAAAAAAGTTAGTGCCCCCTTATATATTTTTTCAAACTTTAGACAGCATAAATGTATCTATTTTTTCTTTAAAAATGGTGTTTTACAAAAAGCTTTTTTCACAGTCTATTTGTCAACTACCCATGTATAGATGTCAGTGTGCACCTTGATCCATTTACAAGCACAGCTCCATGCTGTGGGCCAGGACGTGAATGCATTGATGCCTGAACTATAAATAGCGAGAGGCTAGCTTCACCTGCTTGAGCGAGGACATGGGTATTGAGTATTCTTAAATGCATGTGCACGTACCCTCTGACAGCATGGAGCAGACGCAGAGAGGGGAAGGCGGTGCGGACGTTCACCGTATGCAGGAGAATGAGACGAATGGCCCACTCCACTCGCTCCTCTCCTCCTTTAGCCATAAAGGCAGGAATCCACAACACACTCCCACTAAGGCTTTGCAGCCGCTGGACGAAACGCTGCACCCACTCCTCGCTGTTCAGGTCCTGAAAGGCACGCTGCACCACTGAGGGGTTCATAGTCACCAGGCTGGTGCGCAGGCCCACGTCAGCAGCATACTCCTCCACCGGAGCCAAGTTACACCTTGGAAAAAAGAACACACATAATTATTAGCAGAACTCCAGACTAATAAGTGACCCTAAACCACAAAAGCAGTTGTAAGTGTCAGGTTTTTGAAATAGAGGATTTATACATCGCCTGAAAGCTGAATAAACAACTACTATTTAAAAAGCTGAAATCTGAGGGTTCATAGAAAATCTAAATGCTGAGGTAGAAAAAAAAAAAAAAAAAAAAAACGCTGAATGCAGCACTTAGGATGCACTAATTACATAATAAATTGATTTACATTTACTAAATATATATTATAGACAATGAGCTTCACGCAATATTCTAAGATTATTAATGTTGACCCATACAATGCCACAAATATCTCCACGCAACTTAAGACTGGTTTGTGTTCCAGGATCACATTTATGAAACCAGTGGCATCAATGCAACAAAGGTCTACTGATGGTGGCATCAACCCCTGATTCAATATGCTGCGTATGTAGTAATAATAATAATAATAATGATTTTATAAAATTTGTCACATTTAATAAAGTACTGTAGCTTGAGTTGACCTGTGAGAGTGGCAGGAGTGCGAGTTGGGATTCATATGTATACCAGTCAACAATTTAGAAAAGGAAAGGTTTGTTATTGTTTTAAAAGAAGAAAAATCTGCTCACCAAGGCAGCATTTATTTAGATGAAAATACAGTAAAAATGGTTACATTTTGAAATATTATTACAATTGTAAAGTTCATACTGAATGTAGTTTAAAATTTAATTTAGTCCTGTGATTCAAAGCTTAATTTTTATCACCATTCCGCTAGTTTTAAGTCTCACATGATTTTATATACAGTGGGGTAAATAAGTATTCAATGTGTCATCATTTTTCTCAGAAAACATTTCTAAATGTTCTGTTGACCTAAGATTTTCCAGATGTTGTTTATTTATTTGTTATAATGCCATGTCAGCAGCATTGTCTACATTCATGGCAAAACCTATATTAATATTCAATATATAACATACAATCATATCAGTTTCATAACAAGCATTCATTGTACAAAACAACAACAACATACAAATGGCAACAACACTGGAAAAAGTCATATATAATCTTTTAGTTTGATCAATGACCACCAGATCTTGATATAAAACCGAAGAAACGCATGTATTAAAAGAAAGCAAATCTAATTAATGTACAAATAAATTTGTGTAATAAAATGAAATGACACAGGTAAAAAGTATTAAACCCATGAAGGGAGGTGTAAAAAGACAGTAAAAGCCCAGACAGCAGGGGGGTGTTGACTATTTGACTAAGTTTAGGGTGATGGCAGCTTAAAGATGACTCTCATATGAGAATGAAGTCACATGAACTGCTCCAGTGTGATTTCTGAATTAAACAGTGTGTAAAAATGTTGATGGTTCTGTGGCTTTTGTCTATCCAAACTCATCTTAATTTTGTATTTTCTATTGTATTTAAGTCAGGTGATTGGCTGGGTTTCTACAGCTTGGTTTTCTTTTTCTGAAAGAATTTAAGAGTTTCCTTGGCTGTGTTTTGGATCACAGTCTTGCTAAATTGTCCGCCCTAGTTTCATCTTTATCATCCCTTTATCGTAATGTAGATATTGGACTGAAGCAGCTAATATTTATTTACAATGATGAAGGACAGAGGGTTGCTGAATAACTGTGGAGAGATTTCAGCTGCTGTCTGGGCTTTCACTGTCTTTCTACACCTCCCTTTCTTCATGTGTTTAATATTTTTTCCCTGTGCCATTTCATTTTCATTCATTCATTCATTTTCTTGTGGGCTTAGTCCCTTTATTAATCCAGGGTTGCCACAGCGGAATGAACCGCCAACTTACCCAGCAAGTTTTTAAGCAGCGGATCCCCTTCCAGCCGCAACCCATCTCTGTAAAACATCCACACACACATTTATAAACTACGGACAATTTAGCCCACCCAATTCACCTGTACCGCATGTCTTTGGACTATGGGGGAAGCCGGAGCACCCAGAGGAAACCCACGCGAAGGCAGGGAGAACATGCAAACTCCACACAGAAACGCCAACTGAGCTGAGGTTCGAACCAGCGACCCAGCGACTTTCTTGCTGTGAGGCGACAGCACTACCTAATGCGCCACTGCCTCGCCACACTTCATTTTCATTCATTCATTCATTTTCTTGTCGGCTTAGTCTCTTTATTAATCCGGGGTCACCACAGCGGAATGAACCACCAACTTATCCAGCAAGGTTTTTTTACGCAGCGGATGCCCTTCCAGCCGCAACCCATCTCTGGGAAACATCCACACACAATCACACTCACACTCATACACTACGGTCAATTTAGCCTACCCAATTCACCTGTACTGCAGGTCTGTAAGGGAAAACCGGAGCACCCGGAGAAAACCCACGCGAAGGCAGGGAGAACATGCAAACTCCACACAGAAACGCCAACTGAGCCGAGGTTCGAACCAGCGACCTTCTTGCTGTGAGGCGACAGCACTACCTACTGCACCACTTTTCATGTATGGGTTTCTTTGGCTGCTATCAATAACTGGTGATAATTTCAAGCCAACGGCACTATTAGAAGTAGGCTTTCTGAGAAAAATGAAGTGACCAGTACTTGTTTCCCCTACTGTATATTCATTATCTATATTCACTATCTATTGAACATAAAAAAATTAAGTTATACCTGAAAAAAAAACAACTGTGATGATTCAGCTCATTTTAAATTAGTTGGAACAAGCAGAAAATGTTTTTCGAGTGCATTACGATCAGTTATTATCAGTAGAAAAATCACTAGGATTTTTTCAATTATTAGTGCTGAATTATTTTTGTCTTTCTTCATATTATCATGGAAACTTTGATACATTTTGCTGTTAGTATTTTTGGATAAAAGCTTGCATTTGATTTTTTTCTTTTTTTACATCACTAATACATTTATTTAAAATAAAAATGAAAAATGTGCCATCTTTTCAGACAAGTTTATACTTTTCTGACAACACAATACCAATGTCTGATATAAATATTTGCTGGAATAACCCAGATGTTTCATTATTCTGACCGACTGTCATTTTCTGGGAAAGCCATCTTGCCTCCTATTTGGTTGGATTTGTTTGTGCTTATAATGTCTAAGCAAAGGAAAAGTAATATGCTTAACACATTTCCCTCAGTGGAGTACTACAGTAGATGGTCTGCACTCAAAATGTAAAGAAATTTGTAAAACAAACAAAAAATAAACAAATAAAACAAATAAAAAAAGAACTAATGAAGAGAAGCATAACAAAAAGGAAAAATCTAAACATTTAAATAGTTTTAAACAATATTTTACATATTCATAATATAATTTTTTTTCACAAAAGAAATTGAGTCTTCACAATTTAAAAAACATGTCATTTAGAAAAATGCTGTCATTTAGCAATGGGACTCTCACATGTGAATGATCAAATCTGATGCTTCCTGGCCAGCTGATTTGAGCATTAAAAAGTAAAAAGTTTTTATCAAATATGACATCTAAAGAGCAGAAACATAAGCATGAGCAAGTGACCTTCACTCCAGGCTAAGTTTGTATAAAAAAAAACCAAGTAATTTATCCTAGTATAAAAAACAGCATTAATAACAGCCTGCATTAACTTCAGACACGCACAATTCTCCGGCAGACTAAGCAAGCAGCTTTTTAAAGCTCATCCCATCATTTAAGACACTAAATAAATCCATAAAACACACAAAGGTGACTTTAAAGCAAACACTGAGCAGGGCACTGGCATTATCATCTTGCCACAATACCTGAAAAAACCTTTCAACATTGGCACCATGCCGCCTGCCGAGGCTTAGCTGTCACGGTCACACTCCCACACAGTCTTGTCCTTGCCTGGCCAAACAGCCATGCCAACCACACAGAAATAATTGAACTTCATCCATTACTTAATCTGTGATGTTTTATATGTCCCTGAACTATGGCAGAAAGACATTACTCAAAACTGTCAGTAAAATTTACCAATGCACATGATGATGTTTTGTTTTCGTGATGCTTTGATATGGCTATAGATTTATTATGTCACTATACTTAGCCACTGTCTTCACAAAGTTAAATCTAGGGTTGTAAAATAATTATTTTTAAGTCATCATCAGCTAGAATGCTGAGTTGACCCAGAAAACAACACTCACCTATGATATCAACCCATCATCATACTCCACCAAGTTTGCTCTAATGCTTTTTGTGTCCAAAAATGATTTAAGTTTTCTCTCTCTTTTTTTTTTTTTTGGTACCTTTTGAACAGGTTTGCATTGTTTCACAGTTCAAATTTCAAACAGTTTATTTGATTTCCAAGATCTGAGGTAAACCATCTGCTGCTGCTTTCAGTAGTATAGCAATAAATGTCATGTAAAATTGCATTCAAACTCACATTATTAGCATTTAACACGGAATAAAGCACATGAGGTGTACCTGAGGCGATCATTGTCAGTTTTTCCAGTTGTTCACTTGTGAGAAATAGATACCATTTCTAATATATCAGATTGAGGCATTTGTTAGGACAAAAACACCTTTTAATGTGGAAAATATCCCTACTATTGCATGCCGTTGCTTTTATTTAGAACACAACTTAAGTTAGCCTTTAGGCTCGAGACACATAGATTGGTCAATCTGGCAACCTGCACTTGCTTGTTTTGATCCAGGAAGGCAATACCTATTTCAACTACTGGGCATCAAACTTACATACTGCACCTTTAATAACAGAATAGTCATTTTTGGGAGAACTAAAACATTAATGTAACTGTCAAGAAATAATTGCTTTACACCTGCATGGTTACAGTAGTAGATCATGTAGTATAGTGTTGTTTTACCCCTCAACTAAACCATAGGCTCTCCACTTCATCACAATAGTAACCCTACACATTTCAGAAACCTCAATAAAGCTTAAAATTACATACATCTTTATGGTAATATTTCTCATTTTAGTACTACACAAAGCCAGAAATCTGCTTTTACTTATGCCGAGTTTAGACTGCATGATTTTAGCCCCGATATTGACTCACCAACAGGTTTTGAAAAAAATCGCAGACAAATGCCTAAAATCACAGGCTAATCGGTGCTCATTCACACGAGTAACAATATTCACAATGTGAACTATTAAAGACGAGTGTCAAGATGAGTCACCAATGCCTGTGAGATATTTGGCATGTTAAATATCTGGAGCTTTAAGCGATTCAAATCATGCCGTGTGAAATGAGTTTTGACTGAAAATAACATCGCCAAATTCCTACAGCCAATGAGAGAGCAGCATCCACTAATGTGGGTACCTGCAGGCCAGCGGGAGAAGTTAAAAGCGCTCATTTTCGGTTTATTTAGACCCAAGAAATGGAGGAAAAACTAGTGTGAATTTGGCAGGAGTACCTGTATCTGTTAGACGTATCATCGGAGCAATAAAACAACCGGGTCAAAATAGAAAGTTGAGGAGAAATTGCTAATTCCCTTTAAAGCCAGGTGAGCAAATATGTAAAGGTTCTACCCTATCAAAGGCTTCTTTCTCATTTTGAAGTTAATAAAAAAAGATATACTATATGTTTTTGGTTGTGAAATGTAGTTTGGATGATATTGTCGCTGATTCTTCCTATTGTAAAGCCATGCAATGTGAAACTCCTTGTTGCGGATCCATCTTGCAGTGTAAACACAGCACCAACTAAACGTTACTCCAGATTATCATGCAGTGTCAAAGCATCTGTGACACGATTACTTTGAATATCATGCAGTCTGAACTCGGCATTAGTGTTCATTCACCTAAATTGAATAAAACACATGAAAGTTGTTTCTATTAATAAGCTTTTTAAAGATCTGAATTAACACATTTCATTAAACTAATTTCAATGTTTGAACTTGGAACAGTGTACCATGTACGTTTACAAACAGCTATGAATGTATTTTACCTCTTGGCGGCCCTAAAGTCAATGTCCTAAAAGCGCAGATGGGCTGACGAGTATTCATTTGGGATTGAGCATCTCTCAGTATTAAGTTACTCTAAGTATCAGATGAAGCGCACTGCTGTAAAGGCTTTTTATAAAGCAAGCAGTTTTCGGCTGTATAGGCTGAACATTTTACAGGCAAGTGAACTTTAGTCACTTTCAGAAGACAGCCTAATTACGTTTCCAGGGCTATGGCTTAGAATGACTTATACAAATGTCATATTTGCTCAGCTGGTCCCTAATTGCAGTATGTATCGCCCTTCAGTTCTGAAAGCCTTTAGACATTGTGAGTCAAGCTTGGAAGAAGTACTGACAGGCATTTCAAAAGTGCATTGTGTCGCATAGGGATCGCAAGCTGCTTGAAATACAGCCAGCATTTCTTTATAGTGAATGTAGAGAATGTGAATAACGGGTTGCAATGATACAAACAGCATGAACAATTAAGAGGAAAAAAAAAGATTTCAAACAACTTCAATAAACTGGCAACAGCGCTGCAAAAATCTTGCAAACACGTTATTTTTGATGATTTTGCTGGCTGTTTTAGATGGGGGAAAATTCTGTTTAACCCAAGTTTAAGGTAAGAAATAAAGTTGCAAATTATAAATGACACTGTTTGCTGATATTGAGGATTTAATGCTATGCTGTAAATGTCTTATGAAGTGAAATGATCAATCTGCAAAACAAAGTTAGGTTGTTTAATTTGAGACAACAGAACTTTATTTCACTCATAAATTGATGTGTTATGTATTCCCCAAAAGCTTACTGAAACACTGACCCTTGATAAAATGCTGCAAAACCACAAATTTATTTAACCCATGTAATATTATATTTCTTAAACAGCAGTTCAAGCTGCACCTTAACACATTTTTGTTCAAAACTATAATTGTTATGAACTGTTGTAAAAATCTGTTCATGAAAATGTCAATGCAGATTTCAAGCAAACTTTGTCAAATGTGAATGAAACCCATGGTCTACACAAATATGCTGATAACACACACATTTGCTTACTGAAATAACCCATTGCTCAGTTTGCATACCAAGCATTAACTCAACAATGCAAGTAAACCAAGACTGGTTTAAACCATAACTAGCATTTAATTTGTTACAACAGCTGTCATGTTCATTAAACCATTAAAGACTAAATAAAAGTATTTCAGAAAAAAGCAGGAAACTTGCGTCATTTATTACCCTCTCAAGACTTTTGACTGTACTACTTCTACTGCTGCTGCATGAGATGAGAGCACATTTTCACCATTCTTTGGGTCAAAAAAGCATCTGTGGCTGCATTATATTTTCTCCTCTCTTACTGCAAAATGTTTGCTCTTTCTGGATGCACTTAAAGCCACAGTAAGGAAGTGGTCCTCCTGTCGCACATCACACATGCACACTTTAGGAAACCAACAGAAAGCATGTTAATGCATGTACATGATGATGACTAAAATCAAATTATCACTTTATTCTTAAGCTATTTATTTTATACCTGTCCAAAATACAAAATGCATTTACATGACCATGTGCAGTCACCTTAATAAGAATGTGCATTTTAATGCAGTGTTTAATGATTTTTTTTTTTTATTTTATTTACCATGGCTCATTAAGATTATGTGGAACTTTGATTCAGAATGTGCACATACTGGTGGAGGCTATATTAACACATGCAAGTTTTAAATACTCCCGCAGACCCCCCATCAGGAGGTTGTTTTTGTGTTTTTTCCTTGTTTATTTTAATATATTTGACTGTTATTTAGAATGCATGGCTTTAAAGTTTCCATGCCAACATGCCAAATTTATAGCGCAACATAACGTACCCCCAATGATTTATGCTTTTTCCATTTTTTGCAAATTTTGACAAATGTAATATTTATAATACAAAATATCTGATATTCTGAATCTCAAATGTGTAGAAAAACAGCTTAACAATCATATTATTTGATCTACAATGGGTGATGGGCACCACCAATTAGTGGAATGATTAGAGCTGCTTGATTTTAATTTAATTAGATCGACGTCTCACAAAATAGATGAAAGTACGTTTCTATTCAACTGGAGGAAGAGCAGAGTAAATTTGACCTAATCAGTGTGTGTCTGATGTGAATAAAGCACATTATCTGATTGTTGAAAAATAGTTATTATTGCTATTTCCAACGGCATGCATTTTGCAAACCAGAAATTTTACATTTTACATCGCACCTACAATATGTGCATTTAAATGTTAGAAACCTAAATTGATAAATTGTGATTTATGACCAGCACTGTGTACCTTCTCTGGCTCAGTGCCAGCCATCTCAGGAAAGCAGATTTTAATTTAGCAGCTGATTACAAGATTGCACTAAATGTTTTAATCACACTAGTGTGATTGTAAGTTTTAGGGACGAGCCAAGACTGATCACACCATTACAAACGGTAAAACAAAGAACAAATGTTTTATTAAAATGAAAGAAAACAAGAGATGTTTACCTAATAACAAAGTCGTGCGAGTCAATCTCTCTGCCGCAGCTGCTGTTCAGTAGTATGCCAGAGTTCCCTACGATGGCACACTTTCTGTAATGCTGATTCTTCATGGGCGACACAGTTGGTAAAAGGTGGTACAGATTCTCTGAGATGTTTGTGGTGCTCTGACGGTCAAATATATAATGAATTACATCACCAGGTTTAAAGGTGCTCTTCAGAATTGAGATGTCCCTCTCAGCATCCAGGAATTTCAAAATGTTTTTCCTAAAGAAGAAAAATCATAACACACATTATAGATGTCAGAGAAAAAAAACTAGAGCATAAACAGGGAGACATCTTTTATACTCTTCAGAAATGCCATACTGTGCATTTGAATAAATTTAAGCCATACCTGATGAGGTTAGACAAGGTTCTGTTGAAAGTCCATTCAGATGAGGATGAATTGCTGGTTTTGCGCTTTATGTCAGACGGTGAAGCTAGAGAGGAGACTTTGCTCTTTCTATATGTGACTAGAGAAGTAGGGGCAGCATTCAGATCTGAACTTCTGAAGAAAAGAAAGAAATACCAGTGTGTTCATATGCACTTAATGTACAGCACATCACTGTTAGAGATGTAGGCCTGAATACAAATCTGGAAATGTTCTGAAAAAAAGAATCTACTCAAAATATTGGCTGTTATGTTTTGGCTGCTACCACGGACATTTTATTAAATATAAAATATAAACCTAAAGGAATATATGCTAATTTACATAATATAACTTCATTAACATTAAAAGGTTACCCAGAGTTTGTGCTTTTTGCATATGAGTAACATGTTTGTAACATGTTTCGCCTGGGGAAAAACGTTATATTTTTTTAAATATTTTTTTTACGAAGCCAATATTATTAGCGCTCTAAAGATTTTTTTTTCCACTATAGAACAAAGAACTGATGCCCAATTATTGGCTAATTAAACTAGCATGCCTATTAACCTGATTAAGCCATAAAATTGCACTTTAAGCTGAGCACAATTTTGCAAAATAACTAGTAAAATATTATTTATGGTCACCATGTAACTTCTCTCCATTAAATAGCATTTGGATTTTTTTTTAAACAACTAAATTCACAATAGGATTAATAACTTAGCCTTCAACTGTGTTTATTTTGGCTACTTTCAGGTAAAGAGAAAATATTTATTATTTGCATATTTTTAATATATTTTTAGAATAAAAAAATAATATAACATTCATTAAAACCTATGATAAACAAATGCATTCATTAAAATTAAAGACATGTTTAAAAACAAGAAAAAAACAACAAAAAAATGCAAGTTTACTTTATTTTCTTTTTTTTAGGAACATTTTATTTTTGCACACTGTGTAGTCTAAAAGATAAACACTTTAACTAATGGAGCATTCATTTAATGTATGTGTTAACATGAACAAAGAACGAACAGTACATTTATTGTAGTCTCTATTCATCTTTGATAAAGTTAGTTAATGGAAATGACGTTCATTGTTAGCTTGTGTGAACTCAGAGCATTCACTAATGTTAACAAACAACAACTTTTGATTCGTATAATGCGTTAGTAAATGTTAAACTATGATTATCAAATACTGTACAGGATTGTTCATTCTTAATTCATGTTAGAAAAACATTAACTAACATTATCTATTGGACACATTTTTTCAACTTCTACAGCCCAAACTCAAACACTTAGAAAACAGCTGTAGACATCAGTGACATTTTTCAGTACCATCACAAATGTATCACAAATGTTTTAAATTCAAATACAAACCTGTTGGACTGAAGGGCGACACTTTTTAAGTGGAATTTCCGTGAATCCTCAATGTTCCTATGAGCAGAAGGCATAAAATATTCATCATCATTATCCAGTAATATGACCATTAATAATACTCTGAATTCACATCAGTGAGCAGATAATTGAAGTAGCGGCAATTAGACCACAGACAGGAAAAAAAAAAAGCTATGAAATTGAATTATTATGATTATAATGTTTATTTAGGATTTCAGTGTGAGCCATTCCCCTTCTAAACACACTGCTTTGATAGTACATATCCAAGGTCATGCCAAGCATGCTTTATTAATCATTTCATGTATTCATTACTGCAATTACAGTATCACAGCCATTACTGTCAGAAAAATTAAGAACTGAGATTTGTTACCTTACAACTATCAAAGGATGTTCTTGAAATTGTCTGAAGTGATCACATACATTTCATAAAAATATTCTGATTGTTGTGAATGCACTTTAAAGTACTCAAAGAAACAATAAAAGTATTAGAGGTCGTGTAAGAACTTAGTTCACCTATAAATGTTGAATTCCACAACATGTCTCCCTGCCATAGATGTCAATGGTGACTATTATCTGCACAAATACCAGGCCTTTTCAAAATATCTTTGGTGTTCAACAGAAGAAAGAAAATTATCAGACTTTAAACAAGTAGAGGGTGAATAAATGATGACAATTTTCATTCTGGAATTAGGTGAATTGTCATCCAACGTGTAGGTGATTTTTTTTTCAGCAGAACATTACAGAAGATTAGCTGAAACCATGGTCACTGGTGTTTCTCATAATGCAATTCAAAATAATGTAAATAATGTGAGTCAAAAAATAATCAACGCCCAACTAATTGGCTGTATTAATTTATTTTTCCTTTATAAAAACTTGCTTTCTAATGTGGCCTACTTGTATCATGTCAATCATCTTCACAAAACTATTTGGATGGCCCAAAGTGTAAGTTAATTAAGATTTTCGTTTTTTTTTTTTTTTTTTTTTTTTTATAAAAGAGCTGTTCTTTTAAAACCTGCATGAGTCAACTCAACTCAACACCTATCAGCAAAGATAAAAGATAGCGGATACCCTGCCATTCATACGGCTTCAACCTGTTGGGTGCCTCTTCAAAGCAGTTAGGACAGGTTGGCAGTGTCTCCTTGAGCAAACCAGTCCAGTTTTTTTCCCCTACAACTCACTGCAATGTTTTCCATCTCTCTCCCAAAGTCATGGCTACGTGCATTATTAAGCAGACAGAGCACAGATCTGTTAAAATTCTGGGGAGCAGCTTCAAATGCAGATTTAATGGTGGTGTTGCTTCAAAGCGCTTGTAAAATGCACTGAGATACACCTCTTAGATCTTTTGTTTGATATTGCAATTTGCAAGATAATTCCATAAATTATAAGCCTCGCCAATAACTTAAGCAAAAATTAGATCACATGCGTCATGTAATGCCTTCTGACAGCTAGTAAATGAGGTGTGAAATCCCCAAATTGGGATTTTACAATTGCATTTAGTCTCTGGGATATTTTGGGTTAGCAAACATGAGGGAGGGAAATATTCCCTTTCCATGGTTAATGGATAAAAAGTAATCAGTGCAGCGGAAACGCACAATATCGCAGTACAGAGCAAACAAGCCAAATATTTTGCATTAAACATCAAATGTGCCAGCTCTAAGTGTGATCCGTTTAAAAAATTAACACTATATGCACATCTTGGCAAGTAAACACTTCTGTTTGAGTGCTGTTTTTTTCACACAATTATCCTTGATTAATCCATCTAAGGACAAATATTCTTCTCACTCAAGGGCTTTTAAAGTGTATGTCTCTAGATTTGTAATTATGTAAGCCTGAGGATTTCTGCTACAGGGTTCAGTTGTAGCTGAGGAAAGGCAAACTGCTCATTTTTTGTCTCCAGGCTGTAGCTTTAAAGTCGCAAATCAAACAGTAATCCCCTAGCTGCCATAAACCACAGATCAGACCGTCTTTTCACTTGCCGTGAATGGGTGCAAACGGTACACGCTCAAGAGTAGAACAAAACCACAGACCAACAGCCATCCTTCACGGAGCACCAGGGTCAGCTGCATTTATCCCATGCCTCTCATACGAGGTTTCACACTCAGCAAAAGTCTGAAGGACTCATTTTGGAGATCAGCCAAGAATAAATAACCAGAGACTGTATACGCATAAACAATATTCAGCAAAACTGGTTCCAACATGTATTATTGCTCTACTGGTAACTTCACCAGAATGAACAAAAGGCTTAATGGCTGTAAAGCAACACATTAAATTATTACAGCCTTCAAAACAAAGGTTCTTCTCTGGCATTGATGACTCCATTGAGGGTCATTAGCATCAACAGAATATTTCCATTGCACAAAAAGACTGTTTATAGTGAAAAATTATTTTGGGAGCTCAAAATTGTCCATCTGGGACTGCTCTTAAAAACTCTTTTTTTTGGAAGCTTTATTTTTAAGAATGGAAGAACTGTCTACAACATCAGACTGATGTTATATTAAGCCCTTGAGGTTTTCCCTCCAACTGAAGAACCTACTGGCTGTGGCTTTGCAAACAATAGTCCTCCTCAGGACAGCACATTGTCTCCTCCTTTGACTTAGACAACGTTAAACTCTGTTTGATGAAAGGCCATGCCAAATCCTGTTGGAAAACACAATTTAAGATGTTCCAAATGGTTATTATCTGTTTCGAGATGGTCATTATCTAGTCCAAGGTGGTTATTAGGTTAGCTTAAAGTGGTAAATAGTCTCAGACTAGCAACAAATCAGTTCATTTGGGTGGTCAAGCTGGAATTTGGAATATAGGCAGACTGAACAGCTTCTTTAACCTAACCAGACCCTTATAAAATGAAGTGGTTAAATGCAAATAAATCCAAAAAATTAGAGTTCTGCTTTTAACCATAGGACAATAGTTTAACAATGGTATTTGGAGTAAAACTGTGGTTATAAAAAGGGTAATAAAATATGCCTGGTTTGAAAAAAAGATGGTCATTGCACTTTTACTTTAAGAAAAGCATGGATTGTGAAATGTTTGTAAGGGGCAAAAATAATGAAAACGCAGTTCCAGTTTAAGATTATTTCCCGACATAAAAAACCACAAAATAAACAGGCAAATAAAACACACAGCTCTGTGCTGTTTTCGGATACATTCGTTATTTTCATACAAGCTCGTGTATTATGCAGCCTGTCTGGTCCTTAATGGACTGTCCATTGTTTGGGCTTCTACAAAGTCTCTCCAGAGAGAATCAAGGCAAATAGGACAAGAGTCTTAAACAGAAACATCACATAAACATATAAAGACTCATTTTATATACACTGAAACAGGAGATAAAAACAAAATAACAGTCCATATTGATCTCTATTGTTTACTGTAGCTTAATCGAATTTACTTACGCGATTTCTTCCTCCACTTCCGATATATCAGCTATAATCACAAATATAACCAGCGCTGTCCCGATTCCAAACATCAGTATTCGGAATTCAAAAGACATGACTTGACCGATGCGCGATTCTACAAATGCGTTGAACTATAAAGCGCAATAGAAATGTGTTCTCCTCTTTCACGCTGGTTCCTAACGCAGGGCAACACATGTAATGCTCCTCCGGCTCCTCGACAAAGCTGGACCATGTCCGTGCAGGTTAACGAACAGTTGTCTGCATTATTATCGCGTCTGTCCGCTTCTTCCACCTTCACCAAAGTAGTAGAGAGGTGAGACAAACGTGCACGTCCTTTCTTCTCTTCTACTCCTCCTGCCGCTACTACATAGATTGCAAGCCAGGCAGTTCCCTTGAAACTTTGCCTGCAAGGTGCATAAACTCATAGCCTATATGAAAAGCAAACTGCGTTATTGGTATACACAGACACAAGGCGTGGGTTTGAAATTGAAGATGTGGGCTATCCTCTCTCCGCCTTGGTCTCTTTGTTGCTGTTTGACAAAGACGCACACGTTTGGTTTTTTACGGTTGAGGACTTTCTATTGTTTTAACACTGAAGCATAATGTTTGAAATGAAACCTAACATTATTTTTCTTCAAACATGTAATCCCAAATCCAGGTGCGAGCGATGCGACAGAGTTACAGCGACAAGTCATTTGTCTGTCCGAAATGAACCCGAAACAGCTGCACGACGCGACATAATCAATCACAAATCGCAGCCAATCACAACAGGGCACTCTGTTGGCCCGCTCTCTCACAGTGCATACAATGTCAAACATCCTTGTAATTTTCTTAGGACTTTGAACAGAAAACTTCTTCTTGTAACTTTATCTGTTTGTCATAGTATTTAACACTCTATCACAACCTAGCCTATATCATGCTCACGTCATTTGCTTTAATTAACCATGAAATCAATATTGACAATTCTTGTTTTTATGAGACATCAGTATTTATTATGAATTATTATCTGTCTGCCTGCCTGCTTGTCTATCTATCTATCTATCTATCTATCTATCTATCTATCTATCTATCTATCTATCTATCTATCTATCTATCTATCTATCTATCTATCTATCTGTCTGTCTGTCTGTCTGTCTGTCTGTCTGTCTGTCTGTCTGTCTGTCTGTCTGTCTGTCTGTCTGTCTGTCTGTCTGTCTGTCTGTCTGACTGTCTGTCTGTCTGTCTATCTATCTATCTATCTATCTATCTATCTATCTATCTATCTATCTATCTATCTATCTATCTATCTATCTATCGTTCCCAGTATGGAAACCTTATATAGAAATAAAATATCTTATTTGTTTCAATGTGAACGTTTTGCTATCCTGTTATTTTTTTAATCCAGTCATTTGAACTTTATATTGGTCACAGGGGTTTATCTCACTGATCAATAAAAAGCAGCTTTAATTGCAAAGTACCCTCTGTGACAAATGCTACATATTGAAAACAGACATTTTAACCAGCAATTTCTTTCAAAATGTAGTAAGTGTAACTGCACCTTAACCATTTTTTTACAGCTAAAATAAATGAAATGAACTAAGAACATAGAGCTTCAAAATGAAGAATGCATAGAAAGTAAAAATACAAAGAACAGTATGTTGGTACAGTCCTACGCATCACAGTTATGGCCACAGCTGGTTAGAAAACTAATTTAATTGCTGGAGGTCAAAATGTCAGTGCTAATAGGGTTTTGCTTACATTTTGAGGACATTTGGTCATTTGACTCCCATTACAAATGCACAGACTCAGACAAAAGCACCTGCTGCTTTAGCTGACAGCCCTTTCATCTCTGATTTTTTCATCTGTGATAAGTTTTTTGTCAGCTGGATATTTCAGTGATCTACAACCGTAATGCAATTAGGCAGCATAATTATTTTAAGGCTGGTTATCATCATCTCTTTTCAGTTTTAGACTTCTATGTTATGAGAGGTATTCAAATTTTCTGTCTTTTTTAGGTACACACAGCAGATGTAAGTGGAGAAAAAATATATATACTTACAAAGAATATGCATGACAGTTTTCACTGTCTGCAGGCTCAAGAAAACACTGGAACAATCCTGCCACATCATTTCTAAACCCACAAATGAAGAAGCTTCTCACCCTGTGAAAGCTGTACTGCTTAAATCACAGTTTTCTGTCAGGTCCAACACCCTCACTGCTTACGAAAATATGCTACTTGTGCAGACAAATGTAAGTTTGTGTTAGGAAATACCGATATAAACAGTAAAGTGGGACACTGTGATTTGATTCCATGTATTATATTTTTATGATTCAAATGTGCATCATACATCAGTGTCTCTAGCATATTTTGAAGGAACTGTAATATATATCTATATGGCCTACTTTACCTGAATTTAGCCTGCTGATTGATAGATTTAGACAGACAGACAGACAGACAGACTATAGATGGATGGACAGACTACAGATAGATTAATAGACAGACATAAGGTTGGATAGATAGATAGATAGATAGATAGATAGATAGATAGATAGATAGATAGATAGATAGACAGACAGACAGACAGACAGACAGACAGACAGACGGACGGACGGATGGACGGATGGACGGACGGACGGACGGATAGAAGGATGGAAGGACAGACAGACAGACAGACAGATAGATAGATAGATAGATAGATAGATAGATAGATAGATAGATAGATAGATAGACAGACAGACAGACAGACAGACAGATAGATAGATAGATAGATAGATAGATAGATAGATAGATAGATAGATAGATAGATAGATAGATAGATAGATAGACAGACAGACAGGCAAAATAGAGAAATATAGAGATATAGGTAGACAAAATTGATATAGATAGACACAGACAGACATAGATATAGGCAGGCAGGCAGGCAGGCAGGCAGGCAGGCAGGCAGACAGACAGACAGACAGACAGACAGACAGACAGACAGACAGACAGACAGACAGACAGACAGACAGATAGATAGATAGATAGATAGATAGATAGATAGATAGATAGATAGATAGATAGATAGATAGATAGATAGATAGATAGATAGATAGATAGATAGGCAAAAATAGAGAGATATAGATATATAGGCAGACAAAATAGATAGATATAGATAGACAGACATGCAAGCAGACAGATAGATAGATGTAATATATTTAGATGGACAGACACAGACAGTCAGATAGACAGACAGACTATAGATAGATTAATTGATTGATTAACAAATATATAAATTAGACAGACAGGCAAGACAGTCAGATAGATAGACAGACAGAATAGATATAGATAGACAGACTCATATGGATGAAAGGTCGGACGGACAGACAGACGAGCAGACAGACAGACAGCTAGATGGATGGATGGAAGGACAGGCAGACAGACAGGCGGGCGGGTAGATAGATACAGTAGATATATAGATTTGAATACTGGCAAGTGGCAAATCAAAGGAAAAAAGAACAGCAAAAACAATCACAGAGAGTTTTGTGTGCCCCACAGTGAATTTTTGGAGAAAAACAGCATGAATCTAACTGGAATCATCCTGATACATGTGAGTGAGTGTGTGTGCTGCCAGTGTTGGCCTAGAAATGGTGATGTCCATGGAGAAATAGTAAGGGAAGGAAAAAGGGGGTCATCATTCTGCCATATTTTTCATTTGTCCTCATAATTGCTTTATAGTGAGCCTGCACGCATGATGGGTGGTAAAAGCTCCTTGATTAACATTTAGTTTAGTTTATGAGTGGATTTAACACCTGCCATCACTTAGTGAAAGTGCTGGTGAAGAGCAAGAAGTCAAAGTGTTATTTAACAGGTCATACGTCAAATGCCGTTGAACCATCTTAAAAGGTAACTTTTTCAAATTGTTTGCAGGTCTTTTTTCATCTCGGCGACTTGGACCAGACTGCTGAGGCTGTCAGAGAGTCTGCAAATAAATGAGCAACATTTCATGTCAGTGAGTCACAGTGCTTCTTGAATGCATTGAGCCAATATAATTCATCTGCTGCAACATTAAGGTGGAAAATAGTAGTGACCATATTTCCATCAGCTCAGTGTGCCACTGCGCCGGACAAAGCTTAGCTCCGCATGTGCAATGTGTATATCTAGTTATCCAATGGAAAATGACCATGCTCCATATCCAATCTGCTTCTAAGGATTTCATGAAGGCAAGTAATGGGTTTTTGTAATGCTTTTAAATAATCTCCTTCTGCCTCCAACTGCTCAATCCTCAGCCACGGGGGAAGAAAAATACTTTTGCAATTTAATTTTGTATGTAAGATGCCATTTTGAAACAATCCAAGGAATAAGTGAACAATGCTTTGATGGAAATCTGACACTTTTCCCATTTTCTGCACACAAATTATTATTTTTTTTTCTATAATAATCTCATCAGAATTTCTGCATCATTTTGACTGAACAAAAGCAAGTGCAGAAATGCTGTTATATACATATACTATAATGATTATAGAAAAATAGCATCTGACAACACATCCTTTGAAATGCTGACATGCAGGTCAAACTAGGCTTTAGTATACATTTTACAATTACAACATTTTCTAATAAATGGCAAGATTTAAAGTAAGAATCGCAAGAGATAAAGTCAGAATTGTGAGATAAATAGTTTATTTTATTAACAACAATAACTGAAATGGTATTCTGTAGGTAAACAAATCTGAAATATAAAAATCTGAGCTAAAAACTTCTCCTGCTAGGGGGGAGAATTTTAATTTCAAGATAAAAGGTTAAAAGATTCTGGCTGCAAACTGGGTGCAGATGCAAGCTGAGCTGCATGCATTGCTTTTAATGCTCATGCCTAACCCTGCCCTTAAACCTACTCCTCACAGTGACATCACTAGCTCCATTGAGTGCATTGTGTCTGACATTGCATGTCAATTACCTAATTGTTTTGCTGTAGTGTATTCAGAATTGTGAGACAGCCTGGACTCACAACTGCAAAAATAAAAACACAATTTAGAGAAAAATGCAAATTGTAGACAAAACTCTGAAAAAAGTTTTCAAACATCACACAGTAAACTAGGAATTGTGAGATTTAAACTTGGAAAATCTAGAAAAAGATGACCCTGGAAAAAGAATTGATATTGTGTACGACTTCCATGAGCTTGGAGGACTGCATCCATACATCTCTGCAATGACTCAAATACCTTATTAATAAAATCATCTGGAAAGGCAAAGAAAGCATTCTTACAGGACTCCCAGAGATCATCAAGGTTCTTTGAATTCGTCTTCAATGACTTCTTCTTCATTGTACCCCAGACATGCTCAATAATGTTCATATCTAGTGACTGGGCTGGGCAATCCTGGAGCACCTTGACCTTCTTTGCTTTTATGAACTTTGATGTGGAAGCTTAAGTACAGTATGAGAAGGACTGTGATCCAAATGTAATGGGTAGCACAAATCCATTACTGTAATTGGGTTTCTCAGAATCACACTTTCGCACATTTGTGAAATGATCTTATAAATAAACAAATTTAGTACAATTTCTGCTCAAAATTTTATAAACGAGGCCCCAGATAGTTTATTCATTTCTCTCAGCTTACCAAAAGGGCAGCATAAATGTCTTGATACCTCAGGCTGTTGATGTTGCCATCCACTCTGCAGATCTCTCGCATACCCCTATACTGAATTTAACCCCAAACCATGATTTTTTCTTCACCAAACTTGACTGATTTCTTTTTGAATCTTAGGTCCATACGGGTTTCAATAGATCTTCTGCAGTATTTGTGATGATTGGGATGCAGTTCAACAGATGATTCATCAGAAAAATCTACCTTCAGCCACTTTTCCAAATGATCAAGGAGAAGTTAAGTTATTATTTGTTGGTCTGACAACTGGGATTGACGACAAGACTTTTGTCAGGTAGTATATAGGTCATAATGATCAATTTTTCTTTTATGCCTAAAAATCATTAGAATATTAAGTAAATATCATCTGCCATGAAGATATTTAGTAAATTTAATACAACTCAATTTCTGTTTTGTATTTTTATATTTCTACCAAATATGTTCCAATTCCAACAAAACAACAATATTTTTAGATATATCTAAAATATATAAATCTCAATCAGATATGTAATTCAATTTTAAAACGTTGACACGTATGACTGGTTTTGCAGTCTAGACCCACAAATAGGCAGAACTAGCACACATAAAGTTGTATATAATAAATTTTAGTATCCTGTGGCAAAACATTGAATTAAGCACCCTTTGTAAAGCTGCATTGAAATAATAAGTATTGTCAAAAGCGCTATACAAATAAACTTGAATTAAATTGAATTAACACTGAATTCCAAAGCAGACAGCCATTGTAAAGAAAATGCTTTATATGATTTAAATCTTTCAGACAGTGTGATCCTATTATGGGATCATGAATTATGCAGGATGTACATTAGACTCCACCCTTTAATAATAAATAGAGCATGTTTTTATAATAAAGCAGCAGGTTTTCTAAACAGGTAAAGTCAAAATTATTAGCCTTCCTGTTAAATTGAATTTTTTTTCAAAATATTTCCCAAGCGCAGTTTAACGTAGAGAATGTTTTTTTCAACACATTTTTTAATATAAAAAAAACAATCATTTTAATAATTAATTAAAAGCTTATAAATAATTACTTTTGTATTTGCCCAGTATATCATATTTTAGTTCTCTGGTTACTTGGCAAGATACTAGCATTTAGCTGACCTAACAACAAGGTTAGTTAGTAAAGTCATTGAAAAAAAGTAATTTGCTTTGTACAGGGGCAGATTAAGTGATTTTGGGGCTCTAAGCAATTCCTAAAATTTTTTTTATATCACTCAATTTTCTTTTCGACATTTTAAATTATTGCAATCTCTACATTTTAAATGATTAGTTTTCTTAAAATTAATGTACAACTAAAAAAGTATATTTTTTATTGCTGGACTGCTTCATGATGAATATTTTTATTATGTAATATTATTATTGGTATGTAACATCACATTATTATAATAATATTATATTTGATTGTATATTAAATACTATTTCATTACATAAAAATTGTATTTGTGACTCTCTCACCAGACAAAATATGGTAAAAAAAGATTTCATGTATAGTTAGGTATAATTTATACCTCAGATATTTATTTAATGATTTATTTTTATTATATTATTTAAGTGGGCACTTACTTCACTTATTGGTTAAATCCAGCCCTGGTTTTGTAGCTGATCAAAAAAAAAAATTCTTAAGGGGGCTAATAGTCACTTAAACAGAATAAATAAAAAATTTAAATGGCTTTTACTCCAGCCAAACTAAATGAACACGACTTTTCCCAGAAGAAAAACAAATATTATTTTCTTCCTCTATTAAACATGATAAAATTTAAAGCAGGGCTAAAAACCTCTTTTAAGGTCTAAGTTATAAAATTAGCATATCTTTGTTTTTCATCTTTGAGAGGTCATTGAAACAAAACACAGCAAAACCTGACAGGTCATTATTGCAGTGGATATGTTTTTTGCCCTCCTGGTCTTTGTTTCAGTCAAGTCATTGAAATCGATTAAATAATGTCAAACAAAGTAAGACATAATTTTGAAGATATATATAGCTAGTCCAGATTTTAGTTTACTTCTGCTAGCTCTGTTTAAGAAAAAAAAATCCTTCAGGTTTTATCGTAAAGCATCAAACCCCTTGATTTATTTTTTCTCCTGAACTCAGTCTGCATCTGAACGTTTGAGCTGCTCTCAACATCTACTTTGAAGCAAACATCAAAAAAGTGAACAACACAAAGAGCCGACTGACAATCCACCCTTCCTTCTTCTCTCTCAAATATTACGAGTGCCATTTGAAGAATGTCAGGCTTATTTTTTTTTATTTATATTTTGTGACACAGCAGGGCAAATTCGGCTTCAGCTCAAGACTTTAAGTTGCTTGATTAGTTTGGACAATCTGAGCACTGGTTCTGAAGGATCATTTTCCAAAGCCCAAATTCAGCATCTTTTTCAGTTAAAACACCGAAGCAGAACGACGACTCGCTTTTGAGTGACTTATTTACATAAAATATTCTGTGCATTTTCACACAAACACATCCGTCTCCTGAGAAATTAGCCCCTGTAATGAATCCTCCAATTAATTATGCACAGTTTGATGGGATGGCCGTAGCAGTGATGGATTATTGTGTGAAACAAAGCGAAACAGATGCAACGTGCATATAAGCGTACGCATGCCAAACCAAACCCCATTAATGCACTTCATAGTCGGAGAGTAAGTCTATGGGGAAACACTGTTGATTTTCCCATCTTCCAGCAAACAGATGCCAGCTTTTGACAATGTGCATAAAATGGAAGTTGCAACGATCTTTGCCATATTGTATGAAATAAATCATGTTCTCTTACCGTTCATACCAATGTTTAAACTTAAGACCAGTTATAAAATCTATTTTTGGTAGAAAATCTAGATTTTTTACTCACAACAAAAGAAAAATTATTCCCAGTTGACATTTTTTGAAGAAAAAAAAAAGGCTTCAAATGACTTTAAATGTAGTTTTTTTTAATTTGTAAGAAATGTTTAGAATAAAACAAACATCCTTCAAATACTGAGTAAATCCAGTGCATCCAGACTGAATTTTCAAGTGGACACTATGGCTGCGTCCGAAAGCTCATACTTCCATACCATAGAGTACGCTAAAATCATTATGCAAGCAGAGTATTATGTCCGCATACTGATTTTAGCGTACTGTATAGTTCGGAAGCCTGACAATGAAACAGCCCCATGCCGACAGAACAAAATACAAACAAGAGTACAAGAGGGCGCGTCCCAAGCACGCACAGACCTTGCGCGCCTGCATCAAGCGGGAGTGCACATGGTCTGAGCGGGCCCATACAGAGACACAATGACAGAAAACAAGTGCTCAACCAGAGAAAACTCAGGCCGAGCTAAACAAAAAGGACAAGAGAGAACTATTGCCTGGACTCTGCCACCAAAACAAGAATTTACAAGACTGGAGTGGCAGAACCCTGACAGGCAACAGTACAAAAGGTACCACACATGGTTCTCTATTGGAGACAGGTCGGGACTGCAGGCAAGCCAGTCATGTACCTTTATCCTTATTATGTGTGCAGGATGTGGTTTTGCATTGTCTTGTTAAAACATGGACATCCCTGGAAAAGAAGTCAGCATATTATGCTCCAAAATCTCCACTTTTCAGTTCATCTTCAATTCGATATCTCGGTGCATCACGGTGCATTGACAATGCTTTCCATAGATATATACACTAGATATCGCATAGAGACTCTGAGCATGCGTCAATGGCGCCGACACATTTGTACAGTGCTCCCAGGACAAATGTCATTTCACCGCACTAGTCAAGACTCTTACTATGTGAAGATGCTGGACTTTAGCGCTGTCTACGCGTGTAGTAACAAGCAAACAAAGAAAACAAAACACAAAGGCAGAACATTTCATAGGTAAGATTTAATTTTTCACGTTTTTGGATGTTATGAACTTTTGTGCTAAACAGGTAACATTATTTATGATAATACAGTCACTTACAGCATCCACCATAAGGCAGAGTAGCACCAACTCGCACTAAATACTAGGCTTTTGCTAGTTTTGTTGAATAAAATCAGCAAACAATGCAAAATAAATATGACAATGAGATGCTGCGGTGAAGGAGTCGTTCATAACGGAGATTCATTCACAAATGAATCGCTCCCTCCGTCAGTATGAGGGGTGAAAGCAGGAGAGGGGGTGTGTTTTAGAACACGGATTAGATCAAATTTAACAGGGAGGGTGAATAGTACAATCCATACACACAATCACAAGCTTTTGTCAAGAATGCCTGTGCGATCACTTATTCAACAATGTAGAAAAGTGATGTGAAATTATCATTTTTGCAATTTATAAAAAAAAATGTGCATACTGACCTCAAGTCCCGATCAGATATATGTGTATATGTGTATATGTGTATATTTCTGGCTTTGGATGGCCACAGTCCTCCACTGCAGCTTGGTTTCGCATTCATTTCAAAGGAGCGCTACCCTGTACTAAAATGGCGGCTCTATTAACACATTCCTTCTAACAAACAACAACAGGGTAGGCGACATCTAATGTATATAGGATTCATGCCAAGCCACTGCCAGTAGTCGTTGATGTTAATTTGCAAAGAAACACAACAATCCTGCACATATACCATTCTGTATATTAGTATTGTTGTACAGAATACTCGAGAGCCATCACATAATCACATCATATAAAACTCACATTTAAGTAGTTTAGAAAGAAACAATAAAGATTCTTTTCAAAGATTTGCACTTTCAAACTCACTTTCAAACTCACTTCCTCATGTTTCAGCAGATTTATACTTCTGTGTCAAATGATTGCCGTATCCCACAGCGCATCCCATTTACACAGACCACATCGTTGTGAGCATTTATATTTCGGCATTTTGTCTATGCTGCTCTGACAATGACACTTCTGAAATGCGAGTAGCCAGTGGGGTTTTATGGGGTTGACTTTCTTTAACAGTGTTTTGTGTTTAAGTCAAAAATGTGTGTGGTGTTGTAGAAGTATCCTAAACATGCATTCATTCAAGGAACAATGTTTTTTTTAAGAGAGCCGCATCAGGAAACAGTGACTGTGCAAAGGCAATAAGCACACAGCTTAAAAGTATAAATTGGCTTTAAAATAACAGTCAAAATGTTAAAAAGTTGTATGCTTTTAAGCTAAAAGTGTTCACATATCTTTATTCAATACATAAGGCTTACCCTTATTTAACACATAAGGTACATTACCTTTTATTCACAGTTTTGGAGCACATCACAGTGCAGTTTATCAGCAATAATGAAGATTTCTTCACCAAAGATGTTTGCAATGGCAGATGAATTAGCTGTGTTACTGCATGTGGGTTTAAGCAGATTTCTATTTGCTGACAATAATAACTCTGATAAATAATCCAGCACTGCAGATCAGGAGTCCCCTGAGTCTGAAAGATGAGTTTGAGATGTGGATGTTGACAACGGGGGTATTTTTATCCGAAATAAAGCTTTTGTAGTCTTGGCAGATGTGCTGTGTTTTCTGCAGGTGCTGATGAATAGAATATCAGACTAAAAATAAACTCCTTAGTATTTGTGGGATATTTAGTACATTATGTGGTATTGACGTGTTAGTGCTTTCAGAACAGAATGTGTCATGCTGTTATATGTTTATGTAAGTTTCCTATTTTTACCGAATAGTGGACAGTATGTGCTTTAAAAGGTGCATGCTCAAACATGCTCATGCAAGCACGCACATCCACACAGAGAGATGTATAACTTACATACATTTATCAAAAAATATCCAATATAAAGTAACATAACATAACATAACATAACATAACATAACATAACATAACATAACATAACATAACATAACATAACATATAACGTAGATCAACTCACAGCAAGAAGGTCGCTGGTTTAAGCCCCGGCTGAGTCAGTTGTCATTTCTGTCTGGAGTTTGCATGTTCTCCCAGTGTTTGCGTGGGTTTCCTCCAGGTGTTCCGGTTTCCCCCACAGTCCAAAGGTGAATTTATTGAATAAGCTAAGTGTGTGGGTGTATCCCTGTGATGGGTTGCAGCTGGAAGGGCATCAACTGCGTAAAGCATATGCTGGATAAGTTCATAAGTGACCCCTTATGAATAAAGGGACTAAGCCGCAAAGAAAATTAATGAATATATAATATAATATAATATAATATAATATAATATAATATAATACAATATAATATAATATAATATAATATAATATAATATAATATAATATAATATAATATAATATAATATAACAAAAACACAAAACAAAATAGCAAAACTTTAACTCTAATTAAAATAAAAAAAATTATGTAAAATATAAAAATCTAATGCAAAATAATAATAAAATAAATATATAAAAATAGTACATCATTATAGTATAAAACAGTATTGAAACATATTAAAATATATAGATATATTTAATATAAATATACGAAAGCCAACAAAAACATACACAATGAAACTTAATTCCACTAATTATTATTCCACTAATAAAATATATGACTATTAAAACTCCATAAAACATATTTTGTCATATTATCAAATGTACAAAAATCAAAACAAACTAAAAGAAATAAAATAATCAAAACATTAACAAAATACATAGTACAATAATAAATATATTATATGAATTTTAAAATATTTAATAATATTAAATATGTCAAAAATTAAAAAATAAACAAAATAAATCAAAAACAGGTTAATTAGTTATAATAGAGAAGACTCCCGATATGTTTTTACATTACTGTGACGGTTGTGTGTAGGGTTGGGGTAGCGGTAGACATTAATAAAATACAATTAATGGGAAATTCAATCAATAATAATCCTCACGGAGACTGCCGTCAAACTGAAAGCAAAAGTAAAACAATATGTCGGGGCCCGGTCCTCTCTCGGCTTCCTCTGCCATTGTTCCTCCTCTTATAGTCCAGAGCTCCTTCCGTGGGATTCGAGGCTGGTGCGCACCACAGGTGCATCCACTTACGCGGCCTCATTCCGTTCCCACTGCTCTCGGCCACGCCCCCTCGCCACACAAGGTTAATCAGCTATACTAATAGAGACGACTCCAGATTCAAATCTGTTTTTACATTACTGTGATGGTTGGGTTTAGGGTTGTTGTAGGTAGACGGTAATAAAATACAATTAATGGGAAATTGAATAAATAATATAAATAATTCTTGCGAACTTCCGGCCACAGCTGTATGTGATCTATAGCTGTGTGGATATATAACTGTGTGGATGGATGATAACAGCCTTGATAATAACAACTGATAATGCTCATTCAATTGATAAGTGATAACATTCGAATCGGCTGAAATAGTACAAAAATATAGTAATACACTCACTGTACACTCAAAAAATGACGTATTTGATTATACTACTTATTTAGAATCATCTAAATAAGTAGTGGCTGGAGTCGCAGAATCATCATCGACTCCAGCCACCCAAGCCATAGACTTTTCTCTCTGCTACCCTCAGGCAGCCGGTTCTGCAGCATCTGGTCACGCACCAGCCAACTGAAGGAAAGCTTCATCCCTCAGACTATCAGGCTGATGAACACTTAACACACACCACACAAACTCTTCCATACCCCTCACTGTACACCATCAATATGTAGCATACACTGCACTTTAACCAATCCATACCTGAAACAATACTGCTTACAGCAGGCGTGTCCAAACTACGGCTCGCGGGCCATCTGCGGCCCGCAATCAGTTTTGTGGCGGCCCGCGAGGCTTTTTATAAATATCAATAGAATCTGGCCCGCTATACAAAAATGAACGTAATTCAATAAATAACCACCGGGTGTTGCTATTACATGCATTCAATTAAGCAGCAGTTCTTGTTATGATCTATCTATCTATCTATCTATCTATCTATCTATCTATCTATCTATCTATCTATCTATCTATCTATCTATCTATCTATCTATCTATCTATCTGTCTGTCTGTCTGTCTGTCTGTCTGTCTGTCTGTCTGTCTGTCTGTCTGTCTGTCTGTCTGTCTGTCTGTCTGTCTGTCTGTCTGTCTGTCTGTCTGTATCTACACACAGTTGAAGTCTGAATTATTAGCCCCTCTTTGATTTATTTCTTCTTTTTTAAATATTTCCCAAATGATGTTTAACAGAGCAAGGACATTTTTTACAGTATGTCTGATAATATTTTTTCTTTTGGAGAAAGACTTTTGTTTTATTTCGGCTAGAATAAAAAGCGGTTTAAATTTTTTTATGAACCATTTTAAGGTCAAAATTATTAGCCCCTTAAGTCTTCAGAACAAACCATTGTTATAAAATAACTTGCCTAATTACCTTAACTTGACTAGTTAACTTGATTAACCTAGTTAAGCCTTTAAATGTCACTTTAAGCTGTATAGAAGTGTCTTAAAAATATCTAGTCAAATATTATTTACTGTCATCATGGCAAAGATAAAATAAATCAGTTATTAGAAATGAGTTACTAAAACTAATATGTTTAGAAATGTGTGGAAAAAAATCTTCTCTCCGTTAAACAGAAATTGGGGAAAAAAATAAACGGGGGCTAATAATTTAGGGGGGCTAACAATTCTGACTTCAACTGTATTTTTATATATATATATATATATATATATATATATATATATATATATATATATATGCGTGTCTGTGTGATGTATGTAAAATTTGGCCCACGACAACATTTGTTTTTTTGCATCTGGCCCTCAGCCCAAAAAGTTTGGACACCCCTGGCTTACAGGTATGTTTACTCCTACACATTGTACATATCGCATACAACACTGCCAATTTCACATTGTCCTGTTTTTTTGGGAGTATGCTGTTGTATGTTGTCGTATTTTGCACTGTCTGTATTATGCACTGTCATTGTATTTGCAATGTCTGTATTTTGCACTGTCGTTGTATTTGCACTATCTGTATTTTGCACTGTCTGGAGCCAGCACCTAAGCTTTCACTCATCACAGCACACGTGCTGCTGATGATGTGACAATAAAAGTGATTTGATTTGATTTAAACTGAGCTGAAACAACACAATTCTTGAGTCTTTAGTTCAGGGGTCACCAAACTTGTTCCCGGAGGGCTGGTGTCCTGCAGACTTTAGCTCCAGCCCTAATCAAACACACCTGAACAAGCTAATCAAGGTCTTGCTAGGTATACTTGAATCATCCAGGCAGGTGTGTTGAGGCAAGTTGGAGCTAAACCCTGCAGGGACACCGGTTAAGACTTCGCAAGTTTGATCAAGGCTGCAGTCTCTTCTCAGTTTGATATGGAAAACATACCGAGGACACGGGTAAATCTTCAAAGGGAACAGTGTACTTTATAACTTCATTCACATCACCTTGGCTACGTTGTTTCTCTTTCTCAACAATAAAATGTAAACATGATTTAAGGAACTGCCTATTTTCTTTTTAATATTAGCAACTTAACAGACAGCAGAAATGCTGAGGCGCTGTGCTGCATAAATGAGCGTCATCTTCACTGTGTGGATATTTATAACAAAACGGAGCCGATAACAACTGTTGCCTTTCAATTTCAGTGAAAATACGAAACATCCCCTCTCTTTTGCTGAATATCAGTTTTAATAATCGATAATTATAAAAGTATAACATACAATAAGTTTATACATTGTAGGAAATAAAGGCAAGCGATCAGTCAATGTACCTGGATTAATCATTAACTTATCTTTGCGCTTAACCAAAACATGTTACCCGTAAACAAGTAACTTAATAGATTCCAATGACCAAAGTCAGGGAATTGGCCTATGTCGTTAGATAAAGACAACAACATGAAAGAAATATCACGTTTAGCAAATATAGTGAGATTAGATCCAGCGGGAGATGCTTGATGAGCAGTCCGACAAGCAGAGCTATCATCTGGGTAGAAATGCTGGAGCGCTTGCCCGAGAGTGTGTGTGTGGTCACGTGAAGTGCGTTTTCAGCGTTTTGGTGTAGACGGAGAGCTGTTCAGAAACGCTGGGTAAAACAGGAGTGTGGACGCGGATCGTTTTCATTCTACAACGCCGTTTTAAAACTAAAACGCACTAGTGTAAACGGGGCCTGAGATTGGTGACCCCTAGTTGAATCAAATAAAACTTTTCAAATAAATTTTACTTATTGGTCAAACCAAATAAAAATATTAAGTTAGACATTGTATAACAGTTTAAATAAATAAATAAATAAATAAAAGCCAGATTAACTTAATATAAAAAGTTGTATTAACATTAAAAATGGTGGCACAGTGGTAAGAAGGTCACTGGTTTGAGCCCCGGCTGGGTCAGTTGGCATTTCTGTGTGGAGTGTCTGTGTTCTCCTCGTGTTTCCTTCGGGTGCTTCGGTTTCCAAGTCCAAAGACATGCGCCATAGGTGAAATTTGGTAAGGTAAATTGTTCGTTGTGTTTGTCCTGGTCATCCAGGTTAGGGGCTCACCGACCCACCTTGTAAACGACCCACCTTGTAAAAATTTGATTTTATGAAACAACAACATGGTGCAGTTAAATATCAACTTTAATATAAACGGCCCTGCAGTAAGTAACATAAAAAAAAAAATGTTGTCATATAATTTTTACAGTGTATTACAACGTACTTCTTGTATAGTTTTTTTTTAGGTTGTTCAGGGACAACAGATGAAAATTAGCCCTTTGGCTAGTTCTGGTGCATTTTTAATGGACCCTTTTTTCTAGTTTAAATATTTGCCAAATGATGTTTACAGAGCTAGGATGCTTTTACATTATGCCTGATAATATATATATATATATATATATATATATATATATATATATATATATATATATATATATATATATATATATATATTACACAGTATTTTTTTTTTCTGGAGAGTCTTATTTGTTGTATTTCATCTAGAATAAAAGCAGGCTTTAATTTTTAAACACCATTTTAGGCTCAAAATGATTAGCCCCTTAAAGCTAATTTTGTTTTCGATGTTCTACAGAACAAACCATCGTCATACAATAACTTGCCTAATTACCCTAACCTGCCTAGTCAACCTTATTAACCTAACTAAGCTTTTAAACGTCACTTTAAGCTGTATAGAAGTGTCTTAAAAAAATCTAGTCAAATGTTCTTTACTGTCATCATGGCAAAGCTAAAATAAATCAGTTATTGGAAATGAGTTATTAAAACTATTATGCTTAAAAATGTGTTGAAAAAAAAATCTTCTCTCCGTTAAACAGAAATTGGGGAAAAATAAACATAGGGGCTAATAATTCAGGGGGCTAATAATTTTGACTTCAACTGTACATATACACATATATTGTAATCAAACAAAAAAGATTGTATGTCAGTGATGCTACAACAAAACTGCTGCAGCCATTAAACAAAAAGCGGCATTTAATTTGCTCCTATCAATTAGTTAATAGCTCTCTTTCTCTTGAGTTTCAAGTCCTGCACTCCCTCCAGATCCATCAGCTTTTGTTTATCTGTCAAGGCTGCAAAAAAAGGGGAATCTGAGCCCCATCAAATAAAGACTTTAATCTTCTTAGAGCAGCGCAGATTAACACGCAGTAAATGTGTCACCTCGCTTAAAGAGACACTGGTAACAAACCTATGCAAGACCGATACTCCATTTCACTTCAATCCTTCCTGTTAAAATCTCAACAGTGCCTGACATTTGGTGTCCATTCAGTTAAATAAATAAAAAATCCTAAGGTCATCAGGTTTATACGTGACCTTTTCTTGTAAAGAGCAACGTGTGTCTTTGAAGGATATCAAAAAGGATGTTTTTTTATTACCAATAACAGTACATCCTGTGGTGTTGGAGATGCTCCAGAGTTTAATTTCAGTGAAGTATTGTGCTTTTCACCTTCGGATCTACAATAAATCAAGCAGTTTCTTTATTTCAGGAGAGGCTTAAGGTTATGTGACAGGAGCTTTGTGTCCTTACTTTTAATAACTGGTGTGTCTGTAGAAGCGCAGAAGAAGAAGGTAAAGTCAGGGCTTTAATAAGAGAAAGAGACCAACACAAATGCAATAAGGGCATTCAAATGAAACAGTTTTTTTTCCCATTGGTTGGAAAGTTTAGATGAGCAGTCGAGTGGTTTGTAGTCATCCTGAATTCAATTTGCACTAGATTATAAAAATAACAAAATTGAGTTCATTTACATCTGGTATAACATGGTCTGTAACTTACTGCCGTGTGAACACAAAGTAAGATTTGTTTCATTTCATCACAGCTCTGCCAATAAGAGCAGTTGAGCTAAACAGCATATAGCTTCTTCAAGTGGACGGGACATATCAGATACTGGAAAGCCTTTGATTGATCAGAAAATTTGATGAGCAACTTAAGTACACTACCTGATAATGACTTATCATCTTTCCCAGTTGTAAGAGCAGCAAATAATAACTTGACTTAGTTGATCATTTGTAAAGTGACAGAACGTAGATTTTTCAGATGAATCTTCTGTTGAACTGCATCCCAATCATCACAAATACTGCAGATGATCTATTGAAACACGCATGGACCCAAGATTTACACAGAAATGAGTCATGTTTGGTGAAAGAAAAATCATGGTTTGGGGTTACATTCAGTATGGGGGTCTGTGAGAGATCTGCAGAGTGGATGACAACATCAACAGCCTGAGGTATCAA
Source organism: Danio rerio (assembly GCF_052040795.2). NCBI lineage: Eukaryota > Metazoa > Chordata > Actinopteri > Cypriniformes > Danionidae > Danio > Danio rerio. The sequence continues at coordinate 26,630,007 of NC_141038.1, forward strand.
GACGTTAGTGCTGCCCATTACATTACAAATCACAAGAGAGGGCAAATTCTTAAGCAGAATGATGCTTTTTTCATACTTATATTTGCCTCTACATCAAATTGAATCCTGAAAGCAAAGAAGGTCAAGGTGCACCAGGATTGGCCAGCCCAATCACCAGACATGAACATTATTGAGCATGTCCGGAGTAGGATAAAAGAGAAGGCATTGAATATGAATCCAAAGAATCTTGATGAATACTGGGAGTCCTGCAAGAACACATTCTTTGCCTTTCTAGATAACTTCATTTATCTTTATTTATTTAGTTTTTTGCGTCATTGCAAAGATGTATGGATGCAGTCGTCTAAGCTGTTGTAGAGTACAATAGCCTATTGATTTGCTTAAGACAACACTGTTAACGACTTTTGTAAATTACACACTATTTAACTGTAATGTGAATTGAATTTTACTGTAGGACAGTTATGCAGTATGTTATTGTACTTTGAAGTTGCATTGTAAAAATTACAGCATATTTTACAGTAAATATATTTCATACTGTAAATACCTGTACAGCAAGATAAATGCTGTAAAGGTAAATACAGTATATTTGCTGTAATTGATTTACAGAAAGTTACTGGTGAACTGCTGCCAGTAAGTTACTGTAGATTCTACAGGTAATTGTTAACAGTGTAAGATACTGATACTAACATCTAAAAATATCATTTTATTTTTCAGAGACTTTAAACAGTGTGTAAAATGTGTTTTTATAATATGAGTAAGCAACATGTTAATGCAAACAACATGCTAAAATATGTCAACAATACAACAAAAATACTGTATTTACAATTACAGTACTATTTACCTTGTTGGGTATATATTTACAGTATTGCACATTTGTACTGTTAAATATACAGTTTTTTTTAACAGTGCAACTTTAAAATACAGTAAAATACTGCACATCTGTTCTACAGTACAATTCAGTTTATTTTACGGTTCAGTTCACCAGTAACTTTCTGAAAAATTAATTACAGCAAAAAGAAAAAGTTAAAGTAAAAATAAATAAGTAAAAGTACCATATTTACATTTACAGCACTATTTACCTTGTTGTGTATGTATTTACGGTATTGTATAACTTAACTGTAAAATATACAGTAATTTTCACACTGAAACTTTAAAATACAGTAACATACTGCATAACTGTCCTACAGTAAAATTAGGTCATATAACAGTTTAACAGTATCTTCCTGTAAATCAATTACAGCAACAATACTACATTTACAGGACTATTTACCTTGCTGTTTATGTATCTAGAGTATTGCATATTTTACTGTAAAATATACCATAATTTTCCCAGTGGAACTTTAAAATACAGCAAGATACTGTATAAGTGTCTTAAAGTAAAATTCAGTTCATATTACAGTTCACCAGTAACACTGTAAATCAATTACGGCAAACATGCTATATTTAGATTCACAGCAATATTTACCTTGTTGTGTATGTGTTTGCAGTATTTGATATTTTTACTGTAAAATATACAGTCATTTTCACAGTTCAACTTCAAAATACAGTCAGACACTTCGTAACTGTCCTACAGTAAAATTCAGTTCATATTACAGTTCACTAGTAACACTTCAAATCAATTGCAGCAAAAGTATTACATTTACAGCACTATTTACCTTGTTGAATATGTATTTACACTACAGTTTTGTATATCTTAAAACAATGCAACTTTAAAATACAGTAATGTACTGCATAACTCTCCTACAGTAAATTCAGTCTATATTACAGTTTAATACCGTGTTATTTATAAAAAAACATTAACAGCATAGTAATGTGTTTAAATGTGCTAGTAATACTGTGCAAAACCATAGTAGCACTATGCTAAAACATGGTTTATCTTTCTTTCCTCAAAATGATCTATGCAACCTCAACATTTTCGACTTTGGTCTTTCATAACTTCTTAGACTCAAGATAACTAAAAATAAATGATGATTCATTGATTCATTTGTTCAAAGAACCACAGAGCCAAATCTGACATTTTCTGAAAAATAATTTATTTGCAGAATAAAATAAAAGATACTTTGCCATAAAAAATGATATGAAAAGTACACTGCGCACATTTCTACCTGCAGTGACGGCTGTAAAATAAGAAGGATGTGCTATGAAGCTTTTGAAGAAATTCAGATAACGTGAAAAGCAGAAACTCATCACAAACACTTTTCATTCCGGAGTGTCTTTTGAATATAGCACTCTTTCTGAACTTCTGAAGAACCCACAGTGCCATGTCTTATTGCTGTGAAGTGAAATAAAACCATTTAATCTAAACCCATGGCCGGAACACACATGATATGCAACATCATTACGGTATAAAATGTCATATTCTCCATCCAGCTCATAAATAGCAAGGGCCAGCCTGATCACCACCAGAAAGTTATTTGCTCTACGGAGATGAGAGAGCTGCTTATGAATGACAATGCTCTTCTGCCATTTAATGAAATGGCCTTTTTCCTAATACTCCTTCTCGGATGTCAGTCATAAGTTATATCGCAATATTCCCAAAAATCTAGACATGCCATTATTGTCATCTGAATAAAGAGGCATTCTTACGTTTATTAATAAAACTACTCATAGAAATTCTCTGTCTTAATTATCCAAAACAAAATCTAATGACAAAGAAAACAATTATTTATAGACAAAAAACCTTTCTGGCTTTTTTCTTTTTTAAATAGACGCTCCCACTATTGCACAAATGTATAAAGATGCTAATCATATACAGTATCAATAGTCTTTACAAATTAAGACATTTTAGGCCTTAATAACCAATATAAATTAACAACAGCAGAAAAAAAGCACTTAGAAAGAGAAAGAAAAAGATTTCTCAAACATATTTATGTTTTAAGAAATAATTGATATAGTTTTTTTAATATATATATATGTGTGTGTGTGTAAAAAAACTGCAGTATAGTTTGTAATAGAACGATATATTAGTATTGATGTACTAAAATGATCTCCATAATAAAACCCAACAGGGATGGAGAGCGAAAACATGAACAGCATCAACCAGCCGTATGACAGATGACGAGTTAAACTAGTTAATCTTTTTAGTTGTATATACACACATCCAGTCCAAAGTTTGGAATAATTATAGGAATCTTAAAATGTTTTTCAACGAGGCTCACCAAAGCTGCATTTATATGATCAAATAAATTAGTATTGCTGCCAAATATTTTTACAAGCTATATTCTATTTTAAAAGTTTAGTTATTGCTTTGTTGGCAAACAATTAATTAATTGTGCCAAAATATCCTTTAAAAATCATTCTAACGTGAGGATTAGTTGCTCGAGAAACATGTATTATGTTATGTATCTTATAAAGTCTTAATTGTGTAGAATTGTTTTGTCTTGCATTATTGCAACCAGCTGATTCAAATGTCAATTAAATGGGTGTTCTCAGTGGTTATCAGCTGATAGATATGGGCTAGTGGGGGCCTTCGGCGCCTACTTGTTAAAAATTTTTAATTAGACATTGTATATCTAAAAAAATGTACTTAAGATTATGATTAACCTAAAAAATAAGTTTTATTAACATTAAAAGCGGCATAGGGGCGCAGTGAGTAGCACTGCTGCCTCATAGCAAGAAGGTCGCTGGTTTAATTCAGTTGGCATTTTTGTGTGGGGTTTGGATGTTATTATCCATCCACATTGTTAATCAGCTATAGATCACATACAGCCATGGCTGGAAGTTCACAAGAATTATTTATATTGTTTATATTAAATTCCCATTAATTGTATTACATTAACGTTTACCCCTACCCCTACCATAAACCCAACCGTCACAGTAAAACAGATCTGGAGTCTTCTCTATTAGTATAGCTGATTAACCATGTGGATAGGTTATAAGAGCCTTCTGAGCCTACCAGTAGGCACAGAAGGTCCCTACTGGCCCATATCTATCAGCTGATAACCACTGATAATGAGTGATAACATTCAAAGTGGCTGATTGCAACATGCATGTTTTGAATGGAATTGAGTATGGAAATGAAGTGTTTTGCTTTATATTTTGTGGAAACGGTAATAACTAGAAAAGCATCGAAATATATAAAAAAAATCGAAAAGCCTGAGAATGACTCTGATGTCATCAAGACTCTGAGGATGGAAAAATGTAATTGCAAAATGAATAGTTCATAAATTGAGTTGCGTAAATTGTTTGCAATGCAATTAAATCATATGTGTCATTTCCTTTTTGGCACTGACGGATGTCACATGATGTGATTGACACTTTTGTCAATATTTGGCATTAAAATAGTGAATTCATTTCCCAACTATGAACAATGATACACTGCCACAGAAGAGTGCGGTGTAAAAAATGAATGAATTAACACTTTGATGGCTAAAGCGGGGTTTACACGGTGGTTCAGTGGCTAGCACTGTCACCTCACGGTTGCTGTTTCGAGTCCCAGCTGGGCCAGTTGGGATTTCTGTGTGGAGTTTGCATGTTCTCCCTGTGTTGCTGTGGGTTTCCTCTGGGTGCTCTGGTTTCCCTCATAGTCCAAAGACATGCGCTATAGAATTGAATAGTGTAAATGTTAGTGTGTGTAAATGATTGCGTTTTGATGTTTCCCAGTACTGGGTTGCAGCTGGAAGAGCATCAGCTGTATAAAAAATATGCTGGATAAGTTGGTGGTTCATTCCACTGTGGTGACCGCTGATGAATAAAGGGACTAAGCAGAAGGAAAATAAATGAATGAATGGTCAAACTGACTATTAAATGCTGGGTTCAAACTATACAGAATGGTTTGGCACAATCCGTATTTAATATGGCGACCGTGATTAGTTGATCATGGCAATTTAAAAACATGTGCATGCAAGCATCAATTATTTGATGTCATATAGTATGTAATAGTGGAGGACAAACAACTGCTCTGTCACTGTAATCTTGAAGGCTCCGAAAAAGGCTTTCAAACATGATGAAAGGAAAGAATCGATGATATTGGTGACGAGAAGCGCCAATATGATGCGCTACAGCTTTATACTGTTTTCTATTTGCCACATACAGACACCAAATAGCGTGTGTAGCGTGTGCGCATAGTCATAGAAGACAATGTTTAGAACTTTAAAAGATGTGGCGGGATGCGGTGGCGCTTGTCTGCTCCAAGTCTTTAAAGTCTCTCCATGAGTGATCATACAGGTGCAGATACATCTCTAGACTAGAGGGAGTCGATCACAGTGTCTCTGTGTGAATGTATGCTAACACCAAAAGTGACAAGAGGGTCAAAGTACCCAGAAGTCATTCATTTTTAAATGCAATAAGCGGCAGGGTGCGTGTTCGCGGGTGTGAGCGTCGAGGAGAGTTGAAATCCAGTTAACTTTATGATAACGAGCTATGACGCTGTTCGGCGGCAAGCAATCATAGTTTGTGCATTCTCCACTGTTACAATAGTGTAGTCTGAACCAGCCATATAACAATTAGGCAACAATTATTCCAAACTATGACTGATGGTCTTGTGTAGTTATTTTAGTTAAAAAAAAAGTAGAAACAGTCATTTCATGGCTGCATTTGTGTTTGACGTCAGCGAATGCGCAGCTATGTGGATTTAAACAATCCAGTTGTCAGGCAACGACGTAGACGCCTTTAACTAACTACTACAACAAAAGTTTACTGGCACTGGAGAAACACCTTTGAACGTACTTCTAAAAACAAGATGGACCCAGTAGAAGAGTTTAAACGAGTTCACAATAAAGCTCAGTCCTGGAATAATAGTTAAACAATGCTTCAACTCACGCACTATAAAACGGACTCCATGTTTTCGCACCACTCGTGATCCTCCAGGTTGTATATAAATTTAGTCCTGTTGACTTGACTTTGACTGCTGTCCTTTCCGAGACTGTCCAGGTTCATGCTGGACGAGAACACTTCAGTGGGGGTGAGGTAGCCCTCAATGTTTTTGATGTATTTCTTGTAGTTTCTGCGCAGGCAATGCCAGGTGGTGGTGTAGAGGAGGAACGCCATGATTTTGAGGACGATAGCCATGCTGATGTACAGGTGCCGGTAGGTCACGTTATCGTACAGCAGACAGGCACCTTTGACCCCGCATTCGGCACTCCAGAAAAGACATGTGGAGTCGATCCCAGCACCAAATATCAAAGGAGGGGGAATGAACCCTGCAAGATAGTTTATTCTGCTGTAATAATGGTATGTGTAATACATTTTAATGACAGAATGATCAGTTTAAATAGACTTAAATGCATCTGCTCCAGCACATATGAGGTGTTTAGCCATATTATGTTGAGCTGCAGGATTGTTTTGCAAGTGTTTTAAACCTTTGACAGGTCAATTAGTGTTTGTACTACTGCTAATAATACACAAGACATGTTTATGTAAAAAAAAAAACACATTCAGTATCTTTAACCACACAGTATCATTATTTATGTTTCATAACAATTTTTATTGTTACAGAAGTACTGGTATAAATGTAAAATATTTATATTAGCATATTATAATACAACACAGATTAACATATATAATATTATTTACAATAGAATAAATTAGAATATATTTAGTTAAATTTATACAACAGTTCTGTCTGGTTCTAACTGCTGATAGCCATGCGATATTCTACAAATAACAGCACTCATCCAGCCTCCTCACCCTTCACACTTGTGTATTACTCCACCCACATACATTAACAAGAAGAGGACACTCTGAAGTTTGATGAATATTGCTACTGTTGGACAACATAATGTACTTTAATGGCTTTTTTTTGTCAAGAACATAGTTGTTTAGATTGAAACTATGCAGTTTATTTATAAGGATAGTGCCTATTTTAAATATTTATTATTTCTGAAAGACAGCGCGTTGGTGGCCATTTGCCAGTCATTGAGCAGACCAAAGACAACTGACATTTCAATCCACAAGATGGCGACAGAGATCGCACAATAAGCCTTTAGAAGAGAAAACACCCAGCGTAATTTTAACCTACAGCTGATCAAATCATTATAAATCTGCTAGACAACTTTCTAAGTCGATCTCTCTCTTTTGTATGTTGTAGTGCTGTATTTATACCACAGTAATAGTAGTGTTTTGAGTGTGAGATGAGACTCAAATATTAGGAAAGTATGTATTTTGTGTTGGCCACTCTGTTTCTAATGAGTCTCCTGTTTTCGCCACTGTAGAATAGTTCAGTAAACAGAAAGCAAGATGAAACGCATGTGTTTAGCATTTTTCCTTTTCTTCTCCTTATCTAAATCTCTCTAGACTGATGGCATTTCATGCTTTTCAGCCTTATAATTTTAAAATGTGAGCAAAATCACCTGTTTTTTCATCACTTTAGATATTACGCTAGAGAATCATTCAAATATATACTTAAATGATGTTGGTGAAGTAGCAACGATTTTTGCTGTTCTGATGTCAGCTGCAGATGTCAATGAATGGCAGAAGAAAGTAGATCCTCACACAAAAGGGTTTTTAGACTCTCCGTGTTTGATTTTCTTTTTTTTTTATACACGATTATGCTGTTAAACTGTTATAAATGCAATTTCACACTCGTAGCAGTGCAATGTGGCTGCATATCGTTGGCCTGTAGTCTTGTGCCAATGCACGCCTCCCACTCGTGCCGATATATAGCCACATTGCACTGTACGAGTGTGATATTGCTCATATATATATCAGACCTTTTAATCAGGACAAATCAACCCAACCTCACAGGAAACTGTAACAACTGTTGGCCAATTAGTGGCTAGTTTTTATGTTGTGTGATCTAAAAAATGTACAATTTTGTGGAAAATGTAAGCATGGAGGCTAGTCTGGAAGCATAAACCTCACTGGACCATGACCAAATTGTGGGAAAGCAAATTTATATGGATTAGTAGCTAGTTATTTGCCATTAAATTGTTTTGGACAAACAGCTGTAATTTTACTAAAGGGAAACCAGAAGGGGTTCTGAATAGAGTTGGCAAATCGACATGTCCTTATTTGACTGCACTTTGAATTGTGAGAAAATCTAATCCTTAATATGTTTCTCTTAACCCACTTTCAGCAAGGCAAACACATTATCTCCACTGTGTACTGTAAAAAGCAGTAGTTTGAGCTGTAAATGTGGCTGTGATTTCTCACCTAAGAGTCTCAGCAACAGAAAAAGAACTCCAAGGGCGTATGACTTCAGCTCTGGGCTGACAGTTCTAAAAGAGCAAGAGAAAAGTCATAAAAATATGCCCATTTCCATACACATATTTTTATCACACACACACACACTTTTTTTCTATTCCACTTTTTTGTGCATTCATGTTTTTGGAATCAACAAGATGTGAAAAGACGGTTTGAACTATATTCGTTCTGCAAAATGTAGTTTTTTTTGCAAGGACAAATCAAATCACTGGTCAAAATCAACCATTAAGACAACAGAAAATTAAAATAACCACAGAAGATTTGAAATAAATGATGCTCTTTAAAATGTTTATCAGGATATTATTGAAATAATCCCAAAGAAAAAGCATCATGGTTTACACTAAAATATGAAGCAGCATCTATATTGATTTAAACATCAATAATAATATGTAATGTTAATTGAGCATCTGCATATTAGAATGTTTCCTGAATTATAATATCATGTAATTGTAAATAATGTTCCACCCAGCAGGCACAGGACATCAACATGGCATCAGATTGATACTGTACCCCAATGTCTTGGGGATGTTGTATTTTGTTTGGAAATGAAAATCGAGTTGAACATTGTCCAACCTGATATCAACCAAATATCAATGTTTAATGATGTTACAACTTGAAATTGTGTTTGAACTTTACCACTATGACGTCTATCTAGTGTTGCATTTTGGTTGCCAGACCTGACAAATAAATGTCAGTATTTGACGTCAATATGACGTTGGTTTAAAATGTTTGCTCGATATTGGATTTTGGTCACTTTCCAACACAACCAAATATCAACGTCATTTGATGTCGTTATTGGATGTCAAAATAACATTGTTTTTAGAAGCAGACTAGATATTTTGAATTTTTGGCTATTTCAATCTGAATCTAACCTAATATTAATGTCTTATGACGTTGTGTGCCTGCTGGGTATTCACTCTTGAATTGTATGTGGAGTAAGTCACCTGATGAGTATGATGACAGATGGGGTTTGGGCCATTGCCCCGATCATACTGCAGCCACAGATCACACACAGGAAGGTGAGAAAGGCCTCCTGGCAGCCTGGCCGCGGGCACTTGCCTGGCACAGCTGTGGCAAAGTCATTGTATCCGGAAATACATGCACATCCTGACAGGTTCTGAAAGTGTAAAAACACATAAGCACAATAACAACCAGGAAACAGGATTAGCTCACCATAAAAAATAACATTGTTTTCATCATTTAGAGATACAAATAAACATATTTTAGTCAGATTTAAAAGATTTCTGTTCCTTCATTAAAACTCTGATTACCAAAATCTCCATAAAGAGATGTAAGATTCATTCCAATTGAATCAAATGGTTAAATCCAAGACTTTTAAAGCGATATGATCAATTTATGAGAACATATTAATTTTGGATATTTTTTTTAACCTGTAAACATTAAAGAGTAAACATGTGAACACTGCACATTTGCAGCTCAAATGTGCAGCATTTAAAAAAAAAAAAAGAACCTCATTGGTTTCCACATTAAGCACACTTTCTTGATCTTTAAGGTTCAATTCTAAATTCAGAATTTTTTTTTCATTGATCAATGTTTAATGTTTACAAAAGCCTAAATTTAACTTAATAGATTGAGATTAAATGACTCACTTAGATGTATTTATTTTATCCCTTTATGAGTATGTTTAAATACATTATGCATTTCGGGTGAATAATCCTTCAAATGAAGAAATCTATAAAATGATACTATTTTTAATTTCTGTTATGAAGTTGAATAAAAATCAAATGAATTTGGAATGACAAGATTTTTTTTTATTTTTGGTCAAACAAACCTTTCAAACTGCTTGATTCAATAAAAATCACAAGTGTAAACACTGTCGGAAATGTTTAGAGCTTGTCCCCATTCAAACACTTTCACAGCCAAAAACAATTGGATTGGTATTATAGGTTATCACATATACTGCACAAGAAATAGCAGTGCTTAATGTAACCAATGTACAGATGATGACCGGACAACTAGATATTTAATAACCCCAAAGAGAAGAAATTGCAGCAGTGTAATAACTATATCAGATCAAAACAAACTATCAAAAATTGTGTGAAAATGCCTTTTTAAAGTTTGCCATCATCAAGTCATAAGTTTCGATTTAGCAGTGTGCGATGTTCTTTCAATAGTCCTTTTTTAACCACAAACCCACACCAAAATCTTGCGGCTAACAGAGCAGAATCGAAAACTAGTGCTTTCTGTATTACTTTCCATTTTCTCCTGTTACATTCATATATTCAAATTACACAATTTCATATCGCAATTTTAGATTAAAAGATCAGAAAATGCCAATACAAGACTCTCCCCTTAAATAAATCAATAAAAGTGTACAAAATAGACAGATCAAAACTCCAGGCCTACACAGTGTGTGATTGGATTAACCAAAACACATTTTAACACTACGTAAGTGTAAACAGGAATTATAAATGCCACTGATTAAAAAAATAAAAAAGTAAATGTTAAATGAGCTTATAGTGAATTGGTGTAAAGTAAACGACTCATTATTAGCCATCTATTCGTGGTATAGTCAATTTTATCTACAGAGAACTGATGCACCCGAGAACCCTGGTGCGAAAAGCCTCATTAAACCCACCAGTTGGTATATTCACATCGTGCGCTAGCGCTCAATTACGATAATGCTAGTGGACTGTTGTCTTGGATTCATCTATTCCAGTCTGAACCATTCGCTTTGTATGGTAATGAGCGCAGAGGCCCCATAATGCACTGCCCATTAAGATGCCTGGCAGGCAGAGCGTCGTGTCCTTTCCGACATACTGTATATCTGATGAGCCGTGTGGGCTTCACTCCTAATGACCCACGCCGGACATGTGCTGTCCAGGAAATGAGCGCACAGTCAAAGAAACAGACATACGGAGAGACTATGACAGGGCTCAGAAATGAAGCAAAGAGAAGGAGACGAACGCTGTTGTGTAAATGATATGGGTAATGACCTGAGAGAGCGGAGCTGGTAGTCCGGTACTGATGGCTCTGGTGCAGCCGGCGAAACATGAGGACAAGTAGGTCACACCGTTGGAGCCACAAACCGGGCTGACGGATGAAGTGTAGCAGTTACAATGACTCATGCAGGGAGCTTCCGGTGTCTGGCCTACTTGCAGTGTCCTATTTACACACAAACACACATTCACCTGTTAAGGTTTTGTTGATATACTTAAGAGTTTATCAAGTTATACAGAAATGTTCAATTGGTGTAGGGCTGCATGATAAATTGAAATAAAATCGCAATCTTGATTAATCAAAGGAGGCTTCTATGATCAGAAGTAAATGTCCCCAGAGAGCCAGAGGGGGCGCTCTGGAGCGGATTCTTCAAATACCCATGAAGAAGAAATTCAGGAAATCCCTATATCAGTTGTATAATAAACACAAGATTTAACTACTTTCGTTGATTCAATGTGCCTTAACACTCAACAAAAGTTATGCTTTTAAATGCAGCAGCAACACAGAGCTGTGGTTCTCTGAGAAGCGATACAAACAGCTATCATTATCAAAGAAAGATTATCTTCAATTTCATAATCGGCCAGCTAAAACTTCTGCGATTATGGCCATGATTTGTCATAGCTTATCAGTGTACTATGACTCTGTGTAGTAAATGCTGTCTCATCAAAAAGCACATAATAGAGATTTACTACTAATAACAGAACCGGCTTTACTGACAAAATGTGCATAAAATCATTTTCAACAAATTGTGCAGTGTTTATTAAGCTTAAGGTTTCTCAATTTGATTCCCCGCGCTCCACCACTCTGCACATTTTGTAACAGCTCACAAAGCAGACTCTTTGGGGACACACAGAGGGGTGTCGGACGTTTCCAAAACAGTATACCTCATTCACTCAGCCCTTTTAAACTTCTTCTTGTCCTTAAATGAAGAGTGAAAAAGAACTTTGTTTGAAGTATACTGGGGCTTTAAGTGCTGCCATGTGGTCCACAGTATATTCCACTATGCTTTAAGTTCCAAGGGAGCATTAAGTAATTCAAATGGCGCTTTTGTGTCTGATATTGTAAATTGCATTTATTTAGAGAGGGATATTATGTCACACAACACATCTTTAATTGATCTCTGAATGAACATTACCAAGTAAAGTAAAAATTTCCTGTGTTCAGGAAGTGTAGGGACCCTGTTATTTGAATAACGTGCGTTAAATATACGTAAGCAAAATATGCAGAGCAGTGGGGCACGAGGACTGCTACTGAGAACCACTGATTCTGTAAGTTATGTATTATCAGGTCCAGATAGAATTGCTTGACTTTGATTAGAGATTACATGTAGAGATTTTGTTAAAAGAGATAATTCACTAAAACATTTAAATGTACGATTCATTTTCTTTTACGGAAGAAATAAAGATCACGTACACCTTAGATAACCTGAGGGTGAGTAAATTAACAGGAAATTTTCATTTAATTTTTAGAGATATCCCTTTAATTAAAATGTTGAAACTTTGCATTTTATTTATTGATAATATTTGATATGTTGGACCTGTAATTAGTTGTGTTATTAAAAGTTTTATGTTTGATTAATATTTATTTAATATTTCTAAATTTTTGAGCTAGCAATTGCCTTAAAGTATGTTTATTACATGTATGTATATCTTAAAATGTAAAAAAAAAGAAATGGTCCATCACACGTGGCTAAGATATACACCATAAATTGATTGATTTTTTCAGAAACAGTACTATATATCGAGATACACTGTATGTCATCAGCTTATGAGATGGCTTATATTGGAATATGAGATTTCTGTCATATTGCCCAGCCCTTGTTTCCATCATGAATTTCTTGTTTTAGGTAATCAGTGTGATTCAATAACTCAACACACCAATCTGTTGCCACCTACTGGTCTAATGATACAAACAACACAAAAACAAAGTCAACAGATCTTTTCCATGAACAGATTCAAAACACTTGATTTAATCAATCTGATTCTGAATCATCCATATTGACCTTATTCTTCAATGCGGAAGTGCGCTTGTGTTTTTGATTATTTTAGAACTTCTGATTCAGTTGCCTATGGGAGAAATGACTTAGAAATAATAATAACGCCAGAAAACGGTCAAACTACTTGCTGTACAAACAAGTATTTGCATGACTATACAGACAAAATAGAATAATATAATAAGAAAATATCAGTTAGCAACATCAAGCAGGAGAATGAGCTGTTTTAACATCTAAAAAATAAATGGAAGTGAATGACTGGAAGTCTTGAACTAAAAAGATTCAAATGGCTGCACCCGCTCGTGCGTAAAAAATAAGGTAAAAGTACCTTACAAAGGTACTTTTGAAGATTTTGAAGATACAAAGTAAAAGTAGCATGTAGTCCTGTTTTCCCTGTATCCCTTCAGTAAGGACTGTATAAATGGCACAGAAAATAAGACTAAGACGATTCTTATAATCGCTAGGTAATTTTGTAAAAGGGGGCTTCTGGTTTCTGGCCTACTTACAGTGGCCTATATACACAAACACACATTCACCTGTTTCTCTGATCTATTTAGTGTGAGTGAGTTCATCAGGATTTACAGTACTTAATTTAATTGATGTACAGTATTTTCAGCGGTTGCTTGACTTCCTTCTTATTCTGGGGTTTAAGTGTGATTTTCTAAGCAGAAACAAATAGTGAATGAGTCTGTGTTTTGGGCCTGAACAAACTGGAGCGGCACTGACATCCTGTTCGTGAGTGAACTGAATGAACTGGGACATGTTGTTCGTGAACAAACTGAATGAACTAAACATCTGTGGACTGACTGAGCAAGAAGGGGGCATGTAGTTTGTTCAGATCATCAGGCTTGTTTAAAGAACAGTTTTAAAAATGGCTGCTGCTGATGATAAGAAGTTATTGAAAATCTGAATTTAATTCATTTATTTAATTTATTTATTTTCTCAGTTTTTCTTTAAAAGTAAAGGAAATACGTGATTTAAAAACTAATTTGCTAAAATACAAACAAACAAAACATAGTTATATTAGAAAACAAATCATATTTCTTCCTTATAATAGTTTTAAAATATTTTTAAAATAATAAACATATACCGGATGATAATAATGTGACTTTTTAAAAGTAAAATGAGTTAATAAAGATAATAATAACATACTATTTTTGATACTAAATCTGATACTGACAAAATGTAAGTGTAAAAAGTAAATCTAATAAACAACTGTTTTTTTAACAAACACATGCTCTACTGATAATTTAGATTCAAATAAGTTATATTACAGTGGGTACAGAAAGAATTCAAATTTTTCACTCTTTGTTATGTTGCAGCCATTTGCTAAAACCATTAAAGTTAATTTTTCCCCTCGTTACACACAGCACCCCATATTGGCACAGAATTGTTGACATTTTTGGATTTATTAAAAAGGAAAAATCGAAATATCACATGGTCCTAGGTATTCAGACATAATAATAGCTGTCCACCAACGCTTACCATCCAACCTGACAGAACTGAAGAGGATCTGCAAGGATGAATGGCAGAGGATTCCCAAATCCAGGTGTGAAACACTTGTTGCATCCCAAAAAGACTCAAGCTGTATTATATCAAAAGGGTGCTTCAACTAAATACTGAGCAAAGGGTCTGAATGCTTAGGACCATGTGCTATTTTATTTTTTTATCAATCTGCGAAAATGTCAACAATTCTGTGTTTTTCAGCCATTTGCTAAAATCATTTACGTTAATTTTTCCCTCATTAATGTACACACTGCACACCATACTGACAGAAAAACACAGAATTGTTGACATTTTCGCAGATATAATTGTAAAAATGGCTGTCCACCAAGGTTTACCATCCAAACTACAGAACTGGAAAAGATCTGCAAGGAGGAATGGCAGAGGATCCCCAAATCCAGGTGTGAAAAACTTGTTGCATCTTCCTAAAAAGACTCAAACGGTATTAGATCAAAAGAGTGCATGTACTAAATACTGAGCAAAAGGTCTGAATACTAAGGACAATGTGATATTTCAGTTTTGTTTTTTTAAATCAGTCTGCCAGATGTCAACAATTCTGTGTCTTTCTGTCAATATGATGTGCTGTGTGTACATTAATGATGAAAAAAATAACGTTAATGATTTTAGCAAATGGCTGCAATATAACAACAAGTGAAAAATCAACGAGGGTCTGAATACTTTCCGTACCCACTGTACATTATTTTAAAAAGTATTCAAACAAAACTGATTAAATTCAGTATAGATTATAATAAAAATGATGATAGACTAATAATTTGAAGTAAAATTGAATTTACAAAAATATTAAAGTGCAAGAGAATAACAGGCATGTTTAAATTTACCTGCCATTTTTTTATATAATTATTAATTTAATTAGAAATTAAGTAATTTTATTTGTATGATTAATTTGTATAAAAAACAATTATATAATATAAATAAGAGTTGTTTTAGATTAGAAAAAGGAAATGAATTTATCTCAATAATTAAACATATTAAATAAATTTGCATTAAAATTAGAAGAAAATAATTTAGAATTCATTAATACATTTTCATTAAAAACATAGTAAAAATCAGCAACAATTTTTTTTTGTGAAAAATAACAATAAAACAATGTATTTTATGTAAAGTATCTTTATGTTTTGTAATTTTGTAAACACGTATATTTTATTTAAGGATAATAGGAATTATTTAAATCCTGAATTTCTTCTTTTAAGTGATTCAGTGCCTCAAAATACACACATTTTGGCCAGCTATGAACACTGAGATTTTAGAAGCATGTTTCACATGGGCCTGAAAAATAAACCTGAATGTATTACTGAACCATTCTATCCCCCTCCCCTTAAATTCTCAATAAGAGCAATCTCTGAAGAGCTGAAGCTGACTCATCCATATTATCCAAGTAAAAATATCGGTTTCAATATGTAGACTTGTCATCCCTGTACCGTATAAATGGCACAGAAAATAAGGAGACTGAGAGGAGAAAGCCGTCCGTACTCGTTGCCATAGGCGACGGTCACCCCGGCGACAGGACCCGTGTCACAGCCCAGGAAGAGGAAAGACACGTAGCAGGCGGTGGAGATCAGATTGACCAGCATGGCCATCCGAATGGCTCCCAGAGCAGACAGATTCAGCTTCTTCACCAGCAAACCTCCCAGAAATATGCCCAGACAGGCACATGGGATCGCCGTCATGCCTGGTTACAGAGAGAAAATTGGCAGAACATTGTGTTTATGTCAGATATATTTATACCCTTATTCTTTGTGCTGTTCTTTTGTGTTGCAGAACGTTGATGAACTGCTTTTTATCCAAAATTACAGACTTGGAAGTCATTTTGCTTAAATATAAATCATAATTTTTGCAATTACAACTTATAATTGGGGTTATTTCAGGTCTACTGTGGATGTGCCATGGATTAATGTGTTAAAGGATTAAGAAAAATTTCAGAAGTCAACATTTATGTAACCACAAATTGTTCTTTAATTTCATTTAATTTAATTATTTGTATTTAATTTAATTAGAAAACAATAAGCAATTTTTTGCTGATTTATTATTGTTTCCTAATTTAATTTAATTTATTGCTAATACATATTTTATAAGTATATGTAAAAACACATTTTTAAAAATATTTTTTTGTTGCTAATAGCCCCTTTCACACATACAGACTTTTCTGAAAAAAACAAAAAAAACAAAAAAAAAAACAGAAAGGGATCATGTGTGAACAGACCCCTTTTTGAAAGTACCGGTAAATTAGTTTCTGCAATTGTCCCGAAAAGAGAAGTTGTAACACTACCGGTAAATTGCCGAAAGGCTGCTCTGTGTGTAAACTGAAGGAAAACTGCCCGAAAGAGTGTATTCACGTTTAAAATGTGCTGACATGACACGTGTACTCCAGACAAATTCACAACTGCACTGTTTAATAACATAAATGGCTTTAAATCCTTCTCCAGACACATTTAGCTGCTGCTCATTAGAAAAAAAGTTAAGGAAAAAATGATCAATAAAATGATAAACCGCTGTGAGTTTACCTGCCAACTCTGCGTGAGGCACATGCACGTGAAGGAGCACTCCTGTGAGTCAGATTTCAGAAGCCTACAACATCGGTAGTCTTTTGTTTTAAAAAGCATCTCAAAAGCTGCAGCACAAACTCAAATGTACATCTCGATATGCGAAAGTGTTCCTCTATAACTTTGTTGCTCACAGTATCCATCAGAATATGTAACATTGTTGTCAAATGTGTAAACAAAGCTGTTTTTAGCTGCGGTTAGCACCTCAGATGTTAAAGTTGGAAGAATTTTCCCAGTTATTTGGTCCATTTCTAGGACAAAAACATCTACATGAATGCTAAAGTTTTAAATAAAAGTAAAATCATCAAGAAAAAGACTGACGCCCTTAATGTTTAATACAAGCGTGGCTGTTTAGAGCTCATTTTTGGTTAATGATATCAGAATTTACCGGCATTTTGAAATGGAGGTGTAAAGCGTGGCCTGTGCGAAGAGCACATGTTTGAATCTACTGGTAAAGTCGTTCCAGTAATTTTCCGCATATTTACCAATATTACTGTGTGAAAGGGGCTAATTTTATAATTTTATTTTTTGTAATTTTATGTTATTTTTTTTACATATTTTTTTCCCCTGCCCTGGTAAAAATTTTGAATTTTAGTTTGGTTTTGATTTTTAAAACTAAAACAGCAGAGAAATTGCTAATAATACATATTTTAAAAATCTAATACATATGGGGAAAGAGTTTATATACATTTGTTTTTGCCAACAATATGCGATGAAAATATAATTGTTTTGACATTATTTAATGTATTTTTTCCTCTGGAGAAAGTCTTTTATCTCTTTTAGCTTGTAGTTTTTACACTTTTAAAACAAATGTCAAATTATTGGATAGCAGATATATATATATATATATATATATATATATATATATATATATATATATATATATATATATATACTGTATATATATAGCAATTGAAGTCAGAATTATTTTTTTCATTTTTAAATATTTCTCAAATGATGTTTAATAGAGCAAGAAAATATGTTTTTGCTTCTAGAGAAAGTTTTATTTGAGCTAGAATAAAAGCAGTTTTTAATAATAAAAACATTTTAATTGTAAGTTTTTTTTGAGCTGTATTTAAAAAAAAACTATGAAAAAAGATCTCAATAAATAAATAAAAAAATTAAATAGAAATATGCATAAACAATCTATACAAAAATGTGTCTTAAAATATAAATATACAGTTGAAGTCAGAATTATTAGCCCCCTGAATAGTTTTTTCTTTTTTAAATATTTCCTAATTTATGTTTAACATTTGAAAATGTACATACTTGCAGAGATTTATAGAAATAAATTGTTGCATACTCATGTTTCCTTACTTGTTAAATCATTGTTGACAACTATTGTGAGAAATCATTCACGTTCAGTGTCTCTTTACATAGATAAATATTTATTCATTTTCTTTTTGGCTATTTGGGAGTCGCCACAGCGGAATGAACTGCCACATAGATGAATATCTTTAAATTATTTTTTCATTCATTTTCTTTTCGGCTTAGTCCCTTTATTAATTTGGGGTCTCCACAGTGGAATGAATGGAATATTTTACGCAGCAGATGCCCTTCCAGCTGCAACTTATCTCTGGGAAAAATATCAATAATTATTATTAATAATATATAATTAAAAGTAAATTAAGCAAATTTGTTATTTGAGAAGTGTGTATAAAACTGGTAGACCTTCACATTAATAAGTACCCAAGAAGTAGCTCTCAGTTTCAAAAAGGTTGGTGACCTCTGCCCTAACCTATTAACCCAATTAACCTTGTTAAGTCTTTAAATGTCACTTTAAGCTGTATAGTAAGTGTCTTAAAAAATATCTTGTAAAATAATATTTACTGTCATCATGGCAAAGATAAAATAAATCAGTTATATGAGAAATGAGTTATTAAAAGTATTATGTTTAGAAATGTGTTGAAGAAATCTTCTCTTCGTTAAACAGAAATTGGGGAAAAAAATAAACAGGGGGGCTAATAAGTCTGACTTCAACCGTATTACATAATTCAAACGCAATATATTTTCTCCAAAAAATCTGAAAAAAGGTGGAAACAGAAAATAAATATAAGATTAAATTGGTTAAATATATTAATTTTGTAATAAAATAAAATAAAACGTGTACTTGTGTGAATGTACAGACAGTATGCATTTATTTCTACACACCCAGCAGCTGGTTAGCAGAAGAGGTGGTGAGGTTGAACTGCTGCTCCAGGTATTTGCCCAGGAAAGCAGCAAAGCCAGCAACAACCGCAATCTCCATACAGGCGGCCAAGACGATGCAAGTGAACACTGGGTTTGACAGCAGGTGCTTGGTCACCTTGGGAATAACTGGAGTGAAAAGAAAAAGACAGACGAGCAGTGAAGAGACAGTGAGGATGGACGAGAGAAAGACAGGCTTCAGTGAGTAATGAGAGCATATAGTTCAGTCTACGCCATTCAGTAAAAGTTAAGATGCCAATGACCTAGAAACATATGATTTATGATGCAATCGACAGACATTCACCCTTTAATTTCCTGTTTCTTTTCTAAAGTGCTGCAGAGCCATTCAGAAGAGTTGTCATTTTAACTGATATTTTTGACAGATGTTTCGGAAACGTCAGGACCGAGACTGCATTCACACCAGATGGCAAAACCTCCAAAAATGCATCAACCAAGAAGGACAAAACAGCTGCCTGCATTAAAGTGTGCCTTTAGCTAGTGGCTTCTGTGCTAGTAATGCATCACGATAGCAAGTATATAATCAGATCTTACATGATTGATGGTTCCTTTTGTACAAAATGAAAGGCTTACAAGTATAGCACAATACCAGCATAACAATTACTCTATTTACAGACAAACAGACGAGAAACGAAATGGCTGGTATGTGAAACTATAGAGTGACAGTTATCCTGCAAGTGTTTGGGCTGAAAGCTTCACTTCTTTTTTTTTTTAGTTTTGGCTGAAATCATGTTTAAAACTATAATAACAAAATGCAGATACAAACTAATGCATTTTGTGGCATATTTCTACAATTCTGTGACTTAAATATTTTTTGAAAATGTATGTAAAATGGTTTTGATTTATATCCTTGGTTTTACAGCACGGAATAATTCAAAGCACTTTTTGTTTTAGTCTACATATCACAAGATAATGTTCATAAACAAATCCTTGATATCTCCAGCAGAGTTGCTTTTTAACAAGTAGCATAAGGTGAGAGTCGTACACTTCTATCCAGTGAAAGCATAATCAAAATGTTACTGTGAGCAGCAATAGGACACCAAGCACAATGGAGGCAGAATGAACAGTGAGGGATCAACAGTGAGTAATGAAATGCATTTTAGGATCACTGCAGTCATAATGACTTAAATGTCATTACTAAATGTATTGGTTTGTCTTTTTAGGTGCTGTTGTACGCAAGTTTTGTCATGCAACATGGGAGAGAAGCTGTTCTCGCAGTGTTTGAAATATAGGAGTGCAAAAGCAGAGCCTTTATTCTTTACTCGTGCCTTCACCATGGTTGAATGAATGCAATACTTGAAACTCATAGACCGCTAAAAATTTTGTAGCGAACATGGAGACAACACAAAACATTTAATTTTAATGCTCATTTATAAATATATATATATTTTTATCTACTTTTTTCTGATTAAAAAAATAATGAAAAAAAAAAAAACTATTTCTCATTTCGCACGCACGGACCTGCTTGGACAACACTGAAATAGATCACATCCGGTCGGCCAGTCCCAGTCTAGTCGCAGGAGTTCAAATATTTCAATGTATTCGCAGCTCAAATCGGAATTTAATTTTCCATATACAGAGATGATCAGAACTCCATGCAGCTCCCGGACTATTCTCCATTGGAAATGAATAACTTCCAGTCTGTGGTTTGTTTTTTGTCACGTGCAGTGGAAAGGTGGCTTCATTCAGGCTGTTTCTCAATATGGGTTCTTAAGCAATCTTCGTGTTCTCGTGTAACGTCATCATCAAAAATGCCAAAGTTCAGTTCCAATACTCAAGACAGCAAGAACTGAGGATCTGTGAAACTTCCCAGTTGTGTTCTTGATATCGATGACGCACCGATGCAGATGCAGACTTGAGCACCGATCTCACTCTGGAAGTCTCAGCAACTGGAGGTGGAAAGCGCAGCATTTTATTTAGATTTATTATTAAAGTTCAGAGATATCACTTATTTATCTCAGGAGTTTCCTTAAATGAAACGATTAATATAAACATTTTATGGACATCTTAATAAAGGAATAAACACATTAAGGATGTTTGTTTTCTGAAATTTGTATTAAAATCTGTTTTATTTATATTGTGCAATTATTTAAAATGTTTTATGCAGAGTATATATTGAAAAGAATAAATCGCTGTATGAATGCTGTAATGTTTAAATAATTTTCCATTTAAACGCTGGAAGGGTCATGTGACCATTAGGAAGAACACAGGATCTCATTTCTCACTGGACGCGTTCTCTGGTCTGGTAGTGTCCCGAGTTCATTCTTCCGAGGTAACTTGGCAAGACTATTTTCCACAAGAACGCAAGTCTGTTCTCTGTTTTCTTGGAATTGAGAAACAGCCTCAGACTATTGAGAAGCCTTCAAATTTTTGCAAATGAAGAGACTTTCTTGAGCGACAGCCAGTAGGAGCACCAGTAGAGCTTACGTGATCCTCTCTCTGCTCACTCAGAGACCGGTTGTATTCTCTGTGCTGTAGACCTAAACAGACCTGCGTTTGCAGCAGTTCGCCACTCAGAGCAACAGCCGGCTACTAAGTCGCTGCTAGTGTGAATGAGGCATCATTTTGCAACTCTCCTAACATTAAATGGTTGAGTTGTACAATTTCTTTTATGATTCAGAAAATCTTCGAGTCTGGAAGTAGCACTTTTAGCTTAGCTTAACATAAATCCTTGAATCAGGTTAGATTATTAGCATCTCGCTCGAATAAAACTTTTCCTATTTAAAGCTGCATTCTTCTGTAGTCATATCGTGTACTAAGACTGACAGAAAATGAAAAGTTTTCTTTCAAATGAGCTTTGCTGCTCTACCTTGGCTGCACTAGGCACAATAACATTACACAAAGCAGTAACCTAAATGGGGATTGTTTTTAGAAGCTGCATAATATCACTGCATCTGCATTTTTTGAATTTCATCAATTAATGAATGAATGAATGAATGAATGAATGAATGAATGAATGAATTAATTAATTCATACATTCATTCATTCATTCATTCATTCATTCATTCATTATCCTTAGTCCCTTTATTCATCTGGGGTCACCACAGTGGAATGAACCGCCAACTTATCCATCATAACCAAATATCAGCCATATCTTAGATTTTTTTAAATGTAGCTTTTTAAATAAAATTTTAAATGCAAGTGAAAATATTTAAAGTTCTTTCATTTTGTACCACTAGGATTCGATACTGTGCTGGAACTGTGGACATAAACTCAGGACATTTTTACCAAAACACACATCTACACTGATGAGCTCCTTTTCAAATTCATTTGTGCATTATTGAACATGACCATTATGAAAAAATGGCAAGGCAGAAGTTTGAAAAAAGCTTTTTTCAAAAATTCTAAATAGTGGAAAAATAGGATTATGAAGAATCATGCTATGTTATAATTCAGTTATGTTTTTCACAGAGCTTATTTTACTTATTACTTGAAAACCTTTATTATAACAGGAAAATCTTGAGGGAACTCGTTGTCAAAGGAATGATAAATTTTAACTCATTCCTTTCTAAAATGAATGATAACTCTTACACATATCCACTTCTAAATCAGCAAAGCAAACTGTATGATGCAATTCATAGACCACCAGACTATTTTATAAACATACAATTGAAAAGTTGTTCCTGGTAATATTACTTTTATGGGCATTTTTATAAGCTAACATAATAACCCTGACTCTGACTTAGTTAACAAACGAAACCGCAACATGAGTACACTGGGATGTGTAGAAATTTGTAAATGACGAGCACTAAAATTCAGAGAAAATCTGCTAAGCTTTCAACAAACTCTTCAGGCTGTAGATTCCATGTAAGTCTGCTACTGAGTAAGACTTAAGTCTAATTGTCTAATTGCCTCCTCAGTGTATCATTAAGTATAATTCGGCATGCGATTAGAGGAACATGTCCGGTACAGTTTAAACAGATTTAAACAGATCAAGCCTTCAATTTACGTACGCATGCTAATAAAAAAAGACCCACATCATGTTTTTGTGACTAACATTTCTTCAAATTCTTTAAAGGCATATTCACCCAAAAATATAAATCCCTTCGTCATTTAGTCAGCCTTGTTCAAAACTTTTAGGATTTTCTTTATTCTGTTAAAAACAAAAGAAGATATTTTGAAGAAAACCGGAAACCTTTAACCATTTACTTCCACAGTATTTGATTTTTCCTATTATGGAAGTCATTTGTTACAGATTTCCAGCTTATTTAATTTTTTTTCAATCATATTTCATGCTCTAAACTCATAAAGCAGTGGAACTCCATAAAGAGTGAGTGCATTTTTTGGGGGGTGTACTATCCCTTTAAATGCAACTATACTCATTAACCTTAAGCAGACTAATCTCAATACGAGACATCACACAGTGACATTGGAGGTCTTAGACTGTGTGGAATGGAAGTGTTTAGCAGTTTTGTAAGTATGTGTTTGTGTAGAGCTATTGGAACTGAGACCTCTGAGCTGCTGGCAGCAGGACAGACTGTTGCTGTTGGGCTGGTAGTTCTGTACGACTCCATTGCTGGGCTTGGATTTCTCAAAATCCTGTGATAAAGACGCGGGCAGCATGGCCTGTTCACTTTCAGGCACTCCTTCCATCTCCTTGCTGGGCAGGGATTGAGGGAAACCAAACATGAAGAGGGCCGAGAAGAAGAGTAAGGCACCGCAGATGAGGAATCCGCCCCACCATGCACCAATCCAGCGTGGGTCATCGGGGGTGATGTTCAGCTGAGCTAAAAAAAGCAAATATATAAATAAAATAAGGAGCATTTAGAGGAATGATATGCTCCCTTATATTCAGACATTTAAAAAGATCCACTTCTAAATCAGAAAAGCAAACTGTATGATGCAATTCAGAGACATCTGACATCAAAACTGAGCTTAGCTATTTGGTACATCTTATTCTACTAAAAATGTCTGAAGGGATTTCGTGTAATATCTGATGCAATGTGTGAAGTTGAAAAAGCCAAGGCACTTACATTAAAAGAGATGTCCAACACTGACTACATTGTAATACATTTATATTAGCCACCACCTACTTAAAAATGATTGCACTTCTTGTTTGAAGTACTTCCACTCAAAATCACTGAAAATAAATCACTTCAAATAATAAGATTGTGCTACAAATAATTAATATCTGTAGTTAAAAACCAGAGTATATTTGGCTTTGTGCTTTATTTTAATCCATTATGAAAATAACATTACACTTGGAACATACAGTAAGATTAGCATCACAAGGCAATCTGTAGTGAAGCTCTTTTGAGATTCAGTAGCTTTGTTCCTTTAGATTATTTTCTCTTTGTATTCCCTACAGTACAGCATTTTTTTTACATTTCTGTAATATTGCTATATTTGTGGAGGTTAAAGGTGCAGTGTGTAAGTTTGACACCCAGTGGTTGAACTAGGTATTACATTTCTGGATCATAACACACTAGCGCAGGTTTCCAGATTGACCAGCTGGAGCGAGTCTAACTATTGAGCCTAAAGACTGATTCAAATCATGTTCTAAATAAAAGCAACAACACGCAATAGAAGGAATATTTTCCATATTAAAAGGAGTTTTTGTTCTAACCAACACCTCGATTTGTATTGGAAACAGCTTTTATTTCTTGCAGCTTAACAACAGGATAAACTGACAGTGTTGTTTACCTCAGGTACACCTCATGTGCTTTATTCAGTGTCAAATGCTACTAATGTGAGGTTAAATGCCATTTTACATTGAATTTATTGCCATACTACTGAAAGCAGCAGCAGATAGTTCACCTCAGATTTTGGAAATCAAATAAACTGTTTGAAAATTAACTTTAGAACTGTGAAATAATGCAAACCAACACATATGAGTGATTCAGCATGTCCATTTAATAACGTTAAAGAGGTTTAATATGTATTTATTAGATTATAAACCTTACCATTTTATGTGTGAGTGCATATTCAGTGCTACTGAACTGTAAAAAACAAAATCACCATTTGTTCAGCACACTGTACTTTTTCTGTCATATATACTAAAAATTGCGAATACGAACTAATTACATAAAAATATATGTTATGTCAACAATATTCACTAAAATGTTATATCTACATGTTTAACTGACTTTTCTGGACAAACATTTTTGTGTTGAACAGGAATGTTGATATTTAAATAATTTATGCATGCATGATGTGACGATCGAAAACTTAGTTTGTTTATCAGTTGCTTGAAAGACGGGTGACACAGTGGCGCAGTTGGTAGCACAGTCACCTCACAGCAAGAAGGTTGCTGGTTCGAGACCCGGCTGGGTCAGTTGGCATCATGTGGGTTTTCTCCGGGTGCTCCGGTTTCCGCCACAGTTCAAAGACATGAGGTTCAGGTGTCTGAGTGTGAATGGATGTTTGCCAGTACTGGGTTGCAGCTGGAAAGGCATGCGCTGTGTAGAACAGATGCTAAACAAGTTGGCGGTTCATTCTGCTGTGATGACCCCGATGAATAAAGGGACTTAGCCAAAGGAAAATAAATGGATGAAGTAGTGAGTTTATGTTCATTTTTAAGAAAAATGATTAAAAACAGTATGATATGCTAACTAGAACTAATTACTTATTTTGCAAATTTGAAAAAAATCATCCACTAAACAGAAAAAAATTATTTGACTCAACAGCAGTAATTGTTGCTTCAGTTGATGTGACAATAATATCTTTATTAGTGAAATACAATAATCAACATTGCATAAATAAACAAAATTATGTTAGCTGAACAAAATATTGTTACTGAGAAAAACTAAAAAACTGTTGTTGAGACAACTCAAAGTTCTTACTGCATCAAGTTGCCTTATTTTTTTTATGTTTCCTCAACAATTTATTTTTTACAGTGTGGAAGGTTATATTTAAATTTCTGTCTTGTTTCGTCTGGTGCAAACAACCAAATTGCTTATCAAATCAAATCAAATCTCGTCACAGTGTATTGTTAGAACATGGTGTTACAATATAACCTGCTCACCTAATGTTTGTATTAGTAATATTCATATTATTTGGTAATTAATAATTACCTCATGTAGAAATCTGAATCGGTGTCTCATTTCGGAATCTGCTACTGTCTGCTACTATTTTTAATTGAATTAATTAAACATGTGGTTTTCCACTAAGGTATCCCAGTGTGCTGAAATATAAGTGGCTATACTGGCATTGGGTGGGTTAAAGAAACTAAAACAAAGTCAGTGTTGTGTCACAGAACGCCCCTTTTCAAGCAGAATATCTGACTTTAACATTGTTTTTCAGATAAGCAAGAATGTTCACTTGGCATGTTTCTTTAATATCTGCGCAGATATTATGGTGTTTATTTACATACAGCCTCCTAATCATGGTGTGCTGAAAGTATTTTGTTCATACTAATAAGTTGCCTTATATTGTTTGATGAATGCCAATATATTGGTCGATAGCTGGGTGGTACACTTCTTTGGGGCTTCTCCACACCATAACTCTCCCAGATGTGGAAAGACAGTGCACTATATTCAAAACACACTAGCCCTGTTGGTTAGATTACATTTATGAATAATTATTTGTGAAAAATGTGAGGGCAAATTCCTTTTTCAGATATCCCTTACAGCAGGGGTGTCAAATGAACAGCCTGTGGGCTGGATCAGGCCCGCAAATGGGTGTAATCTGGCTCACGAGATGATTCTGTAAAGTACAAAATAAGAGCTGCAATTTTTCAATAAAAGAAACTGCTGTTCCAATAGTGTCCACTGGATGGCACAATTGCAAACTGTTAATTTCATCCAATCCAAAGCCCTAAATCAGCGTCAGGTTAACAGCCTTCTCAGAGAGAAAGATCACATCTATGCCCTGCCATAGAGGTGGTCTTACAAGGAAACTTAATTATTTTCCATTTTATCAGTTTAGTTTACCTTAGAGTTCAGTCGTATGAAAATGTACGATATAAAAAAAAGGAGGCGTTGCACCCGACACACACCCCTAAACGCAACGATCATTGGTGGATAAGCAAATCGCACTAAATTGTACGAATGAGATCATACAAATTCATATAAATTAGCCACTAAATCAAAATGTTATGAACTGCCATGAGATTGTGTTGTCCTCATGCTACTGTCATGTTTGAGATTAAGTAAAAATAACAGAAGATGTAAAACACTAAAAACTGAACTACCCTGATCCAGTTACTATGACCGTTTATGTGAAGCTGCTTTGACACAATCTACATTGTAAAAGCGCTATACAAATAAAGCTGAATTGAATTGAATTGAATGTAAATGCATTTGTTGAATAAACTCTGATGTAGTGAACATAAAACCAACATGACTAATCAGCTGCTCTATTGATAGTGTTTGTGGATAGATTTGCTTTACGTTGAAACACAGCTAACTTCTTTCTGTATTATATGTGTGTGGTTTTGGAAGACACAATGGAGGAATGGAAGAACATCTGTAAATAAAATATCATTTTGCTGACATTTGAGAAAAGCTTCTAAAACAACAATGACAACAAATCTCTACATGACGAAACTCGCAGAAATCTAACATCAAAACTAAGTCACTGATCCACTTGGTGTATTTTATTATACAAAAATATGTATCTAAAGAGATTTCTTGCTATATTTAATGTAATGTGTCTATTATAGAGATGCCAACATAGTGTATCAGCAAGCAGGAATGTGGATTCCAAGCGTGGCTGAAATGAATGCCAAATTTTTCTTCTTTTTCAGATTCACTTGCTGATTATTGATTGTGACAGTGAGCCAGAATTTGAGGCCTTGTGCTTTCAATTATTCAAAAGACACAAGAGCCGTGGTGGTAAGAAACAAAATGCCTAGCAGCATTTTCTGTTGTTCTGAGTGTTTGTGTTGTATTTGGATTTGGAGTGCAGAGGATAAAGAGAAACTCACTTGTGTCGATGAACAAAGCATCCACATAAAAGTTGGTACAGACAGATCCCAGGATGAAACCACACGCAGGTCCAAACACCAATGTGGAAAAGAGGATACCTGAAATGCAATGATAAAAAATCATCAGAAATCTTATTTCAGTTTCACAATGATAAATCGAGCATGCATAAATTGAAGTTATAGTGAAAAAAAGTTAAGTTAAAGTGAACGCTTGACTAAAGCTGCGGTCACACTGCACGGCACTTTTCTCCCCATAGACTTCCATTCATACATACGCAAATGCGTCAGATCAAAAATGCAAGCTCGTGCAACAAGTTTTTCAATTTCGCTGCATTGCAAAGTTCTAGCTTTGTGGACTCTGACCTGCGAAATTGCATCACTTGACTACGTGAGACCAATCAAGGATCAAAACATGACCTCTCTTTACAGTAATTTAAAACATGGATCAATAGCTCGCTTTTTTTACATCTAATCATTTGCAGCGCCATACGAGAGAATATTGCATGCTCAAACTCTAGTTTGACCGCAGCTTAATTTCGAGAGGAGCATGTGATATGATTAATTGTGGCTGGTCTCCCATCCATAATCATTAGTAAGCCAGTCGGATTAATCCAAACTCACTCTAAATAGCTGGTCTAGTATTACTCCCTTATCTTCATTTTTTTGAAGAATCTTCCCATTCTCCCCATCTCCCCTTTCCTCCTTTACCAAGGGAAGCTCTCAAGAACTTCCTGATCTCGTACCCCCTACATGCTCATCGACCAGGCGGGAGCCCTGGGCTCAATTATCTCCGAGCTCAGGGTCTTCTCCTGGGAAAGGATGCCAAACTCGCTAATATTATCAAGCAATATCGAAGTGTGAACTCTTGAAATGATGCTCATTATTGTAGTGCTACAAGAACAAAGTTATTTTAGTACCCAAGAAATACTTAGTTGTTGAGAAAATATTTAAAAAATTCTTATTAATACTATATATATATATATATATATATATATATATATATATATATATATATATATATATATATATATATATATATATATATATATATATATGGGTCTATCCACACTACCACCACTGTGCCAGTAGAAATGAGTATTTCTAGAAAAAATCTTCTCTGTTAAAAAGAAAATGGGGAAAAAATTAACAGGGGGCTTAAAATATGTGTATATAAAGTTGAAGATTTTAGCCCCCCCTGAATACAGAAGAAAAAAGTTTTAAGGTTATTTTAAATGTTTTTTTTATATTAAAAAGTAGAAAAAAAGCAGTATTTCTTCTAAATAAAATGATTGTATATCCTGTAAATAATATTTTAAACAGTGTTTTTACAACTTCTGTAAGCAAATATTTTTATGTAAATAAAAAATTGAATGTAATGGACAATATGCTGTCTCTGCATCTATGGTGCAGCTTCCAATCATTGCCACTATAGTGCAAAGTAAGGCTCAAGAATAGGTCCATCGTCCTTCTTGACCAGAGATCAGATGTGGCTGCAAACCCTTGACCCTACACACATAATAGGAAAAGTAATTGAAAAAATTGACCTGGAAAAATTAGATTGATTATAGGTTCTAACTGTCGAACCTGTTTCAATTACTTTTCAATTAATCGCCCAGCTCTAATAACTAACATTATTACAGTAGTTAATATTATAACTGAAGTAAATATTTCGTATCAAGCCACAAGGTGGCGCACTCAACCAAATAAATGGTCTCTTCTTAAAAAGAGATCTGATCTTATTTGCCTTTAAAAATACATGGACATTTTTTGTTTGAGAAATCCTTCATCCTTTTCACACCTTTCAGTTTTTCTTAAAATATCAAGCAGAATCATTAAAGTGGGTGGAGTCAGTGTCTGAAGTAAGATTATATCTTAATGCATTGCTTAAATGAAAACATTACACTTTGAATATAATTTAGTAATTATACTGCATGTAAAGTAATACTAAAGACAAGCATTCAAACAAACGTCATTCCCAAATTATAACCATACGCTTTCTGAACAAATAACCAAATAAAAGTGAAGAATGACAACTAATTTTCCCCGCAGTCAGAGTCATTCAGCAGGGATGACACTTTTGCATACAAAGCAAGAAAAAAAGGGATTTGCTTTGGAGAGAAATGGAGTGGCAGAGCTGCGCTGGCACCTCTCAGAAGCGGCAGACATCTGGGCCACAAATCCCTATTAATATGCTGTCAAAAAGTGTGACAGCGGCCCAGCACTATTCCTGCGGGTCACATGAAGCCTCAAGCTTATCCAGGCACTCTCATCAGCTTTCCCATGCACTGCCATTCTCTTATTAAAACACACACAATATTGCTTCATTATGGAGAGACACTGCAGGAGAAAACACTGCTGTTTAAAGCACCTGTCAATTTTGAAATTTTGTCTTTTTGGCTTTCCTGAAGTGTTTTTTGTTTTCAAAATACCCTTTAAAGTGTTTGTTGTAGGTAATTAGTCCATGTCTTCAGATTTCAAATATAAACTACAATATATATTTTACAGGCCACTTTCTCGAAGGCCTTTTTTCTTATGGACTGAACCATTTCAGCAGCACTTCATTTTACTGAGGGATTTGTTAATACATTATGTGCCTTATTTTAGGCTCACACAGAATCTGTGCACGCAGAAACCAATAATTGAGTCTCTTTATTGACTTGTGTAAATGTTTATATTTATTCAGTTTTTATAATAATTTCAGTAATTGACTAATATGAATGTGTTCATTTGATTTATTTACAATACAGTTTGTAAAGTAATATTTTCTGTCTGTCAGTAGATCTATTATATGAGAGATTCGCTTTGTTTACCAAATAAGTGGATCCAATTGGATTTGCATTGTAAACATTAAATACATTTTTTAAATATACACTATAAAGTTTTTAGTTATGATACTCCAAAAAGCATTTCACATAAATCCACAGTTTTTTTTTGCAGAAATAGCTACTGGCCATGCTCATTATATATTATTTTATTTGACCAAATAAAAAAAAAAGAATTGAAAATGTATTTTCCAAATTATGGAGTGACAGATTTTACCAAATTCCTCTAACCTTAAAAAAAAAACACCTGTTGAGATTATTATGATACAAATGTATGCAAATTAGGTATGCTGCATTACTCCGTACAATTCATTACTCCGTACAAAACGATATATCCTCCGCAGTACAATATGCATATAGATATTGCAGTTTTTATGTTTTGCATAAAAATTTTAAAATTGCATTTTGCATTTTCTACATTCTTTTATTACTCTCTAAACTGGCTCTGTGCATGTTAAAAGGTATAATAAAACATTGCTCCTGGCGAGTAAAACACCCATTAATGAGCACTGAAGTAGGAGTCACTTTCATGTAAAAGTGAAAGTTACATGGGCCATATGTCAGAGTGCAAGTCCATGTGGGAAATCTGAGAAATGCCTTATTTGAACATGTGAATTAAAGTTATGATGCACAAATTAAATCTTGTTCTCAAAGATAAAAGTCAGTTATGACCAATAATTATGTCCATTGTCAGATGAAGCATTCAATTGGTTTTGCCTTGGAATGTAAACATTCATGAATTGTGTGGTCTGTAACTTTCTCATTTTGCTGTGCCTTAAAGTAAAAACATCTTATTCCTGCTGTCTGAGCATTTAATATTAGTCAAACAACAACAGATAATAAGCAGTCAGCTCTTAACTGAATAATTATATACAGTAGGTTAATAAAAACCTTAAAAAGTATGTATTGCTGCAAATAGGTGCAAATTTAATGAATAATTTTTCATTTGATCACAAAAAGTGGTCTCCTCTCTGAAAAATATTAAGCAAAAAAAAAAAAAAACATACTAAAGGTTTCAGTGAATGTACTAAATTATAGGCTAGTCATAATAATCAGAATATCAACTTATCGCACAACATGTAGACATGTCCTCAATAATTTAATTTTTGGTGATTCAATATATATCGCTCATACAAAAAAAAAAAAAGCAGGTTGCCCAACCTCTCTATCTCTATTGGATGTGTCAGTATGGTTAAAAAAACACAGTTTTTACAATAAACTACTATAGTATATTTTTATGTGGGAGCCTGATAACTGAAATTAGATCTGTTACTTTTTTCTAGTTCTTTTAACCTTGGACATCTTTGCTAATATTTATTATTGTTATTTATTTATTAAGGATATCCGTTTTCACAACCTGATTCCTATGCCTAATTACTAAATTGTTAAAATACTATAAATATTGACATATTCTTAAGAATAAGATATTATGTCTCCTTTGGAAGAGTGTACTTGCCTTATGATGCCATTATAGTGTCAAAATGCTCTTAAAAAGACAATAATCTTGTTTATCTCAATACATTTTGTTGCTGTATATCATACCACAAAAACAGATATCTTGACAGGCCTAGTAAATTACTGTTTTGAATAATGCAAAACTGCCATTTGACATGGAATCAGAATTGATGCTCACATTCAGTTAAAGCTAATGACAGATCATGATATCAAATTTGGCTATATATTATAACAGTTGTGCCAAAATACAGACATGTAGCACTGCTAGAAGTATGATATTGCATTTCATTTTTAGCGCTTTGAGTCTAAAAAAAAAGTGTATTACAAATAAAATGTATTATTACTATAATTTATACCACAGTTCGTAAATTCAGTTAAAGCTAGTGACAGATCACAGTATAAAAAGTGTAACAGTGGGATAAAGCTGTATTTGGCTATATATAATAAGCAGTGTCAAAATACAGCCCTGTAGTACTGCTAGAAGTGTGACATTGCATTTATATAATACAGCAGTTCAACAGCGTTCAAAAGTGTGTAAATAAAAAACAAAAATAACACAAAGTGTATTAAAACAATCTTTTAAAAGTGAACTACTTTATTCTGCCATGTATCAAATATAAGGTCGACAGTTTTACCAGCTAAGCAAAATCTCAAAATCAGCACTTTTTACAGTTTTTCTCAGTCGCTTTGGTAAATTTCTCAGATCAGAATTGACATTTTTACAAAACCAAAAGTGCATTTCTCAAAACAACATGGTCAAGTAGCAAAACACCGTGGATGACCTGCAAAACCCAGTCTCTTGCTCAAAATTCTTAGTTCATCTCTCAAAACTAAATCAAAAACTGAATAAGAAGAGCAAGTCCTTGAGTCATTGTGTATGGATAAGACTATGGAAATTACTTAGTCATGTTGTCAATACAACAGTGTACTCTTGAGGGGTGTTCTGATGTAAACTATGGCAATATTTGCTGTTTGTACTGTAATTTGTTGACAGATGAAGTTATTGTGATACAGAAAGGAAACGACAGCACTACACAGCACTACGAAAAATCAAAACAAAAGCAGAAATGTAAACAAAGGACAATCTCCTTTGAGATGCACTTACATTAGAAAAAGTCAAGATTTGCCTGGGAGAAATTTACCAATTGTAGACAGATCAGTCTAATGGAAATGTACAGAAAAATGCATTAAGACAAAATATTATGACAACTTTTTTAGCCATCTTGCATATAAAGACTTTTGTCATTAACAAATGAGTAAACATTAAATAATTACACATTATTAAACTAATCAACAGAGACCAAAATAATACATTTTGATCAGCATGATATACGCAACTGATAACGTAGGAATCATCGAAGAATTGCACATAATCATTTGCATGGGTGTACAAAAGCATTTGCAACTTTTTCAAAGGAATGAGAAAGTGCTTTTTGATGTGCACAAGTTAGATAATAATATAAATTAAAAAAAATTATATAATGGACAATATGCTGTCTTAAAGCATCTCTGGTGCAGCTTCCAATCATAGCCACTATAGTGCAAAGTAAGGCTCAAGAATTAATCAGAGATTAGATGTGGTAAGATTTAACAGGTAGTTTTGAACAGGTAGTGTTTTGGTTTTGAGTTAATTCAATTCTGATCTGATAAATGTACCAAAGCAACTGAGAAAAACTGTAAATTAGTATTTGAACATGTTTAATACATTTCATTTCATTGGGTTTATTCGAGATTAAAACAACATCAGAAAAAATAAATAAAATCAAAAGTTATCTGCACAACTCATATAGCAATTTACCACCATTAACCACATAACACAAATAAATTTCTACAGAATTCAAAATAAAACCTAATCCGAGTCCGCAGACCACTGAAAGCACAATTATAAGCTTCAGTAGAAACCTGGCTTTGATGTGTGTGTGCTGAAACAACAGCTGCACCGGTGCCTGCTCTCCACTGTGACCTTTGATCAGTGAGCTGGAATTTTTCAAGTGCTGCTTATAATGTGCCTGATCTCAGCTCTGGGAAACAATGCACATCATCACACTATACAGTGTGAACGGATATGAGAACCACACCCAAACCCACAGACACACACGTCACTTCTGCATTCTGCCGCTGCATTTCAGCATCAGACGGATGGAGCAGAAGCCACAGTGAGGTCAGTTGTGGAGAGGAAGAGCTCTAGCAGTAGTGTTGTCACAATACTGAAACTTTATAACAATTGATATACATTGACACTTTGTATCTAGTTTGATGCCACTGGGAAATACTGCCATGGCATTAATTTAAATGACAACAAGGGTACTCACTGTCTTCATTTCTTTACTTGTTCAAGTTATAACCTCAAGAATGGCTCGATAGTAAAGATTTTTGCCACTGGTTTGGTCATGCCAGCTGTTTAGATTTTTTAGAAAAGCCATTCCAAAATGTTTACTAATCAACCAACCAATCAATCAGTCCATAAATGAATAAAATAACAATAAAAATAAACATATCATTTAATAAATTATGCCATTTGGCATTCTAGTAAATGAGCACATTTATTCATTCTAATTTCAATATTAGAGAAGAAACTCCTAGCCTAATTATAATTTTGAAATGTCACTAAAGACAATTGAGCAATAAGCAATGCCAACCACAGAGCACTTCTATAGGTATCCATAATCCTGAACCAGGCCGTTACCTGAGCAGATGCTGTAGCGGTCATGGAGGAGTGTAGACCATGAGACTGATTCCTGAAAGATGCCAATCACAGACAAGTCTTTGCATTGGTCTAGCCTGAACACTTGCCGGTGACCAACTCACACCTGCAGCTTCTCCACGATGGACGTCTAGTTTTTTTCAGCCTCTGGCGCCTAGACTGCAGCTCTGCACAAGAAGTTTGGCCAGAGGAGAAGTGGTCATGCCCATCTGAGCCTGGTTTCTCTTGAGTGTTTTTTCCTTCACTTATCAAATGGTCAAGTTTTGTTCCTTGCTATTGGCTTAGGACTTGTGCAGCTGCTCATCGATGGACTTGCTCTTCAGTGTTTAGACTTTCAGCAGTGAAATTTAAACCACACTGAACTTAACTGACAGTCTTACAGTTTTAATTTACTAGAACTTCTATGTAAAGCTGCTTTCACACAATCTACATTGTAAAAGCGCTATAGAAATAAACATGAATTGAACTGAATTAAATAAGAAAACTGCAACCAATAACAAATAAATGCAAAAAAAAAAAAAAAAAAAAATTTACAAGGAGAAGCTTAACAGCTTCAGTTTGGCCTTACAGTGTTTAGTTGCCACCTTATGAAGTTTCGTTCTCAATTTTTTCCCACAATATATTACTTAAACATTAGATACTGAGTATGTTTTAAATATGGGTATTATAGGATTATTAAAATACATTTAGCATATCAACTGAAGTGAAAGAAGGAAAAAAAGTGAAAGTGAAAGTGAAAAAGAGAACTCTAAGCACACCATGAGAAAAGTAAACACAAACAATACAAGCATTGTGTTCTCTACTACACTTGATCTTTAAAATGAAATCTGAAACACCCATGGAGTTTGCAATTTTAGCTCTAAAAGGAGGAACCAAAACCTCTGGATAAATAAACAAAGTGAAACTGAAGCAAGGCAGTAGTCCAATGGAGGGCTGTAACATCAGAACAAACTGCTTTGAATGGTCTGAATGAGATGACAGGAGATGAGGACATGTTGGATTGTCTTTTGTGCAAACTCGGTCACTACATTTAAACGGAGAACAATATACCAACATGAACACAATTAAAACTCAACCATTTAGACAGAGATTTTTGATTCCCCTAATCTCTCGAAAGGAATACTCTCGCCAAAGTGGAGTATTACTATTTTAGTTACATAGTGCATTACATGTTCTTCACAACTATTGCCATTGTGTAGGACTTTTGACCACATTTTCTGAACAGATGTACAAAGATATATTAGTTTTATAACGAACTAAAGAAAATGGCTTTGAGTAAGAATTTGTTTACGCTGCAATCAGTTTGCACTTATATCATGATACAGAGACAAACAGGAATTGAACTGAATTAAAAAAAAACAATAAAGAACTGATTGTTTTAGTTGAATGTTTTTCTTCATTGCATTTATCTTTGCTTGTAGATTGTTTATTATATGTTATGTAGCTTCACTCCCCTACAGAACCATCCTAATCAATATTAAAATAGAAATTATTTTCAAATAGGTATATTTAAGTCATCTGGTGAAATTATATTCATATTGCAAAATATATTGTAGAAAAACAAAATATTGCAATGCAATTTTTTTTTGTTATATTATATTTAGCTATATGTCTGTTGAAGGAGCAGTTTTAGATATTAAGCAGACTCAAATGGACCATCAAAATAAAATGTTACCAAAAAAAATATTCTGGATGATTTAAAATGGCGTCATTTGCAGACATAAAGACATCTGCCACTAATTAATCTATCTAATTGCTATAACATTTATATCAGGAACATATATATAAGTTTTTTTTTCAACTTATGTAAACTCATGTAAAAAAAATGTAATAGCGTCCTATTTAGACTGACGTAATTGACTGATGTCAATGTAAACGTACACACTGTCACACATCCTGATAGAGGATGGCAGTATGGATTAGGGCTGCACAATATATTGTTTCAGCATCGATATCGCTATGTGAACAAATCCGCAATATCACAGGATCTGCATTGTCAAGTGGGAATTATAGTTAGCCAGGAAATAGTTCAGAGCACATGATGTGATTACAAAGTTTAACCCTAATATAATGGTGTGAAAGATTTTTCATGTGCTTTCAAGGCCTGTGACTAAGATTTCAAGTGAACTTAAAATAATTTAGGAACAACAAATGATAAAGTCTGCCACTTTAACAATAAATGAATGCATATATTTATACAATGAAGACTCCATGCAGAGTTATTTTACACTTTACCTTTTACACACCACCAAAAGCCATAAAGTGCTGTTTATTGAATTTCTATCATTGTGCTATTGTTTTCATCTGTGCTTTAACTTGTTTTGGGGTATATATATATTGCAATGTCGTTTTTTCTGAAACCATACAGCCCTAGTATGAACACTGTGGAAATAGATCAATATAGAACACTAGCTCATAGTAAACTGCACCAGGCCGACGCTACAACCACTTATAAGGCAGAAGCATAACAGATGTGGCTCACTGTCCTCCAGCAACTGCTTAATGAGTCTGTCTGGAAAAAATGAGTCACTTTCACCAGTCCCTACATTCTCAATGCTCAGATCAAAGCTGGAGTCTGGATATTAGAATGCTCGTTCGTGAGCTCTGCTTCCTGAGCTGCTGGCCATTCAAGAGCTCGAACTCACTTTCACACACGTACACTCTGAAACCACATGTCACCACTGAAAACCACAAACAGAAGATTTACTGAGCATCTTCACGTTTACCATGAACTAAGCAGGAACAGGTGGTTGTGAAATGTTTTCCTTTAGCTTAAGTTGAAAAATAATGCTTATTGAAGTTTACTCTAGAGAAGTTGGGTTGCACAAGATACTTTAGATAGACCAATTCAACTTTGTCATCAAAAGAATAAATTATCTTTAAAAAAATTTAATCTTTAAAAAAAATACAGTAGTATACAATAGTTTGATTGCACTTTCAATCAAAAGAACACAGCTTTGACAATTCTTCTTTCAAAACCATTAACAAATCGTGTGTATATTTGCTCATTTGACAAAATTGTGTATGTGCACTATTATATTCACACAATACTTTCAAATTTACAGCCCTTTTTAGTTTATAAACAACAAATCAAACTGTTAAATCGGTGAGGTACTGGACTCGCAAGAAGCAGCTGCTACATCCAGTTGTTAGATTGCCAGTTAAAGACACTGTAGTGTTTTTACTGTGTGTTTCCTAAGAGACTGTGTGTGTATGTTTGTGTGTGTGTGCTCATCACTCATAGCAACACTTCAGCACTGACTACCTCACAGGAAAACCTCAAGAAGACAGCCAAAATCTTCCAGTTAACTTTAAAGAAGAGTCTGCTTGGGCTGAAGATCCCACCGCAGAGAAAACAGAACAAAAAACACACACTCCATCAACTGCTTCCATGTGCTGCTTACACAAATATATAGACTAAATGTATAGAGCAATTTCAGCAATATGGATGAGAAAACTCAAAAACACAAAACATAACCTCACAGAGAAACTATATGCAAATGTTAAATTGAAACATCAGTTTATATTTTCTAAAACAACTAACCACAGAGTTATGAGACCAGAAAAAATATCAACCTGTAAACATTTTTTAGATTTTAAATGAGGGAAATGAACATGTAATATGGATGTGACAAAAAGTTAGCGAGTTTACAATGTACAAACATTCAACATTTTTGCTTTTAAGAGGAAAAAACTTTAAGGTTATGACACCTCTTCATTATGGATGTTCCAAAAGTGAAATTGTTACATGTGTGACTTTGGTAAATAGGGCTGGGCATTATAATTGGTATCGATATTTATTGACGGAACACCCTTATCAATATTTATAAAAAAAAGAAGATTTGATATGCAGTTTCGGTATGAAGCTCTATAGCAGTGGTCACCAAACTTGTTCCTGGAGGGCCGGTGTCCTGCAGGTTCTAAAACCTGCAGGGACACCGGCCCTCCAGGACTGAGCTTGGTGACCCCTGCTCTATAGTTTTATTAAAATGTGGCAGCTGAGTGCATGCCTTGTAAGCAATATCAATAAGCTTAGGGTGTCAGTTTGTCATTTCCAATAAAGACGCGCAACTGAACCATGCACATTTTCCAGCCGCATCTAGTTGAAAACATCTCAACTTTTCCAAATGCCACAAGGGCACAGCAATTCACGCAAGTGGAACCAATCTGCTTCACACTTTGAAATATACACATTTTCGTAATAACGGCAGACTAATTACCTCAGACAAACACAGCGCACCCAAACATTGCAGCACTTTTTACTTTCCATTTTGGTGTCTATTTTAAATGGTCAAGGAATCCACTTGCATTA
Organism: Danio rerio; assembly: GCF_052040795.2. NCBI lineage: Eukaryota > Metazoa > Chordata > Actinopteri > Cypriniformes > Danionidae > Danio > Danio rerio. Next base: position 26,669,528 of record NC_141038.1, read on the forward strand.
TTGTCACTTCAGGTCAGAATAACAACACATGCGAAAATGAGTGCCATGGCTAGCAGCAGTGAAGTAATTATGAATAAAAAAGGATGTAAGGATGTTGCCAGAGTGGCTTTTTGGTTTCTTTTCTTGTGCATCACAACCACTAGCTCCCCATTTGAAAGATGTTTTAGCATAGGGGTAATATAGTCGTTCAACTTCACAATTTGTAATGTTGTAATATGTATTTGAATAATGATGGCTGGTTACAGGGGCGGACTGGGACTAAAAATTAGCCCTGGCCCTGTAGTCACACCAGCCCACATTACCACACCGACACAGCCCCACCCAAGCACACGCACATTCACTACTTATATTGGTGTACAGATGGTAAAATTATATAAGCAGTACCTTATTTAAGAGATATTTAAACATTTAATGTATGTGACTGGAACAAAAGCAACCCATTTATATATGCAATCATGTCATTTATTTTCTTTTTGGCTTAGTCCCTTTATTAATCTGGGAATCAGCAACTTATCCAGCATATGTTTTACACAGCGGATGCCCTCAAAGCTGCAACCCATTATACTGAGGTACCCAATTCACAATTGGCCTACCCAATTCACCTATAGCATGTGTTTGGACTTGTGAAGGAAACCAGAAGGAAATCCACACGAAGATGCAAACTCCACACAGAAACACCAACTGACCCAGATGAGGCTCAAACCAGCGACTTTCTTGCTTGAAGCGACAGCACTACCTACTGCGCCATCACACTCCTTTCGAGACTAGTTCAGTAAATTTTATGTATTTGGCAATGTCTGACTTGACTGCCTTTCCCTTTTTTTTTTTTTGCACTTACTGTTTGTTTGACATTCTTGCCAGATTTTGACTACATCTGAGTAGCCTCAGATTGGGTCGGCCCATCTCTAAACCAGCTGGTTGTTGCCAATTGGGCCAATGCTTAACATTTACTATTATTCTTACTATTATCACCATCATCATCATAATATTCACATCTTGCACAAGATAAAAGCTGCCTACATTTAAAAAACAATACATATGAAAAAATAAATAAATAAAATAGGTGACCGGCCCACATTTAAAAATTGGTCCGGCCCTTCTGGCATTTGCCAGAATTGCTAGATGGCGAGTCCGCCCCTGGCTGGTTCCTTTACTTAAAAGCTTAGATTTGATTATCATACGTTGTGTTGTTGACAGTTTGAGGTTTACTGTATTATTATTATTCAAACCTTAAAGTTTGCTTTGATTGTTCAGTATTTACTCTTTGCACACACTTTGTAACATTTTATTTATCAAGTTTAAGAGTCTCTTTGCCACTTACAGTATGTTTATCTTATTATAAAGATACGAGTTGATTTTTTTGACTATTAAAATTATTTGCCTTAGTAATGTAGGTAAATTAAATAAAGCGGTTAAATAAAAAAATCCTCATATTGCTAAATGTATTATTAAAAATATTTAACAATTATCAATATCAAATTATATGAAACATGATATTATATTATTTTTGCAATATATCCCAGCCTTACTGGTAAATCAAATATAATGGTTCAAAAATATTGACAGAAACATTTTTGAGTATTTTTAAAATACTGTAAAATACACACACACACACACGCACGCACGCACGCACGCACACACACACACACACACACACACACACAAATTCGCTATTTTTGACTAAATATTTGAGTGTTGAATAATATTATCAAAAACTCTTTTTCTCTTAATATGTGTTTTTCTGCTGCATTCTCTTTCTGTGCTGGGAGCCCTTTTATAATTTCGATTGATACAGTATATGTAACATATATAGGGTTAATAAAAACTTCCATGAACACAAAACTGTTCCTTTAGTCACTGAAGAAATGGGCTGCTTCCTACATCCTTTCCTCTAATCTTCAGCTTGCAGGTAATTAAGTCCAATTTTCTGCAGAGACCAAATTGTGTGGTTTGCATTTTTTACTTTACAACTTAAATCTTCATTATAGCAAAAAGCAGGTATTAAAATGGCATGCTGGGTAAGGTCCATGATTCACTTAATTACCTCTGAAATGGGTCTTTCTTCCAGGAAGTGTTGTTTGGGTACTAAGGAATAACATTTCTGTTGGCCTGCTAGAGCAGCACATTTTACCATCCTGTAGATACACTTTCAGCACAGTCTAGACACAACGGTATAATGCTGCAACATTTTACTGCCTGAAATGTCTTGATATGCATGATATCCTGAAAGAACAAAATAAATTAAATATATATATATATATATATATATATATATATATATATATATATATATATATATATATATATATATATATATATATAAATGCATAAAAAATATTACAAAAGAGAAAGGTAAGCTCCATAAATTATTTGGTTATTATACTGTTGGTGTAGACTTTAGGGATGCTCATTTCAGTTATGTTTGCCAACTAACCAATGCTTTTTTTACCAAATCAGATTGATATTAAAGAGCCCCTATTTTGCATTATAAAACGTCATATTTTGGTTTAGGGGGACTCCAACAACAGACTGGCATGCAGCACTTTCATTGTCTTATAATATGCATTTATTTTTACCTAATTATCTCAATGACTCCCATATGACTCATTCAGGGATTCATTTGAATGAGACATGACAAATTTAGGTTACAAAAACAAAAACATGACTCAATCTTTTTAAGAACTAGCATGGGCAGTTTTTTTTTTGTCCATCATATGTTTTTTTTTTTTATTCCATCAAATAAAAATAGCAGGCTACCTCAAATCGAACGCTCCAGGGAGAATATGCATTTAATTATTGGTCTGATGTTATTCTTATATCATAAAACTCAGTCAACATTTTTAAAAGAGTTAAAGTTTTTATAGAGTTTAAAGTTTAAGCATCTGGTTTTACCTCAGAGCTTGTGTGCTAGACCGGGGTTGCCCAAACTTTTTCATAAGAAGGACCAAAAACCAAATATCATTAATTGTATTTTACATTATTGTTGCAATGGGTAATTTGCTTATTTATTTCCTAATATTTAAACATAAATAGAAAATTTTACTTTGAATCATATTAATGCAGTATACCATTTTTAAATTAGCCTAAACAATCACGTTTTTTAAAACATTGGAGTTCATTGCTAAATACACTAGTCAAGTGAAACCTGCTTTTGCCTTCATTTGCTTACCACAATCCTTTGTCCATTTGGTGACAGAATGTGGTTTTAAACTAAATCTGATAAATTGACATGATTCAAATTGAAACGTTTAATTTTAGTTTGTCTTTTTTGTAGCTTAACAATAAAACAAACAAATTAAAAGGTCACATTAAGTTAGAAATGACTCAAAAAGTCATCAAAAAACAGTGTCCCTCTCTGATCAGATGGGTTGGTGGGCCAAAGCAAAGGTTACTATGGGCCAACTTTGGCCCCCGGGTAGGTGGGTGCACACATAGGGCTCAACCTGTGCAGTGCCCATGCCCTTTTTCTCTTAGCTAAAAAGTGTCCCTGAAAAATTAACGAAAGGGCCCCTTGGTCTCAGTTTGCGAATTTTGCTAGTTCGGGCATCTCTGTGTGCTAGACAATGACAAGGATCATATGTTTACTTTTTGTAAAGCTACTACAGCATATAACAAATTTGTTGTTTTATATGATATTGCATGAATTCATATGAATTCATATACATGTTTTATAAACTATAAAATGAAGGCCTCAGTTTGGTGCACAGTTATCGTTATGCAAAAATCAAGAAAATCTTTGAATTTGTCTGATTCGTAGATTATGTGGGCTATTTTAAAAATGGATATTTTATAAGAACTATTAATAACTGTAATTTTCCAAATGGAAAAAAAAGGTTGGTTTGTTGGTTGGACATGAAATCATTAAAAGCATAGCCTATTTGTTGTGTTTATGAGCGTGCTCTGAGAGAAAACCCAGATGCTTCGACTTGTGGCCAGCTTGTTTCCAAAGCAGTGCACATTTCAGAAAGTTTTGTTTTGTGGTTTCTTTCTCCAATTGTGCAAATAAACAGAAGTGTTTATGACGGGACAGGACATCCAGAGGAGAGGCAATCAGCATTAGCACTGGTTTGGCATCCACTCATCTGTGTCAAACTGACCAGCAATATTCTTCTTTCATTTAGCTTCTTTGGCAAAATATGTCTGTAGGCACGTTTGGTTGCATGTGTTACCATTCCGCGACTTCATCACTAGTGTTCAAGTAAAAAATCATCAGGCTCCGCAATTACTGACATCACAGGCTACACTATACATCGATTTTTTTTCATACAGAGACAAAACTGTAAAGGGTTTACATTAATTTGTGTATACTCTCCCAGAAAAAAAAACAATATGCCCTTGTAAAAGTCAATTTTCAATATATATTTTTCTCTGGATTCACAGAGGAACCAAATGTGTGTGATGTGTCTCTGATGTTAAAGCTGCCAGTTGATTTTAATTGAACATTCTAATTTGATCATTTAATTGTTAATGACTGGTCAAAAATAGAATGAATTGAAAAAATACAATAAAAACAAAAAATATCCCAGTGTCATTTGTGGCATTGCTGTTGCCTACTAGCACTGTGATAACTGCCTATGTTCTGTAATCTAGCCCAATGTACTGTAATATAGCAATCTGATTAGAAAAAATGCATGAAGCGAACATGCGTAAACAACCCCTATGACATACCAATGAGATAAAATAATAGATTCCTGCATCTCATTGCCCATTGTTTACAATTCACAGCTCATCCTACATCAAACAGATTGTGCCAAAATTAAGCTGATATTGTTTAGTCTGAACCCAGCATTAACCCAGGTTGTCTACAATATAATCTGTTTTTAGACAAACAACAAAGCATTGAGTTTTGAAACTTACAGGATGTTTTTATAGAACAATCGCCTCTTTTATGTCAGCACATTAAGGGAAAACTTTATTTCTCAGTTCATGACCCCTTTAATCAGTTCTAAGCCTTTATTTATATAAATATGGTGGTTAAAAATACAAATCAGCAAATGCTTAAGAACATAAAAGAGCATTTCAATACTTTTAATTGAAATAAACATTTAAAATCTGCAGTAACTGAATAATTTTTGGCAGTAGTTTATTGAAAGCATATGGTAGTGGGTGTTAGATGACTTTAATGAGCTGTAAAATGAAACACTATGGTGTATTATATTATCACACAAGACTGCAAGATAAACCATGGTTTATGATAAATCCCTTACACTGTATGTACTACAATTAAGATAAAATAATATTAAGACAAAACATTTATAATTATCCTTATTCAATATCAATAAGCATTGCTCCTTTTTTATTAAGATCTGAAGACAAGCTGTTGTTTGTACATCACATAAAATACATCATAAAAGTATCTCAACAGGTTACTAATAATGATATGAGAAATGTGTGATGATTCAAATCAGATGGGAATGGCATAGAACTGGAACATGGGGGTGAAAGTGGAACAGACTGAATAGGATGCCTAAATTGGCCTAAATTTAAAGTGGCAGATTCAGCACTAAAGCAGTAGTGTAACATACGAAACACTAAGCATGGGTTTAACTAGGATATTTATCTAGCTAAGCATTACTGCTACCCTTATAAATACAGCTAGAGTCAGTATATACTATGGTTCGGAATTTGCATACAAGCAGGACTAAAATATGTTTCCCTAAAGGCACAAAAACCTGTAGTTAAGCTTCAGTCAAGTGCTTTTTGATGTGCTCATCATAACCTGCTGCAGGAGACATTTTATTACCTGCATACCATAATCCAGAGCGAGCTTATAAAGCAAAATATGTGCATAATTCCACCTTAGTTTTCTTGACAAGAACAGACATACTCTGCAAAAAGACGTGACTAAACATGCGCATACTGTACAGTACTTCTGATTTATTTTGAGTGCTTAAAATTATAGTTAACTTAAATATTCATTCTTTCATTTATTCATTCATTTCCTTTTCGGCTTAGTCGCTTTAATAAACAGGGGTGGCCACAGTGGAATGAACCGACAACTTATCCAGCATATGTTTTACGTTGCAGATCTTCCAGCTGCAACCTGTCACTGGGAAACACCCATATACTCATTCATCCACACAAATATACTATAGACAATTTAGCTTAACCAATTCACCTATAGCACGTCTTTGGACTTGTGGGGGAAACCGGAGCACCCGGAGCAAACCCACACGAACACAGGAAGAGCATGCAGACTCCATACAGAAATGCCAACTGACCCAGCTGAGGCTCGAACCAGCAACCTTCTTGCTGTGAGGCAACAGCGCTAACCACTGCACCGCCGTTAACTTAAACATAATGAATACTAAATGTCACAATGTAAACATGTGGCCCAAACATACACCTGGACCAAGTGGAAAGTTGCACCATGCTCAATGGAATAGCTTTTTGCTAGCTTTACCTGGTTCAGTTATAATTTTCCCATCCTGCACCACATGTTTAAATACAAATACATTTGCACCCAATTGTGTGCCCATAGGCCTGCTGGTCAGAAAAAAAGAGGTGTAGTAAGGCACATTGTTGTCTCATTACTATTTTGAGGCAACTGAAACAGACCATGCATTTGACCAACTAAAAGCTAGCCATAAGTCAATGGTGTACTTACATTTTGTTTGTATTATTTAAAGAGTGTGTTAATGACAGGCAAATCCAAAATGCACGTACACATTGCTTATTACACACACAGTGATGTGCAGTAGCACAGAAATATCTTTAAAAATAAAAAAAAAATTAAAGGATTAAAATGTAAAAAAGACTATTATTGTCTATGTAAATATAAAAACTGTTACCTCCTCCCACACCTTTTTCACCTCTGAAGGCTTTAATGGAATCCAGCTCATTAATTTCCTTGCTAGTGAAACAGTCAGTTTTTCAGCCTACAAAGTTTGTCATGTAAATAGCCGATGCACCAGGGCATGACCAAAACTTGCTCTTAAAGGGAATGGAAGACTCTGGCCCCATTTAAACTAATATGTTTAGTTTTAAAATGGCGTTGTAGAATGAAAACGATCCATGTCCACACTGGCGTTTCACCTAGCGTTTCCAAAAAGATCTCTGTCCACACTATACTGCTGAAAACGCACATCACGTGACCATACACAGATTCTGGCATGTGCTGCAATGAATGGGCGCGTCTGAGCTCCAGGCAGTCAGCTGGTGCTTTGGGCACCCCTCCCCAGGTGATATATCGCTGGATTTCATCTTACTCTAGTTGTTAAACTTGATGTTTAATTCATTTGGTCTCTATCTAACGACTCTTTGGTCTTTTTAATCTATTAGTTTTTCCTCAGGTAATGTGTTTTGGCTGAGCACAAGGATAAGTTAATATATTAATGTAGCCACATGCACTGATTCTGCACATTTGACTCATTGCTTGCCTTTATTTCCTATATTGTATACAGTAAACTTCATGTACGTTATACTTCTATAATGGTCATTATTGGTTTTTAAAACTGATATTCAGCAAAGAGAGGGTATGTTTTGTATTTTTCGAAAGAAATGAAAGGAGCCAGTTATGTTTGTTTTGTTATAAATATGCAGTGAAGATGACGGTCATATAAATATGTAGCTACACCATGATGCCTAAACATTTTTGGTGTTGCTAATATCAAAATAAAAATAGGCAGTTCCTCTTATCATGTTTTCATTTTATTGTTAAGATAGTAAAACAACGTAGCCTGTGTGATGCGAATGACGGTTCAAATTACACTGTTTTTACCTGACGTGTCCTCAGGAGTGTGTTTTCCATGTCAAACTTGCAAAGTCTTAAGGAAAGGATGCCTGACTAAACTGTGTGCACTTAACATTGAGGAAAAGCCCCGATCAGATAGGCGAATGTCTGCAGCAATGCCTCTGTTTTCAGATGTCTCAGTTTTCCCTTATCCACACTGACACCTAGCAGCAACGTTTTAAAACCAAAACGACCTCTCCAGCATTGCCAAATGCTCCATTTTCTGGGCTCGAAAACTCTGGGGTAGTGGGGACGGAAGGCGTAATCTTAAGCAAAACTTAGGCATTTTAAAACTAAAACGTATTAGTGTAAACAAGGCCTCTGATAAGATTAATGCCCATTATGCGCAAAACAAACACATAACTCATTAAATGAATAAGTACAACTCTTCTAGACCATGTGCCGGGAATACAAACTGTTTTCCTGTCTATAAAATAGCATAAGTAGATTTTGAACACTCTAAATGCCCTTTAAGATCACACGCTCAGATTGTTGAAATAGTGTTTTCAAACATGTATCCCTTGGGTGTCACAGTGTTTGACCTAATAAACAAGACAGCTTTAGAATGAAGCAAAAAAGTGCTTCTCTGTTCATCTTTAAAGTTTGAAGGGTGTGCCCTTTAGATCTGCTGACAGACTGACGGAGAAAAACATCCACAGTGACACTGAAGCAATTGGACTGGACATTTACACAGCAAAGGAATGCAAGAATAAAGAATACACAAACATAAAGACAGGTCGGGGCTTATTCATGATAACAGACTCCAAAATTTCATTTTCTGTTCCTCCACTTCTGTTTTGCTTTTTGAATGTGTAATATTTAGTTTTTATGGAGGAGATTATGAATGATGTAACACAAGATGTGTTGTGACACTGTCCATTATGAGTAAATGGCTCAAATGAAACCACCCTATTATATGTTTTTAGAGCTCTTGACTGGTAAAATGATGCTGTTAAATGCTAAATAAATTACAGTATATGAATACATAACAGTTAAAAGGAGAGAAGAGGAAAAATAATTTAATTTAATAATGGCAAGTAACAGTCATTAACTGCATTTATTCTAGTGAGTTTTTTAGTTTAAAGGTTTAAAGTCACACTTTGTTACTAAAATTTACATTTTGAAAAAGTGACACCCAAGTGACAGTTTTTGTACCTTTATTTCTGAGAGTGTGTATTTTAAAATGACAACATAATAGTTTAAATACAGCAGCACTTTAGTTGGCTTAATTTTGGCACTCCACAATTACCTTTTGGTTTGTATTCTGGCCAAAACATGTATGTAACGTTACCTGATTTTTTTAGGTAAATTTTGACTACTTATCTCCAAATAAAGATTTTGAACGACAGACAGACAGACAGACAGACAGACAGATAAAAATATTTAGGCAAAAAACTTTTTATATGCTTTACAAGCAAAACTTTTTTGATATGACATCATATGAAGTCCCGATCAAATAAATGTTTGTGTTGCTTCTATTCTTTTCTCCCATGCTGTTCAAATCTATCAAACTGTCTGTCAATCACAGACTAATGTTACACGCCACTGACCAGAGGGCTGTCAGTCTCAATCCAACCTTGGATTTGGATAATGTTTTAGACAAAACTATCAAAGACAATACATATATATTTTCAAGACATTGTCAGCCCAAAAATCAAACATTCATTTTATCAGTGCAAAAATTAAATGAAATAATAAAATAAAACTTTTTCTAAATTTGAACCTACTGTATGATATTTCTTAGAAGCAAGAAAATGCCCCAATAACCAAAATTTTAAATCACAAGCATGGAAAAATGAGCTAAAACCATATATAAAAACACTTCACAGTGGAAATGCAGACCACTAGATTTCTTCTCTATTGTGATATACACTCACCAACCACTTTTTTAGGTACATCATACTAGTACCGGGTTGCACCCCCTTTTGCCTTCAGAACTGCCTTTATCCTTCGTGGCTCTGAAATGCTCAGACCAGCCCGTCTGGCACCAACAACCATACCACTTAAAAAAAAAAACATTCTTACCTATTCTGATGCTTGGTTTAAACTGCAGCAGATCGTCTTGACCATGTCTACATTCCTAAATGCATTGAGTTGCTGTCATGTGATTGGCTGATTAGAAATTTCCGTTAAAGAGCAATTGAACAGGTGTACCTAATAAAGTGGCCGGTGAGTGTATGCATGAACCTGTATAACAAAACATCACAGTCATGTTTAACTGTTTCTACAGCTTTACAACAAGTGTTTTCAACACTTGCTTTGAATGTAATATTATTTTGAAAAAATGTTGCCATGCGAACATATTTTTGAGACTGGGCTGGCTCTACTGCCTGTTACAAAAAACTAAAAACTTTTGTAATGTAAAATGCAAAGAATCCACAATCATGTCAAAATGAAACTGGAAACCAAGGAACCCAGCGCAAACAAACCATTTTAAGGTGAAACCAATGCAAATATGTACTTTCCCTACAGTGAATCAGACACACACACACACACACACACACACAGACACACACAGACACACACACACACACACACACACACACACAGACACACACACACACACACACACACACACACACACACACACACACACACACACACACACACACACACACACACACACACAAATGCTCACAGACACACGTCTTTTCTGATTTGGGCATGTTTAGAGTCCAGAAGGCTTTAGATTTCTGTCCAAGTGGTTTAGAACTGTTTGGTTTTCCCAGGGCGTGGGAGGAATTTACTCAAATTCCCTGTCTAAGAACTTTTCTCCGTCTGGCATCTGGAACATGAGGCGGAAAAAAAACAAGCATAAGCAATCTCTCAGATTATATAATTCACAACCTGCTTGACACACACATTCTGGTTTTATCGGAAAATGGATTTCTATTTCAGACTATCCAGACTGCTTGATGCTGAAAGATTAATGACTCAGTCACCTATAAATATAAAAAACACAGATGCGCATGCCATGGACGTTGATAATGATTATGATTACGCAACTATAGCCTGTCATGTGACCAAACTGCCTGAAAACATGGATCTGGAGCACAATCGGCCTTTAATTTTCCTCTAGTCAGATGAGGCGAACTTGTCCACTGCTTGTCAGTGTGTGATCGACATGCCTCATCTCATCAAAGTGACAGCGAGGAACAAACGCAGCCTTTGAAAAAAGAAAAGAATGGTATTCTCTGCAGGGTAATCAGAACATAAAGACCACCAAATGTCACTAAATGTCCTCCTTTTAACTAGACCTGCTTTACACTCTACACATTTTATTTTTCAAGCTATTTTTTTCTCTTTATTTGTTTCCAAGTGATACTCATCTTGAGCTATATGGGATGATTGATTACAGTTTTCAAGATATACCACGGTTTGGAAAAGTCAGGGTTTTAAAATAGCCAAAATTTTCTGCAATACTATTTCTAAGGTATGTGTAAGAATTTTTTTAAACTGTTTTTTTGTTTTGTTTTATAGGACAGCAATATCTTTAGCGGAAAATATATCTAAAGATGCCATTTCATGTCGTCAAGCATTTTTAAAATTGAATTCAATTTGATTTATGTTAAATTACATCTATATCACAAATGCATGCAAGAACAAAATAAAACAATATGATACAAGTCATCCTAAAATTCATTGTAAACATTAAGCCTGGTTTCAAACAAAGCTTTTGAGAGATGTTTGTACTGTGTCTTGCTCATGTTGTATTGGCTGAATCTTACAAGGCTGCAAACTAGGCATGACATGTCTTTACGTGGTTTTTGATATGTTGCTTAATAACATAAACAGATGCAATCCAGTGTGCATACCCACATAAAATAATGTGTGTCACAATCAGATTCCTTGTTCAGTAGTCAGTGCACTGATTAAGGAGTGAGTAATTTTATGCGCTGTCTTAATTGCAAAATACTACTAGTGCACTGAAATGTTCGCAACCTGTAATGCACGGTGACAATGTAGCAAGAAAATCAGGGCACACTGATGTGCACTATCCAACCATAGCAGAAGTTTAGAAGCATCAAACATATAACAAACTAAAGACATTTTCCCAAAGAAATAATACGTTATTTATATTCAACATGATTGAACACAGTTAGATAGGTTAAGAACAATCTAGCAAACATTTATATTTGTTTAATGGATAAACTGTTGCTGGAATTTAAAATCTACAAAAAAAATCTAATCTAACCATATGATTTTGTTGCTCTGCACAAGACGTTAGGCCATAGGAGAAATGGTTGTTCGCAACTGAGCCTGGTTTCACTCAAGGTTTTTTAATTCTTCGCTTTTGCCAACTGGTGAAGTTTTTTTCTCTGCGCTTTTTTGTCGCCACTGGCTTGCATGTCTGTAGAGCTGTGCATCAATGGATTTGCTCTTCAGTGTTTAGACTCTCAGTAGTGAATATTAAAACACACTGAACTGAGCTAACTGAACTGAACTTAAAGACTGAAAACTGAACTACACTGTTTTAATTTACTATGATCTTCTATGTGAAGCTGCTTTGACTCAAGCTACATCGTAAAAGTGCTATAAAAAATAAAAGTGAATTGAATTGAATGATTTTGTTAGCTCATATTACCAGTTTTGTGGCAAACAATTCATCTGTGCATGTCATTAAGAAAAAAAATGGTTTGCTTTTCTAATTTTTAATTAAAATCTGAAAATGTACTTCCTGTTTGTTTTTCAGTTAAATTGTCAGATTATATATATATATATATATATATCTTAGCAATTGGGCATGGCTAACCTATTTTATCACGCGGCTCCAACTGTCAGTTTTGACAGCAAACAGAAATAGTGAGCAGAAGGAGTCTGTTAGGTTGAAATAACTCTCCCCAAACCCTTTTCCCCATCTTTCTGAATGAAATTCCTAATTTACTACATCCATTCAGCTCAAACAGCTAACAAGCCACACCCACTTATTTCTCATTTAAAATTCAGTTACTCAAGGAACTGCATCACAATACGAAAAATAAGAATCGCAGCTTCCAGTTCATGGGGACTTTAAAACAATCAAAATATTTAGCTATGGTGTGCTTTTAAAAATGATGTAAATGTAATATATGAAAAAAAAAAAATTAGTTCTGCTCTTGTTTATAAATTTTATTCCATTTGATATACAATAAGACTGTTCTTGTGTTACACGTCACACACTCGATAACTCGACACTCGACAACTCTAAAAGCATAAGCTTTTTGCATCTGGTGTACGATGTGCACAAATATGGATATTGGTTCTTTGAGGAAAAACTCAAAATGAAGTGAGATTGCATATTAATTTTGAAATCTTGTGGCTCAGTAACATCTATACCCGGTACTGGTTCACGACTTGTGCGTTTGGGACCCCTGCTCTTCGACAATATTGTAAAAAAATAAAAAAAGTAAACACATGGCCCTAGATGAAATGAAAAGAGATTCTCCTCTGACTGTTCAAGCACTTTCTGAGAGACAAAAATGTATTTAGGAGCACAGATTGAACCAATGCTGCTGTGTTGGACCTTTGATTAATCAAATAATTATTTAACAAAAATAAAACAAGGGCTCACAGTGGCTAGCACTCACAGCAAGAAGGTCCCTGGTTCTAGTTCCATCTGGGTCAGTTGGCATTTGGGTGTGGAGTTTGGGGTTGTGTGGTTTTCCTCTGGGTGCTTTAATTTCCCCTACAGTCCAAAGACATGCGCTATAGGTGAATTGAATAAACTAAATTGGTCATAGTTGATGCGTGTGAAGTGTGTTTTTCAATAATGGGTTGCTGCTGTAAGGGCATCAACTGCGCAAAACATGTGGTGGATAAGTTGGTGGTTCATTCCGCTGTGGTGACCCCTGATATTTAAAGGGACTAAGCCGAAGAAAAATGAATGAATGAATGAAAAAAAATAAACAAAATTAATATAATAAAAACAAATACAAATATTTTGTTAGGCAATCTATATGAAAAACATAAGCCATGCAACTATTTAAAAAAAAAATGGTAGAATGGTGTATATACAAAATATAGAAACTATTAATAGCGTTTGGAGTTGAAATGTGCCCATACATGGTTCTACTGTATACAGAACACATGAAAAATTGAGGACAAAAAAGAGATTTGATAAGTCTGATAATCCTTTAATCTATTTGAGCCACAGAATTTAGGGTCCCATCAGCCAAAATGGGAGTGGATGCTTATAGATTATACTGCTTTTATTCTTGCTGTTCATTACAGCATAGGTTGTGTCATAAAGCATTATTATACACAACAACTACAAAAGCAGTAAGCTATCTTTTACAAAATAGTTTTTTAAATCAGATAAAAAGATCTAAAATGCTACAACTGTAATATTTGCAACAGTAACAGTAAAACCAAATCAAAGATATAACTCTACTGAAACCAATCTCAACTACGAGGCAGCACAAAACGCTTAAAGCAACTGTCTCATTGGCACATTTCTGTGGGTTATCAGGGATCATATTAATTAACTTCCTCTCATTAAATGCACAGTATTTCTGTTCTCCACCATGCTGACCTAAATTATAATCACAAAGCTAAAGAGAACAAACGCAGAAGCCAAGTTCATAGCTAAATGATTACTTGTATAGACGACGACAAGCATACAATTACTAAAACACACATACTGTATTATACTTAAAGAGACAGCTCACCCAAATATTAAAATGTCCCTAAAATGTACTCCCACTCAAGTGGTTTTTAAATTGAATTCTTTCCCTGTGAGTGTTAAGATGTCTTGTCATTTACGGGACAATGCTTCTCTGCCAATGGCAAGTATTACGGGAATCTGTGTTAAAGCCAGCGTCAGGATGCAGATGCGCTGGGGCACTGTTGTTGCACGTCAGTGTTTATGAATAGATTACACCAAAAAGAACATGAGTAATCTTGACAAACTATACATCCTTCTAAAGCTACAACCCTCAAGCAGTGATTAGTCGATATAGCTACAATTTGCTACGTTTGTGTAAGTTGTACAGAAAACACTTATTAGATATAGAGTGAATATCATCGTCATAACAAAACACACACGCATTCATTCCTGTACATCATTTTGAAAGGTAAGAGTCCACAGAACAACATCCCATCACACACATTTGATCCACCGACACAATAGTGTTGAATTATGGATGGTTATTCATTTGTTTATGTCACTGTTTCTACTGGAGACCTGTTTACATGTTGCTTACGCGCAAAAATGTCACCTTTGTAAAACAAGACACACACAAATGCATTCCTGTACATCACGGTTTGTTTTGAAAGGTAGGAGTACACAGAACAACATCACATGGAACACATTTAGTCCGCCGACACAATGGTGTTGAATTATGGATGGTTATTGATGTTTATGTCACCGTTTCTTGCGGATTCCTGTTGTTTAGATTATTTACTATGCTACTTATGAGCGAAAATGGCGTCTTTGTGGTAAAAGCCAAGTCTATGTCATAACTTACCATGTTACAAATAAAATAAGACCAGAAACTGAATAAGAAGTCAAAGCTATATCTACTAAAATCTAAACAATGAGTTTTCTGTCAGTCACTTATCAGTAGTTACTTCCTAGTTTGACTGATGGAGAATTTAGCCAATGGCGGCATGATTCTTTCGATATATGGTGATGTATATTCAGTTATTGGACACATTGTTGTTTTATTGCACTGGTTCAGTGACCTGTCAATTATTACGTGACGTGATCTGACACACCTGCCCTGGACAGCTTTATGCTAACAGTTCAAGCTAATGGAAGAATGGCTCGTTTGCAAAAAGGAAACAAAGAAAATCGACTAAATGCAATACTTCGTGTTTTGTCAAAGATGCTGCAAACTTGGGCTGTGTGATTTGTGAAAAATCTCTAATTGTGATTTTTTTAACAGATATTGCGGTTTTGATTTGATTTGCGATTTAATTTTGCAGTCAAGCTTCAGCTCAACATTCTTAGCTTCTTACTACTAAAATGCAGTGAGTGTTAGTTAAAAAAGGAATTGAAAGATATCAACTTACTCCAACATATATTGACATTTGTTTAGAAATATTCAGAAATGAAACACTAATTTTTCTCTAGAGCAATCAGTAGTGAGTTATCATGGTGTTAGTTAAGTCCTGGTGCCATTGTGATGCTTTTTCATATGGTGTAACAACTGCAAACAACACTGAAATTGCACTTTGCTGTTGCTAGCTACTAGATTGAGTGTCACAGACAATACTTTATATATATATATATATATATATATATATATATATATATATATATATATATATATATATATATATATATATATATATATATATATATATTTGTGTGTGTGTGTGTGTGTGTGTGTGTGTATGTGCGCATTCTTTCATGGTCATCCATTGATAGGTGCAGGAATTCCTTTGAGCTCAAAAAAAGAAACTCAAACTGAAACAAGTGGAGGATGGTAACTGAATTTTCATCATTGGGTGAACTATCCCTTTAAAAATGGCTATTTTTAGTACTGCTACTGTATATGAAATAGCTTGTGCAATCAGTCTAGTTGCTTAGTGAAAGCCAAATATTCCAGAGATATGAGCATCTGGAAATGTTTAAATATTATGTATACTGCGGTATATTGTTCTAATATTCATGCAGTTTAACACATCTTGACTTATGATTTAGTGGAATATAAAGCTCCTGTAAGGTTGAAAGCTCATATTAGACTCGAGAATGATCGCTGATGGCTCTTTAATGCATTGGCGCCTCAGTGTTGAGTACCGTACCCTGAAACCGCAGCAAATAGCACACAGTCTAAAGCGCTGCAGGCAGGCGTATAATAGTAACAGCAATTATACTGGAGAAATGGGGTCTTACAAGGACAGCAGATAACACACTAAACACAGAAATCACTGTTTAAAATGAACAAAAATAGTCTCTTATTAAATTCAGGTGTTTCGTCTGAGGATATTTTGAATGCAAATATACAGTAAGCAGCCTATATTTGAAAAACATAGAACTATATAATGTGATTATGCCGTGATGATAGATCACAGAAGAAATAAAACATTATTAAAAACAATACTTTACAATGCCTTCTTCAGATTTTACCGAGCAAACTTTAAATGGTTCAGAGGAAAAAAAAAACAGATTTCATATTTGCTGTGTTTATTCATGAAATAATCATGTTTGTGTGCTGTTTTGGTTTTTCATAATTCTTAGATCTCTAACGTCTTCATCAAAACAGCTTACCATTCACACTCACACACAGACACACACACCTTAGGAACAGACGCGTCTTGCCAGCAGAATCTCAGTCTAGTGTGTTAACCTTAAGTCAGGTTCACAGAAACAAGATAAGCCACGCTGCCTTTTGAAGAAAGATAGAAATCTGCACCTGTGCACTTTCTTTGACTCACTTCAAAGGATCCCAAAATACCCCAGGGTGGTAAAATCCACCAAAATGCAGGCTTATATGCAGAGAGATGCTAAAATGTGAATAACTAAAATATGCTCTTGAGTAGGAAATGTGTTTATGGTGGTCACGTTCAGGTTATTCAAGCAGATCAAATCACTAGAAAGAAATGTTCAAGTGATTTAATTTTTGCTTTTAAGGCTAAAACAACAACAACAACAACAACAACAACAACAACAACAACAACAACAACAACAAAAAGAAAGAAAACAAAACCAAACCTAATAATAAAAATTTATATAATAAATAATAAAAAAGAAGGAAAAACATTATAAAAAAAAGAATTTATCGAGAATGATAAGAAAATTGGTTAGATGTTCAATTTCTTAACTTCAGAAAAAAAAAACCTAAATCAAAACAACAAAACAGAATTGAACAAAACACTAAATAAATAAACAAATAACATAAAACAAACAAACAAACAAACAAACAAATACATAAATTAATTAATGAATTACTGAGTAAATAAAGAAATGGATAAACAATAAATGGATATAAAAAATAAAAATAAATAAATAAATAAATAAATGAATAAATAAATAAATAAATAAATATAAAATGGAATTAAAATAAAAACTAAACCATCTTAATCAATTAAACCTTGACCCTTTTATTTAAACAGATAATGCCCAAGCAATCTCTTCTCCGGTCTAAATTGGCATTCTGAATTTCTTTGCATCTTCTGCATCACTGCCCTTTCTTTGCAGATGCTGCTTGTATAACAGTAGCTCGTGGCAGTCACACATTACCACAAACAAGATAAAAAATTATAAAAGCAGCACTGGCATGTTTGCAAACAGACCTGCCTGACTGTTTATACAGAACTGCACTGCAAGGACAACAAAAAAGAACAACAAAAAAAAAAAGGAAAGACAACAAAAAGATTTCTTAAAGATCTTTTTCCATTCATTCATTCATTTTCCATCAACTTTGTCGCTGATTTATCAGAGGTCACCACAGCGGACTGAACCCCCAACTATTTTCTTTCAGGCAAGTCATTTCACTTGGCGGCCATCTTTGAAACGCCTCTCGGGCAGTAAGCTCTGGCAAGCTTCTGTTTGAATGGGGAAACATGAAATTCTCTAAAACTTTTATCCAGGCTTACAATTGCATTACATATTTTGAATCACCAATAAAATTAACCAACAACTGTCTCATAAGTTTCATATCCAAATGTCCGAATCAAACAAAATCAGCAAATTTTCAGGTTGCCCAAGCTAATGTGCATGCTCAAAAGGAACTCAAAAGAAACAAGATCACCACATCAACCTCATATACAGCCATTCTACACATTTTCATGCTCTGGATAATGATTGTCTGATCACGCTGGTCTTCTGAAGTAATTCACAAATTAGTCTTGATGGCGAATCTCTTTGTTTACACGTTTGTGGGTGTTTGAGTAGTTGCTGTCATGTGATGTGTATTTGACAGGACAGACTGTACCTCACATTCGTTTCATACAAATTATAAAACCAAAAAACTTTTAGTTTTTTAGTGTAGTGTCTTCATTTTAATAGACAGATTTCAAGCTTTATATTGAGATATTTCTTAGTCTGTTAAGCAAGTATTTGCTGAGATTCCAGTAAGTTTGTTGAGTAAGGACTGGTGAGAATGTTATGGAATGTACTAACGCTTGGCAAATCGAAAGAAAAAAAAACTTCAGCGTTTCACCATGTGTGTGTGTATGTTTGTGTGTGTGGCTCTTTACTGAGAGCCCCGTGTGTGGATCTTGTCGGAAAATATGGCGAAAAATCCTACATGAAATTATACGAGGCTTTGAGTGTCTCCATATGACACCTGAGGCAACCTATTGAATGCAATGGAATTCCTTTTGCGTCGGTATAGTAAACACAAGTACATCTTATTGAAAATCATTTATTTTCATCACCAATTATCATAGTAGAACAGTTTCTCAAGCAGTTTGTGATGCATTTTGGAAACAGGAGATGAGCCCCTTGTCCAATGCGCCACCAGAATTGAGAAACCCGATCTCAAAGGCTCATGATTTGGGTAGCACACATAATCTGAATGCCTTTGGCAGAATTCAAGTGAGCCATTTCAATCTAGATTAATCTAGATTAATTACAAGAATAATCTAGATAAAAAATAAAATCTATGCCCACCTATAATATTTTTCTATATTCTGTATTTCTAAAGTTTTCTAACTGTGGAAATAGATTTTTTTTCTATATAGTTCATCTGTAAAAAATCTGTGCAGTGAAGTGATACTTACATACATAAGATGAACAAAGACACATAAACGAGTGTAAAGAATGTGCAGAAACAAAATACTATAGTAAACTATAGTATCTGAAACTTCCTTTTTAGAAATATCAGTACCATCTGTGTTAAATCTGTTATCACCGAACTGCATCCCAAATCGAATGGGATTCAGTTTTTGAATAAGCATCATATTGAACTATGACATCATACCCAGCCGTCATACAGTTTACAGCAGAGACAAAAATCCAGCAGCTCTGTCTACTAACATACTCTGGCTACAGTGTCAGATGTTTCTCTTGGGCTGATAGCCAGAAACAGCCAGAGGCCTGAGCGCAAAGAGACAGACAGACAGTGGCCATGAGGAAGCAGCAGGCCTGAGTCTCCATGGAGCGATTGGAGAAGAGCTCCAGCTGCACTGCAGGAGGAGGAGGAGGAGGCGCAGTATTGACTACAGCTGCTCTACTCTCCTTCAGCAGGTGCATTGGCCCAATTACCAGCCTGACAGTGCCAACAGCAACTCTCCAGATATTTCCACACGGCATCCAGAGAGGAACCAGGCCACCGAATAAAGAGGCCCTTTAGAGCAATGCTATTCGTAATTGGCTGCTAATTGTACTGCATCCGGAAAGGAGGTGGTACAGGGGTCTCATTTATAATTGTGGCGTATGCCCAAAACATGTGCGTATGACACTATCCATGCAAAAGTTAGAGAAGTAAAAACTTCTTTAGAGAAAAAATAAAAATTAAATGAGAGAATGTGAGCAGCGAACTCTAAAAAAAAACATTTAACATATATATACTTTTATTTAACTTTGAACACACAAAAAATATACAGTTGAAGTCAGAATTCTTAGCCCCCCTGACTTATAAGTATATATTATATATAAGTATAGTCTCTTAAACAACTAAAAATGTCAATAAAAGCTATTTTGTAAAGTTTTTCAATAACAGGCTGTCAGAACACAGATCAAGGTCCAACAATACAATTCAAAAGCCAACAAAATGTGTAATAGGGACCATCAAGTCTTTCACAAAATAAAATAAAATAAAATAAAATAAAATAATAAAATAAAATTAAATACAATAAAATTAAATACAATAAAATTAAATAAAATAAAAAAGGCTAAAAGTGAGTGTTTAGCAATTTCAACTGGCATTACATTAAAGTTAATATAAATAAAGTTAAAATACAAACTTGAATCTTATATTACAACATTTATTAAGTAGCATAGAAAAACATGTCATAATGGCTAACTGACCAGTGTTCTGGTTTAAAGATTATATTTAATCATGTAATTATGCTTAAATATAAACATCAGATGACAGCAAATATTAAAAATTTAACCTGTTTCTGTTTCTTTTTTCGATTGGACACAAAATGTCCTGTTTTGACTTTCACAGTATTTGTTTTTCCTATAGAAGTCAATGGTTTCAGTTTCAAAATATCTCCTTTTGTCTTCAAAAGATAAAGAAAACTCATAAAAATTTTAGATTGAAACAACTTGAAGGTATGTAAAGTTTAATTTTTTGGTGAACAATTCCTTTAAAATGTTCCATGCATCCAGAAAATGGTCGTGTAATGGGTGTTACTTAAACAGGGACAATAAACTAGCTCTTTAAAGAACTCAAAATAGTCTATTTCAGCAAACACCTCCCTTTAAGAACATTTCTTTTCAAAGTGTATCAATCTATCGCTAGCCCCAACAAAAGAAAACAAATAGCCACAGTCAGTATTGACTGTAAACACGTCTCAACTGACCAACACTAAACAGTGGATTATGGTTGGAAACCTGAGCTGTGAATTAGCTCACTGATGTATTTAATGCACAATCCCATTATGCATATTTACTTACCAACAGTGCTTCTGTTTCCCTAATAGTGGAGGATGTTTCAAACAATCAATATTGTGAATGAATTCAGAATGCAATAATTATAGCCATCCCTTATTGATCCGCAACCATTTAATTAGACAGTCTTATCCTGTGCCTCAAAATCCCTGTTGAAACGAAGTGCTGAACATGCAGAAGGGAGTTTAGAGAGCTACTACTTAAAAACCACTCAATCAATGCATCCAGGTATTTACACTAATGCCAAGGGCAACCTGAATCTCTAAGAACAGGCTATTCTAATCAAATCATCCCTGGTTAGAAGTGACACTGTTCCGGGATCAGTGAAAGTCAGTGAGATGGCGTGCCTTAAGAGGGACTGAGTGTCTCAATCTAATCGGTTCAAGGCCATATAGTACAATCAGACAAGCCACAGTTGTATTTTTTAATGCAACCCTCCCCCTATATTTTCTAACAGCATCAAAAAAAAAATCCGCTTTGTAATCAGCAGAGACAGAGACTTGTGACCCAGATTTCAGCAGTGAGGGTTATCAAGGTCAGGGGGATTGGTGAAATGTGGTAGATGATGCAGTTTAAGGATCACCATCAGTCGACCACTCTGTCTTTCTGGAGACTTTCTGGGCCTCAAGGGACATTCAGAGCTAAAACATGACCACTTTAAGAGATTGCTAAAATGCCATTTCTTGTGACACATCTGCAGTCAGGCCAAACACTGTTGGTTAACTGAGAATAAAAATTATCTGTGTCCGAATCAAAGGTTGAGCAGCTTCAGAAGATATTTGGATACTTTGATCCAGGCAGCAAAGAATTCTGAACATTACAGAATAACTAAAGCAACATCTGAGTTGCACAATATGACTGGTCCGCTATTAGTCCATTTACTAAATCTAATCATAAGCTGAGACAAAGGCCCAAATCCAATTCTAGTTTTTTTTTTTTACCCCAACCCCAGTGTGAAGGGCTTCACATTTTACCCCTAAGAAATGGGACACTAATACAACATCTGCACACGTCATGTGGTTGCAATCTTTTTATTCATAGCATATCAATGACAGCAACTGCTGTAGTTATTCCAATTGCATTATTTTTGGTATCTTCAGGAAATCCCTAAAGGCAACGCTATCATGTTATCATAACAATATAATGCAGCAATAAGCATGTAATTGTACTGTGTATTTACACCGTGGCCATATTTCTCTACTGTATGTAAACACACAAAAAACAACATTCATGTTGTTGTCATGTCAAACAACATTAAATTCATTTAAACACTTTCCTCCCAGGATATTTGGATCTGACTGGGAAACTCCTACAAATGCACATTCAGAAAGGTCAGGTGCAAAAATAGCTGTGATCACTTCTTTTCAGACGTATTCTTCTCTGCATGTTTAGTAAATAGTAGGAATGTCCTGATCAGGTTTTTTGCCTTTGAGTCCGAGCATTTGATTTGAAGTATCTACCGATACTGAAAGCCAATCCGATACTTAAAGAGCCCATATAATGGGTTTTTGAAAATTCCCCTCCATGTAGTGTGTAACACAGCTCTAAGTGAAGTGAAGTATCCAGCTAAGGCTTAAATCTGTTAGTGTACAGTGTTTAAAACTGTTGATTCATCTATAAAAGAGTCGACTCATAGTGCTTCAAACGAGTCGCCTTGATACCGATTCATTGGGTGTTTCGCCATGACGTACGAACGAAACCAAGTTATTCACGTGTACGCGCAAACCCGGGAGATTTCAAACCTGAGGCCCCGCCCTCTGACGCAGAAACTCAGACACATACACACACACACACAAACATGCCGGTCGATTGAAGTCACACTGAAGATGGATATATTGAGTCTCTACCCAAAGATGAAACCTCAGCATTATAGCCAAGCAGTTGGAAACTACTGGAAACTTCTGGAAACTACATGCTACAAAGAATACTTCATCAGCGTTTGTTAAAGGAAGGATCAGTAAAGAGTAACTTACTGATGGACGTCAGGATGGATTTTTCTTCCTCCATTTCTCAAGTGTAAGTACGTGCGATTAAAGTTGCCTCGTTGACTCTAGCTTGCAAATGTATTTAGTTGTGATTTGTTACTTGTAACCGCGTGTACTGTATCAGGTTAACTGGCTATATTCTCTTATCGCGTGCAAAGTCACGTTAAAAACGCGACGCGTGCTGCTTTGTTAACGGAGCTCCGTGGACGAGGAGTAGTGTGTGTGTCTGTGTGTGCGTGTGCGCGCGCTGTCGTCCGGAGGTGTGTGTTTTTGTGTGTGTGTGTGTGTGTGTGTGTGTGTGTGTGTGTGTGCGTGTGCGTTGTCGAGCAGGGTTAAGTGCGTGTGTGTGTGTGTGCAATATGTGTGTGTGTGTCTGTGAAAAGTGCAGAGTGAGAAGCTAGGAGATCTCCTCAACTGTTTTTGGAGTTTTTGCTCAATAAAATAGTTAGTCGTCTGTATTTTCAAGTCCATAGTCTGTATTTACATTGACCCACTGGCAGCTAAAATCCACGCCTACACTATCGAGCGTGTATGAACTGTGATTACTTTTAAATTGCTGATTAGCTGTTTGGCATTTCACTCTCTGACTGAAGGCAGTCGACCAATCGCAACAGACTGTCATCGGTCCAATCAGCGCAGATTAGCTTCGCGCTAAGGAGGGGTTTGGGAACAAATGAATTACTGGACGATTCATACAGGAGTCGCTGGGATAATTTGGTAAAAATAAATGCAGATTATAAGACCATGAAAGTGTTTTTTGACCTTGCATGCATATTAAACTTTTGTTGGAGACCCTTACAACCAAGATATTACCCTATTTCATGTATAATATGGACTCTTTAATACATTAAAAAAAGAATAAAGCAGATCGGATCAAAAAGAGATTCAGGATGTTTCTTATTTTTTTATTTAATTCACCTTATTTTAACATTCAACAACTTAACTGTTAACAAACAGAGCACTTCTGTTAGGTAGCTTAAAGATCAAGTAATAAATAACATCTACACTTCTGGACAGTAAATATATAAAAAATGTAACAAAAAAAAAAAAAACAATAGCACCTCAGCCTAAAATAACCCGGCAGGCAATCCTGTTGTCGTCATCAACTTTATAATACTTCCAGACTGAAGACATACTCGCGTTTTCCACTTTAAGCTGCTTCTGTGTTCTACTTTGCCAGCATTTATCCAATAGCGTCTCTGCAACAAAGTGATACCATGCCGCACTCGTTGTTATTGCTATGTTAAGTCAATAAAGAGGTCTAAATATGAGAAAAAATAAGGAGAATACATATTTTATATATACATATATATATTTGAGTCCTGATCTGTAGGTAACGTCCTATTCCAATCGAATCTGAAACCATGTGATCGGACCTGATTTCCAATTTCAAGATAGGATATGGACAATCCTAGTAAATAGTAAAAGTACTGATTTAAAGGCAAAAGTCAGTGCCCTAATGCCATGTGTTTGTAAATCGTCAAATGCATTATGGTCAAAGGGTTGAGGTTTATTTGTGATAATATACTGTTAAATACACCTTGTTCAGTAACTGGGTTTGGTCATATAAAGGAATGAAAGTTAAAAAATGAAAAAAAAGAAAAAAAAGTAAAAAAATGAAAATGCACAGTCTTGCAAGAAACATCCAAGAAACTTTACCCCCATTAAAACACTCTCTACAAAACACCATTTTACAGTATGTCATGCTAAAAAGCTTATAAAGAAGAACAAATGACGCAATAAAACACAAGATAAAAATGTTCCTTTTTTAAATGCTGTATTTCATTCCTTCGTCACGGCTGAATGTCAGTCTCTGCTAAGCACAGATTGTTTGGAATGGAAAGTAGCTCTATTCTATTACACAGGATTTGTTTAGTCTGATTGGCGAGCTGGATTGACCAATGATAGGATTAAGTAAGCAAGTGACGCCAGATGACTCCAGTGATGTTACTCAACCTCTTTCTAATGCAGTCTTGAAGCTAATCTTGAAGTCTGCCTTTGTTCCATTTAAATTGATCACAGTTTCATCCAAGTTCAAAAGCAGTGGCTCCTCTGAGGTTGGACACGCTCTCCTCTGTCTAATCACCTTAGCTAGCTGCCTTCTGCCCACGTGATTCATTTCTTTCTGTCATGGATCCCCTCTTTACCTGCTATCTGACAGACTCTGCAGAAGTGTCATGTTGATGAAACCAACTTAACTTATCCAATTTCTGACTTTAGGATTTTTAAATCAACAAAAATATGAGAGTTTTTTAGGGCTGTAAGATATTAAAACAATCTGACAATGTTTTGTTTTGCTGCGATATATTTTGTGATATGAAAATACTTTCAACTGATGATTTGAATAGCTCTATTTGAAAAGATTTCATTAATGTAGATCAACTAGGAGGATCAAGACCTTTTCTATGCAGTGCATCGGCATAAACTATAATAAATTACGAGCATATATAAATACAGCAAAAATAAAAGATAAATAAACAGTGCTTTAAGGTTTTCTGGGGAGTCTAACAGCATTTAAGAAAAGAAATTAAACAATCAAACGTAAAATAACATAGTCATCATTGTTTTTCTATTTTTAATAATAATATTTTTATCTCTTAAACTTAATTTAAATAATCTAATCCTCTGATGTGACTACTGCGGATACACACATTGCGATATCGATGCTCAAACAATATATTGTTCAGCCCTAGTGCGTTTGATAGCTTGAGTTTCACAAACACTGTTTTGTAGGTCAAAATCTGTTTGAAATGTTTTATTTGTTACACTTGGTCTGTCATAACATCCACATAATTATTTTTCCTCATCTGCCCACTTTCAAAACTTTATTTATGTGATATCCTGTTTATTTTAAACACAACACAACATCAAACATTTAAAGTAACAGTATTTGACAGTAAAATAAAATGTGTGACACCAGTGGCCATTAAGTGAATTGCAGCCAGAAACTTTTTTAACTTATCTTACTTTAACTTACCTTATCTTTTCTAATGTATGTGCATATTAGTCTGATAGTACATTATATTTTGTATATTTTCAAGTCCGGGCCTTCTGCATGCCAGTTTCCACTAAACCTTAGATGTACTCTATATTCAAATATAAAAACGTTAAAAAAAAAAAAAAAAAAATCGAACATTACTGTGTGTTGCAATTTAGTCAGTTATTACCGAGATATGATTGTATTGATGCATAGAAATATACAGTAGATGTTGCCTACCCTGTTGTTGTCTATTAGAAGGAATGCATCAATAAAGCCGCCATTTTAGTACAGGGTAGCGCTCCTTTGAAATGAATGCAGGACCAAGCTGCCGTGGAGGACTGTGGCCATACAGAGCCAGAGAATTACACATATATCTATGATCGGGAGTTTTCCCAGAGGTCAGTATGTACATTTTTTTTTGTTTAATTACGAAACTTATAATTTTACATCACTTTTCTACACTGATGGATGAGTGATCGCACAGGCATTCCTGACAAAAAGCTTGTGTTTGTGTGTTTGGAAATGTACTATTCACACTCCCTGTTAAATTTGATCTAATCTTGTCCTGAAACAGACCTCCTCTCCTGCTTTCACTTCTTATACTAACGGAGGGAGCGATTTGTTTGTGAATGAATCTCCGTTGTGAACGACTCATTCACTTAGCCGTCAATAATACAAGTTTCTGGCACCGCAGCATCTTGTCATATTTATTTTGCATTGTTTGCTGATTTTATTCAACAAAACTAGTATAAGCCGAGTGTTTAGTGTAAGTTGGTGCTACTTTGCCTTATGGTGAATGCAGTAAGTGACTGTATTATCATCAATAATGCTACCTGTTTAGCACAAAAGTTCATAACATCCAAAAAACGTAAAAAACTAAATCTTACCTATGAAATGTTCTGCCTTTGTGCTTTGTTTTCTTTGTTTGCTCATTACTACACCCGTAGACAGCGCTAAAGTCCCGCATCTTCACGTAGTAACAATGTCTTGTCTAGTGCGGTTGAATCACATTTGTCCTGGGAGCACTGTACAAATATGGCGGCACTATTCACGCATACTCAGGGTCTGTATACGATATCTAGTGTATATATCTATGGTATTGATGTCCCAAAGTACTCATGGTTAAGACGGTTTTGTATTCTGAGTAAAAAGAAGTTGGAAACACCTTTGCTTGTGGTATATGGATATTAAACAGCCTGACACCACCCACACTGCTGACAGTGATGCTTAGATAAATAAATATGTGCTACGCTCTTTCTTCCCAATAAGAAAATAAACACAAACCACAAAGTCCGAGGTGAGAAAACAGCATTTAAGATGCATTTAATCACAGTGATTTGGATATGTTTGCACCAGCTCTGGATTTTAAGTAAACAGATGATGCCATTAAAATTACACTGTTCTAAGAGACTGATTACAATGTTTATCTAAAATTTTAGACAATGTGAGACGTGATTTAACACAGCATTTACAGTTGTTTACTGTTAAAATTGCAATAATATTATATTTTGCATGACCCATGCACGTTTAACTATGATTTTAATACAGTGTAATGCCATTTAGCTCGTGCCTTTGGTAACTTCAGAGTGAAGCATCTGTGTTTTCAACGGCACAATATTAATAATTAATAATATTGGCAAATGTAATAAATGCAATCTTTTGAACACTGAAGTTTGTTACTTTAAGTCATGATGTTTCAGAAAACAAAGGGATGCAAAATATATCAACACAGGCTCATTGGACATTGATGCTTCAGCTTACATTTTTGTCAAATCTTAAAAATGACCTTCAACTTTAGTTTGACTGCAGTTATGGGGTAGTATGCCAACATCTGTTGTTCCTTTTCACACTTATTGTAATGTGAAGGGGATGCTGGACAACAGGGGTGCGGATCCAAATGCAGGTTTATTAAACAGAGATGGTCAGGCTAGCAACAGTCAACACAGGAACAAGCAAATACAGGCAATCTAGAGTCGTGGTCAATAAACAGACAGAAAGGTCAAAAGGTAGGCAGAAGACTAGAGGTGTGAACCTACACTGGTCTCACGGTTTGGTTCGGTTACTATTATCATGCCATCGATTTGGTTCAATTCGATATCTTGGTCATTACCGTCCATTAATGTTGCTTTCCATACACAGTTTTATACTTTCATATGGCAGTACAGAGTTATGATTAGGCTAACAAGCATTTGATATGCTATTTTCTTTCTTAGCGAACACAAAGTGTTGAGCAGGAGAATAAACAGTACACCTACATATAATATTAATATAGTTTTTTTTTTTTTTTACCACATGTTTGAGAAATAGCAATAATGATAGCCCACTCATAATAACCTTTAAGTTACACCAACAGAATCGTGAGAAAATCGTGATCTTTATTTTAGGTAAAAAAATCGTGATTCTCATTTTAGCCAGAATCGCGCAGCTCTGTTATATACTAATCGGAATACAATTTTGTCCTTTAAAACAAACAGTTAGATGTATAAACTGTACCTTTAAAAACTCACATGCACAAAACAACATGAGCATTTATAGCAAATAAACAAAATAAATATCCCGCACACTTTTTGAGTCCTGTCTAATAAATTCTTTCTTACACCCCTTTGATTGGTCACGCGCTAAACAGAAAGAGGGCTGCGCGATTAGCTCTAACGCTCTGCCGCTGTTCACCGATAAATACATGGGAAAAACTCATTCTGCAGACTCTCACCATAGTAAGCTACCGTGACATATCACATATGAGATAAATGACGTCAGTACGTAATAACCGATTATGATTATTACTGTACTGATACTAAATTGTCTGCGTTTGCATAGCGGTGCACCAAAGAAACAACACCCCTACAGCAGACAGCATAAAATAAACAAAATGGTACAAACACGGAAAATGCGTATAAATAATCATACTCAGTATTACGAGACTCAGCAATGAGGGTGTCAGAGTGAGTTTGTGAGTGTAATCAGTCCATGAGCAGCCTCAGCTGTTTGAGTCTAATCAATGGGAAACTGGAACAGGTGTGAGTGTGTGGTGCATGACAGGAGCTTGTTCATATACCGGCTGATTTGTAATTCTATGCAATCTGTGAGTTTACCAGCGATCTGTAAGGATTAAGTCGCTGGTGATTGTGACACTTATGATGAATAAAGGAATATTTTTGTGGAGTTCTTTAGACAACACCAAATAAATATCGCAAAACTATTTAATGTATATGATTTGTAATCAAATACATTTATTCATGTCTCACCTTTCTATCTCTGTATTGACAAATATTCTGGCAAGGTTAGTTTTCTCAGCAGCTCACTTTGTGAGTATTTGCGTTTGAGTCCATTCAAATACGATCCCGCAAAAGAGATATAAGCAATGTACAATCAAGGTAAAAATGTAGTTGCAATGCACTTTTCTCTAATGTTTGAAACATTTAAAAACATTATTGGTTTGGTTTAAAGGGTGTTGGACATTAGTTTGCATGTGTTCTGTATGACAAAAAGTGCATGTATCTGAAACAAACAACAAAGCATAAACTAAATAATGTTATTCAGATTCAAAAAAATGTAAACAGCACACTCTAGTGGATTTCACATATGAAACTTGCATCGAAACACACCTGGAGCAACATATTTTAAGTTTTTACAAAATGTAGGCCAAGGCATGTGTTTTCAATCTGTTTAAGGCATTCAGATGCATTAAATAAAAATGTTTGTTACATTCTACAAAGATTGTCTATTATTATTTATACTTTGAAGTCTATACAGCATTCTTTCATATTTAAAATTTCAATTTCTGCACCCAAATCTTCATAAAATCATGAAACGCTCTTCATTTTATTGACATAACATTCATGTACTGTCTTTATTAAACTGTGTATTTTGAACGAATTCCAAAAACTAGAACCATTAATGTCTTCTGGTGAAAATAAAACATTACTATATATATATATATATATATATATATATATATATATATATATATATATATATATATATATATATATATATATATATATATATATATATATATATATATATATATTGTTCCAAATTCCATGCCGTACTATGATAGTAGCACTATCTGCAGTAAATGCAGTACTATCTCCTCTGCATCCTTCAGAGACACTACAGCGCGAGTCCTAACCTCCTGCCGTCAGCCACGCATGCTCATAAGCTACTTAAACACTGCACATGTAATGTCATCTTGAAGGATTAGATTCTAAATGGGTTTTTCCATCTCGCTGATAAGCTCAGTGCCAGAACCGCGCCTTATCAACTCCTGTTTGTTTAATTCAAGAACAATGAACGTTGTCATCTCTTGCTCAGCGGGGGTGAGGGAACAGACTCCAGCAGTCTTTTCTCTCCCAGACAAACCTATTGCTTTCAGGCTCCTGTCAACTCCTGCACTGCTGCACAAGACAAATGTAACCAAACCTCTCTTTAAGTTAGTCTCAAGTGCTGTAGCGCTAACCATTTTCAGTATAATTGGAACAGTCATGGGTGTCACACATCTATTTCTTTGGAGGTGTAGGAATTTAATTAATTTAACTTCAACTGTTTGAAAATAAATTTATACAAATTTTAAACAATTCAGTATATTTACTGGAAATATAAAGATTCTGTCTGGAATACTTCAAATATTGCTACAACATTTTGAACTGTATGTTGTTAACATTTATTAGAAATAAAATTACTACACTGTAAAAACTAATAAGTTGAGACTACTCACATGATTTGAGGAAAGCGATTCCCTCAGTTCGTTTGAGTAATGAGAAATCGACAGCTCAAATAATTGAGTTGACCAAATGTGGTCTCATTATTAAATTAACTTAAATGTTTAATTACAAATAACTTTAATGTTTAAGTACAGATAACTTAAAATGGCTAATAGACTAAACTTTGAAATTTATTAGCTTATATATTCTTTATTTATTTACTCCCAGGGCCATTTATATCGAAGTTGATATTTAGCCGCACCATGTTGGAAAAAAAAAATGTAAAATTTTTTTTTAAAAAACATAAATTTTTTTTACGAGGTGAGTCGTTAGCTCAAAGCTCAACCCCCAATCAGGATATAAACACATTTACTACAGACAATTTAGCCTACAAAATTCACCTGTAGCGCGAACCAGCGACCTTCTTGCTGTGCTATCCACTGTGCCACCACTGCGTATATATACCAATTAAGTACATAATGCATAAAGCATTTAATTATCTACTTACTAACTGAACTTTTCTCTTTCGTCAGATGGGTTTAGGTAGTGCCTCTGTCTTGCTGCGCTTCAGCAAAATGCAGCATCACAAGCAAAACGACCTCCTTGTATCATATAACATATATCGACCAATCAGTGCGGTTTTCAAGGCAGAATTTCAAGCGCAACCAATCATTTTAAATAGAGACATGGTTAATCGTTTAAAGAAATTGAAATTTTAATTACTAATAACCTAAAATATTATTTAAAAGTTTTTTGCTGTCCAATGAGTAAGATAATTTTAAGTAATGTAAAGTAATATTAACATTCCCAGTGTTGGGTTGCGGCTGGAAGTGCATCTGCTGCATAAAGCATATGCAGGATAAGTTGGCGGTTCATTCTGCTGTGGCAACCCCAGATTAACAAAGGGACTAAGCCAAAAATAAAATGAATGAATGAAAGTTATATTAACCTAATATCTTCAGTAATGGCAACAGCTAGGTTTACAGTGTAAGTGTACCTAAAAGCAATGTTATTTAAGAGGGTCGATTACACAACAGTTTCAGTCAAAAACTGGAAACTCTTTGTACATTTAGCCACTTTTTGACACAACAACAGCATTTTTTGAAATTATAATGCATACATTTCAAACCAGGTATTAAAGTGGAGGTAGTTTAGACACAACCACTGAGCTGATGATGGCATATCGCCATATCTCTTTAGGTACTGTTTACTAATCAGATGACAACACTAAATACTGGCCTGGTATACGAAACAGTGTATAACAAAGGTGGTTTGTGCAGATATGTGTAAAGTGGTTTCTTTTGTCATATAGATGTCAACATTTTCAAAATCGCAAGGAAAATACTGCTGCATCTTTATCAAGTACACTGGCAAAAAATATGTTAATTAATTTGTTTGTGTTTATTTCCTGTTATAAATTGCATTTATGATGTCTCTGCTCTGTTGACTTTGATGTTGGAAATTCAACTCTACAGTTTAACAGTGACTGTTATTGCCATTTTAGTAGTTTGAGACAAGATATTGTTTAAAAATTAATATAGAACAAAATTTGTAAAATAACAAAATGTCTTGGCAGCTTATTACCAGGTTTTTGCAACCTAGACAATATATCACTTTAAACTATTAAAAATGTTCATTAAAGTCACTTTTTTAAAACTTTTCAAGGTTAAAAGTTGTTTTAAGAAAGATCAAGATCCCATCATGCAATTTGAAAATATAGAAAACAGATTTTTTTTACACTGTAGTCTTATACATATTTTTATTTTAATAAGCTTAGCATTTTAGTTTCAGTATTCTTGTTGACATATGTCATTTTTGCTTGTATTTTTAATATAATATTTACTATTTTAACCACATGTTAAAGAAAAATGACTACCATAATTCAATATAATGCACATATTCTGAAAAAGTAAACGCGTAAACATTTAAGACCAATTTAAAAAGATGTGTGGTTACATATATCTATTTATTCAACTTATTAAAATAAAATAATTTTATAGCTTTTGAAATAGCTTGTTTCAGTTAACATATTCATTATTAATTTCGCATAACAAAAATAATTCAAATGACATGCTTATAGCTCTAGTTAAACATAACCCTGCATTTACATTTTTTTATTATTCTATCTTATATTTATTTATCTTTTCCTTTTGTTTTTGGTAACTGGAGTGGTGGCATGTAAAATGTTTGCTGTGTAAACAAAATTGTTATTGATGGTGTAATCTGTATTCTATAGTAATATGCACAGTGAAAAATAATAAATAAATATGCTGCTTAAAAATAGAGAAATGATCGCAATATCTTAACAGGGTGCACACATTAGATGTTTAACAGCAGGCAAAAATTCATCTACCACATACATTAGCCAAACTTCAACAAATTAAATTAGTTCAAACTAATTTTCAAACAGTGAATTTGCTGCTTGCATTTTGTAGTTTAAAGACACTGTTAAGCATCCAAACCAACAACTTCTTCTCTGCCTTCATCAGCCACTCATCTGCTTTTTCTTCTTTGGCCCGAGTGCAGTGATGAAGCCCAGAGCAGGTCTGGGTTAACTCTACCCAGAAGAGTAAAGCAAGCAGCATTTACCTCTGCAATATTTGGACTTCACTGCATAAAATTGCATATTTACTTTTTTACAAACATCACTGGCCAATTTTTACATTTTTCAATTTGAAACCCAAGTAGAAAGACTCCTTATCAATGTTTTGGTGATTTTTGTCCATGCATTTCTGAATCTATAGCTTTTGTTGTAGATTTGTCTGGAAATTTTTGTAACCTCATTGATTTTAATCAGTTACTAGATATTGGATACTCAATGTGTTTAAGTGAATAAACCCTGTCTACAGATTGTGGACCATCCAATCGTCTGCGTCAACATACAGGAATCATGTTACTGACACTGGAAAGCATGTAAAGCATGCAAATAAATCATTGGTGGAACTTAATATAATATTGACCCACATTTCCACATATGGAATGGTAATACTTCAACTTAATATTTGGGCAAATGGTCATATTAGAATTAATTAGACCAAACCACTTTCACTTTTCATATTATCTTGTGAATATAACACAGTTTACTCTTGTTGAGTTAAATAATCTTAATCACTGAGATAAAAAAGAATGTTTTGTTAATAATTGTAGGTCAAATCCACAACTATTTTAATAACGTTGATTGTTTATAAATGTAAGATATGGACCAGGCAGATAAAAAAAAATATTATTGGCTCTTTGTGTGAAGCAACAAACATTATTGATGTTAATGAAGCTGAAAACACCAAACCTAATTAAAAAATCTTTAAACTAAGTCAATATCAGCAAATAAATAACTACGATTAACAAGTAATATAAAATAACCCAGGTCTTTCTCTTTACCTAACAGCCAACTAACTACACTTGGTTTTTCCCTTTTTAACACATGCATATCATGCTGGACTTTGAATTAACTACCCACTCAGTTGTATGTCAACAAAATATATTGATGTCATCTCTGCACAAAATGATTTACTTTTTTTTAGAGATTTGAGTTGAAACATAATATAAATAAAGTGTCAAAAGAAATTGTGTTGTTTAAGCTTAAATTGAATTGAACAAACAGCAAAAACCTTGTATTTATTTATTTAGTGTGGTGACCCAGTTTGGGGTTCAAGCATTCCTGACTGTCATGGCAGTACCCTGATCCCTGTATGTACATGCTGCGATTTGTTTTCAGTCGAGCCCCTGTGGGAAGACCCAAATTTAGCAGTGGACTGCAAAAGGTTACAGGAGCTCTGGGAACAGCGTCCATTTTGACTCCAGAGTCCTGTCTGTATTTGTTTGCTAGCAGGCAAATGCTCTGTTTATCTGCAGTAAAAAAGCAAACTCTTATAAATGACATGACGATCAGCTACATAGTTAAATATTGTCAAATGATAAAGTCAACATTTGAAAAGAACTTGGCATAAGTAAAATGAAATTATGAGTCCATCCTGTTTTCTATTAATGGATCAGGAAGGTGCTGCTGTAGCATGGAGGCTGTTGTTTAGGCATACTTTGGGTCCTATAGTAGCAACTAAGCATTGATAAGATTATTAGCATTGCATTGTTAGGATTAGCATAGCATTGTTATGAACCATGTGAAACTCATGGGTCGTTTCCACTGAGTGGTACAGTACGGTACGGTACGGTTGAGTGTGAGTCACCTTCATCAGGCTTGTGTTTCCACAGCCGAAATATGGTGGACAAAAAGTTTTAGTCATTATTATTTAGTACATCATTCTTGCATGAGGAAATGTCTAAGTAAAGCTGTACAGGTCGTTCACATATAATGCGAGAAGCACTTCTCAGAAAACAGATGCTTTACACACATAAATACTTGTGTATAAATGTTCATTTCTAACCTTACTATGAACATGATTTGATTATAACTGCAGATCAATAAGTGCGAAATAGCCTACTGTAACATCTGCAATTATATAAGATAAATAAATAAATGCAACATTTACAGTGTGAACACATACAGACCCTTACAGACTCTGATATGTTATCAATTACCGAAAAAACTACACACCGCATACATTTAGTCCTTATTTGTGTTCATCAACAACAAGCAACATATAGCCCACAGTCAGTGCAAACCTCTCATTTGTATCTTTAATCTTCACCAGCACTTGTAACCTCTTATTAGAAAGTAATTCCGTCATTCTGTGTTCATAATAGTCCAAAGGGTGATGATAATAGCTAAACATGGAAGTTTGTTCATGTTTTAGGTTGCTGAAAGAATCATTTGCTAATTTGTTTTTTCGGATTTCTCCTTAATTTTTTTGATGTCATTCACGCGTTTGTTCGTTTCTGAAAGGATCGGATGCGACATTCTTGCGAATTAGCCCTGACAAATCTGCAATAGCTGGGTGATCCTATCATGTTAATATATACCAAAAGTTTAAGTTACATTATTAAAGTAATGGTTCCAGCACCTTTCTACCATGGTGAATTAAGTTCTGAACCCAAAAGAAGGTCCGAAGAGGAGGTATTGTGCATACAGACACAGTGAGATATAAAATCATAATTATAAGAAATAATTGTGGTTGTAGGATATTACATTTAAGATGCAACTTGAAATATATACTGCAAATGCAAATAAAGTAATATAATATGTAATAATATATATATAGTACTATGTATTAAATATATAGTATAACACCATATATAGCCCCAATTACAAGTATTACATCAATTAAATTACTTTAATAGACGATTGATTAATAGTTGCCAGGTACAAAGCCAAAAAAGTTTGTTAGATATAGTCCAAAACACAGAGATAGAGCTGCTACATCGATATGTTCAGGCAGTGTTGCAGAAAAGGGTGACCTCTGACCTACTGTTGCTCCTAAAGGTGTCCACTAACACACCATTATGCTGCCTCAGCATATACATGATGCATCTTCATGTGTGCATCAGCTACAGCAAGAAGAGGGGGCTAATAGTGACCTAATAGCTTAAATCTGGGCATTTTCTGATGAAAAGCAGTTGGCACGGCGGGCAGATTTGTGGGAGGCTTTACTGTAAGGAAGCAGGAAAAGCCAAGCTCCCCCTGTGGGAGTTGTTTTTTTCATAGGGCTGTTGGTATGCATGTGCTGCCGGGCCAGTTCAGACCTACCTCATGGCTGGCTGGTTGGCATTCCAGCCTCATTCTTTAATTACGTCTTCACTCCTACACAGATCAACCAGAAGACCGCTCTAAAAGCACTTGTGTCAGTCATCTGCTGGTCTTATTTAAGTAGACTGCAGACACATGTAAAGCACAGGGCATACAGTAAAACACAGTATGCATAGCTTACTGACCTCTGCCATTTAGAATGGATGACTGTACTTTAAAATTACTGCTACAGTGACAACATGCATTCCAAAATTATAGCAGTCGTATACAAGAAATGTTCAAAAGTTTCTTATTCATTATCAGACAACAAATGTATGGATAGCATGGCTCTTGTTGCATTTTTATTTTATTTTCATCGAATCAATTTGATTTAACTTTAACGATACATACATTAAAAAATATTTAAAAATACATAAGAAATAGCAAGACATAAAGTCATAATGTGAGGGATCAAGATTGACTGTGAGATATTAAGCTACGTTTCAAGATGTAATTAATACAGACATAACATTGGTTCAAATATTGAGGGAATTAGCGGGCTCCGACTAATGCCAAGAAGTCTATATTAAATAGCTATAGCTCTTTTGTACATTTTGATGGTACGTTGAAAAATCTGTCTATAACCATTAAGATTTTTATGTTATTACTTCTTTATAAAACTGGAAGCTCTCATGAATAGTGGAACGTTCCTTCCGTACTGCACATGCAAATATTACAATCTAATCACAAATATGGTTAATTACCTGTACACATAGTTAGTTTATGGGCTTGCTTTTTCATTTCTGAATTTATTATATTTAATTTATATTTTAAGATGCAGTATTTACAAAAAACAAGCAAACAACTAAAAAAAAAAAAAATAGAGAAAGTTTTTAAGAATGTTTTGAGTTTTATTGCTAGGACCCCATACCTGAAGTTGCTTAGAGTCCCCAAATCACAGCCCCTGCAGATAACTGATATGCATAGTCGATAATTTTAACTGTAAGATTGAAGTCAAAACTACAGGATATAGGATTTATGGCTAGATTGTAGTCACATTGTTAAAACAAAAAATAAAGTATATTGCTGAATGTCAATGCAAAAAAAAAAAAAAAAAAACAACTAAGAATGCAAATGCAAGATGGTATCAAATTGTTGAATATAAAGTGAAAATTTACAAGAAATTAAGTTTCAATGGAAAGATATATTGTCACCTCGCTAAACAGTAATTCGCAATTACTAGAAATACAGGTATAATAATGGGATCTAGGGCTATTTTAATGATCTAAAATGCATGTTGCAAAAGCATTAAGGGCATGTCCAAGTCAGCTTTTGCTATTTTAAGGATGGAAAAACAAGGTCTGCACCCTGAGGCATGGTCTAACAGGGCTGTGCTTTTTGGCATAACAAGATATCGTTGTGTTTTGAGCATAATGTGCATTAAACCAATCAGAAACTCATCTTCTATTTGCTTTAGAGTCAGTTGTGTCACGCCATGGCGCATGTGCTAGTTACACGGCAGACTTTGTAAGTGGAAAAACTGAATGCTTCACTAACGAGAAAACAGTTAAACAGAGCATCTGCAGTAAGGATAAAGAACAAGCCTCCTCCATTTGGCCACTTTACTTTCTCTTTACTTTTACTCCTTTACTTTCGTGGAGTAAGAAAACAGTGGAAACTCTCTTAAATATAGACATCCATTAGCCTATTTATTTAATTTTGTTTGCTGAGTGCAAAGATTTGTTTCAAAACTATTTCCAAATTCAGTTTTAATTTCTAGCAAACAAATAAATTAACAATAATAATAAAATAAAGTTTTATTAGTAAAAAAAAAAAACTCAGTTGTATTAAAACACACTTTCTATTCTTCTCCATATAGTGACGCATACATCTCCAAAACCCGGCAAATATAATAAAACAAATATAAATATGCATATAATAAATACTACTACTACTACTACTAATAACCTTATACAAATACAAGTTACAGTTGTGCTGATATGTCAATTGCAACAAACCACGGCAAACACGCCTTGCGCCTTATTGCGCCAGGTGTATGATAGGGCCCCTAATGTCATAACCGCCTAAAACAAATTAGTTACCACAGAATCTCATTGGAAAAATGTGCTTTAGCCTACATTTTTGTGAAACTGCAAAAACATACTTCAACAAACCTTAGATTGCAGTTTTCAGGTAAATAAACGCTACAGGGCAGCTATAATAGTTACCGTGAAATTATCATTGAATAAAGGATTATATTTGTTCGGTTCTTTGCACAACACTAAATAAATACCACAAGACACCTTAATGCTGTCTATAAGGTAGCTCCATTTGTACGGTGTCGTTTTTGTCATGCAAGCACTGGGGTTCAAATCCAGCGAAGCACAGTTCCGCAAAAGAGATAAAAAGCAATGTGAAATCCAGTTACAACAACGTGGTCGCAGTCCATTTTATCCTCAAATGTTTGCATTCGAAAGCAATATACTGGTTGAATAGGTTAAGGGAAGAGTTTATTTCAGTGTTTAGGTGATCTGTAATCTTTTGTTGTAATCTGTGATCTTTTGTTAACGTATAAAAGAATGACGTTGATCTTACAACATACAACAAAACATACTCTAAGTAATGTATTTCAAATTCAAAAGCATTAGACAGCGCCCTCTAGTGGATTTGTTTTCTGAAACGTGCAAAGAAACATATGAAAGGAATGAAACTGTAATTTAGGTTGAGGCACATATTATAGCAGAAAACACCTGCATGTCATGCATGCATCTTAATGCATCTGAAGGTGTTTATTAGAGGAATAAGCCTCACCATTAAGTCAGTCAGTTGTTGCTATAGCCAACAGGTCGTAATTGTCTCATCCAACATTACCATATTTCTCCAACAGCTTTCTGGAGTATAAAAGCTCTATTTAGTATTCGTTTAAGTTTTAAGTAGGAAAAAAATTAAGCCTAGCTTTTATTAGCACTTAAGATCTTGTTAGATAATAACAGACGCTGAGGTGTATTTCATGAAGCTTTTTTCCTTTGAGAGCATCTTGCATTAAAACACTAAATTTGCTAATGAATGTTTTTTAAGCTCCACTAATGAAGGCTTTCACTGTGGAGAGGTGCAGGGGTGTACTGAAACATATGAATGCAATGCGCAGGAGTACAGAATAGAACTGTGGGTTCAGACTGACCGGAAAGCCACATTCAATGAAGCTGACAGGCAATAAAAAGACACAATCATGCGGTCTGTTCTAACTCATTAAAGATAAAGGGTAACCGAGGCTCTTATAGGGTCTATATATGGTTTTGTGCATATATAAAGTCTGCCTGGTTTTCCTGTCAGACACTTATCCGTTCAGAAAACAACTAAAAACTACTTAAACGCTAATGCATAATATTGTATTGTTTAATCGTTGTATTTCTTTTGTAAAGCTGCATTTATTTAATAACAAATAAAAATAAATTGTGAATGTGGTAACGACTTTAATCTACAGTGTCACTGGATATTCTAGAATTCATTCGGTCACACTTTATTTTAATGGTCCGTTAGTTGAATTTAAGTTACATTGCTGTTAGTAGACTGTTAGGTTGGAGTTAGGGTTAGTCTAAGTTGACATGTACTTGCAAAGTTTCTTATAGTCAGTTAAATGTCAATTGAAGGAGCATTATCAGCAGATATTAAGCAGACAGTCTACTAATACTCAAATGGACCATCAAAATAAAGTTACCAATCATTCTAGTATAGGTTGCTTTTGTTTTAGAAATTATTATTACAAAAAAGAAGCAAATAGCAGAAAAAAAATCTAACGATAATTATGTCATTATTAATTATTGAGCACCAGTAATAATCAATCATAATCGGACACCATATCAGTGCATAAGAATGATTTCTGAAGAAAGACAATTAAGAAGAAAAAAAACATACAATATTTAAAGTTTTATAATATTTTTTAAAAAATATAAAAAATTCAATTTATAATCATATTTCACAAAATTGTTGATATTCCTATATTGGTGATCAAATAAATGCAATAAATGAATAGGCCTGATGATGATACTGCCACGAAATCAACACAAATATTCACTACATCCCCAAAACTGAATAAAAATTAACATAACAGCATGCGGCCACTCTGAAAATATCTTCATCTAAATGTTAATCCTCAAGCTTAAGGCATAAAAATCTAAATAACTCAAATGCATTGCTTTGATATGCACTAGTTCATTCACAACACATAAAAAGTTTCACTCATTCGAATCAAGCATTTAGCTTACATCAGTGGATTGCAAATAAACCTGAACGGTTTCTACAAGTGGAAAAACAATTACACAAGCTAGGTTGTTGTTGTGTTGCAAATTGAGAATATATTAGCGGAACATTAAAAAAAAGAAATCTCAGTGATGGCTGAACAATCTGGCCTATTCATGCAGCACATGCCATGCCTGCAGCCTCGGGATTTAGCCGATCAGCTGAGCACAGCCTTCACTACAATACAACATTGTTCTCAAACGAAACGCTGCTTGTTTGCCTTCAAACTCCGCAGTGCGGCTTATCGGTGGAGAAACAGCTTCAAATCTCCCTCTGAGCTTGCAAACTGAAATCAGTGTGTGTCCATTTCCCACTGCAAGCTGTCAAACAAGAACTGCGCTTGCCCAAAACCCTTTTGAAATGACGGGTTTTTCTGTTGCAAGTTTTTTTAAGAACTATGGGGTAAGTAGCATCACTCAACAGGAAAAGGAAGAAAGGATTTTGCATAACTTGAGAAAAAACCTGAAAGAAAAGTAAAATCCATACAACACGATAAGTACTTTGCAAAGAAAGAAAGAATGAAATATGATTGGAGAGGACTCTTGTCGTATGTTAAATGAGAAAATTGCCCGAACGTGGAATACAAAGGCTATTTAAAAAGGAAATGTATCTTTGAAAATAAGATTATAGAGTTAAATAATGAATTAAAATTTACCATTATTGAAAGTCTGACGGAGCACTTTCCGCTTAGCTTAACATAAATCATTGAATCAGATTAGACC
The DNA here is from genome assembly GCF_052040795.2 of Danio rerio. NCBI lineage: Eukaryota > Metazoa > Chordata > Actinopteri > Cypriniformes > Danionidae > Danio > Danio rerio. Next base: position 26,711,055 of record NC_141038.1, read on the forward strand.
GTTAGCATCTCGCCCCTTCAAAAATAAATATTGTATAATTTTTCTATTTAAATAGACTCTTCTGTAGTTACATTGTGTACTAAGATTAACCCGGGCTCATTGTGGAAACGTAGCCCCGCGGACATTTCTGCGGACCGCGATTTACGTCCCGGGAGGTACGTATTCGAGCGTTTTTTTGTTTTCGCAGATTCGCGAGAGGCCGCTGTGCGCGCTTTTTCGCGTCTCGGGCGGGCGCCTCTCGGGAGTACCGGCGTTCGCGCCCGCGCCGTTCTCGCGCGAAAAGCCGCCGGATCGGGAAAAAAAAAAAAAAGCAAAAGCCCTCGTTTTCGACCGCGTTTTCGGATCCCGCCGCGTTCTCGCCCTCATTTTTCGGATTCCGTTTTTCGTCTCACCTGATTTCCGGAACCTGCTGTTCCCCGGACTCGATCCCAAACTGATTGCAAACTGATTGCGTCGGGAAAGCCCTCCACTCAGACTCCACTCCACTGTGATGTATTTTCAGTTGTTGTGTAATATTATTGTGCTTGCTACAGCCTTTGCATCTAGGCCATAGTTCCTTGATTATTATACCGGAATGAGAGTATAGTTACTAGCCATATAGGCCTACAAATTAGCACTTATTTTCAAATATATTTTAATATAAACTTTTAATAATATACAATGTAATTACACAATAGTCAAGATTTAAGGCAATTTATGAGTGAGAACATGCTATGGTCATTGGTTTTCTAAAATTGCTAAACATTTTAATACTGAAAGTGCATTTTGTCTTGACCTGAAAGAGTGTTTCATTATGAAAAGTAATTGAAACCTTTTTGCGAGAATGGCAGAAGGTACACTTGCAATTTAAAGAGTTTTTAGGGACATAAATGTACAGTTGGGAGGCTACAACTTCAATTTGCAAGTTGCAATCTCAAACCTTTGAGAAAATGGTGATAGAAATTGTTACCTCACAACTGTACTTTGTCTCACAAAATTGAAAAAAGTCAACATTTATAAGATGACCTCAGAAATTAGGTAAAATTGCAAGATTGCCAATAAATATTGTGCAAAATAAATGAGCAGCTCTAAGAAAAAATAAAAACTGTTTGTTTGTATCTCATCCTTGGTTTTTAAATATTACTACGCCACTATTTTTCATACTGAAAGTGCATTTCGTAGGAAAGTCCTAAAAACATGTTTGAGGAAAAGAAAAAAAGTAATTGAAACCTTTTACTCATAATAACAGAACATTTACTTTCATTTTGAAGAGCTTTAGTAGAAAAACAAACAGTTGTAAGGCTTTAACTTAAAAGATGCAAACTCTAAAATTGGAAAATTGTGTTTGCATTTCACCACTTTAAACTATAACCTCACAACTGAATGTTTGCATCTGACAGATTTGAAAAACAAATCACAGTTAAAAGACAAACTGAAACTAGTGAGAAATGAAGTCAAGATTGCAAGATAAATAAATTTGCTATTGTGCAAAATAAATTCACAAAAACTTGAATAAATTAAACAACTATATTTGAGGAAAGTCTATGAGATGTTTTACAAACTCAGATTTGAAAGAAATAGATATATTATAAATATGTCATAAAAGGGTGACGCAGTGGCGCAGTAGGAAGTGCTGTCGCCTCACATCAAGAAGTTCGCTGGGTCGCTGGTTCGAGCCTCGGCTCAGTTGGCGTTTCTGTGTAGAGTTTGCATGTTCTCCCTGCGTTCTCGTGGGTTTCCTCCGGGTGCTCCTGTTTCCCCCACAATCCAAAGACATGCGGTACAGGTGAATTGGGTAGGACAAATTGTCTGTAGTGAATGAGTGTGTGTTTGAATGTATGTGTGGATGTTTTCCAGAGATGGGTTGCGGGTGGAAGGGCATCTGCTGCGTAAAAACGTGCTAGATAAGTTGATGGTTCATTCCACTGTGGAGACTCCGTATAAATAAAAGGACTTAGCCAACAAGAAAATATGTAATAAATAATTAGCAAGTCACTTTTGCAAGATATAATGACAAAATTCTCAGGGAAAAATCTAAACTGTGAGAAAAAAAAGTGAGAAACAAAATGAACTCAGAAAAAGAGTTGCAAGAAAAAAGGTTTGAATTGTGAGATGCAAAGTGGGACGTAATTTGTATTTTTAAGCAGGCTTTCATACTCCTCAATATAAAAGCTATAAAGCATCAAACAGCGACTGAATTTAGTTTTTCCTTTAACATTTCTCCTCTTGCTCTCATCACTGAGATGCACACAGCAGTCATGTGAAATAAATCACAGCCCACCTACTTTGAGACTTGGAAATCTGTGCACTTTGATAAGATTTGCTTCCTGTACTGATAAGATATGTTTCCTGTTATCTCTGAACATGACATTTGTCTTGTTCTTGTCACCTTGACAACTGCTAAATCAACAAGTTAGTGACGTTGAATATACTTCTGCACTGAGGATGATCTTAAAGTCATGTTCTGTCTTGTTTTTTAGATTAATTATTTGTGTGTGTGTGTGTGTGTGTGTGTGTGTGTGTGTGTGTGTGTGTGTGTGTGTGTGTGTGTGTGTGTGTGTGCGTGTGAAAACACTTTTAACAATAAAATGTCTATCATTGTGACAACAGTTTTATAACAAAAATAAAGCATTGTGTATATTTAGAACAAGAATCAGTAGATAACATAAAACTTTGAGTACAGTGCAGCACCAAAACACTAATTATGTATTATTTTGAATCTTTATATTTTACAAAAATCAATCAACAACTTGATTTGGCCTACACTTTTGTGCTGCTTAAGGTTTGGCTTGGAGTTTTCAAGCTAAAATGACATATGTATTAAAAAAAATAATAATATAAAATAATGCAACAATCTTATTATATCACTCTTGATCATCTGGAATATGTTTACACAGACTGCTCTTTTTCATATTGACCCAGTGCTTTATGGCACATAACAGGCTCAAGCTTAGCTTATTTGCTGTTCCACTTTAATACATCAGTGCTTTTTGACTTGCCACTGGAAGGCCAGAAACCACAATAAATCACCCTGATAATCATCTACTTTTTACTTACTAGGCCCTAGAGATGTGTGCTTTCCCTTAAATAATTCTGCTTCAACTTACTAGGTGAACAAAACAAAAGCAAAACTGATGCCTGTATATATGTTAATTAAATGGAAGTGATTCACCTATCAACCTACCAGGGGATGCTTTTTTTTCCAGAGATGGGTTGTGGCTGAAATATATGAATTTCCATTTGCAGAATACATTGCTCCTTGCATACATTGCAATATCGAGGTTAAAAGATATATCGTGCAGCCCTATATAATGTAACATTTGTTTGAAAACAGTGATATTTTATGATAACCTCCAGGCTCAGGCCGAGCCGTCATGGGAAAGCAGCTTTGAATTTAACAGCTAATCACATGATGTACTCAATGTGTCTTACACTCCAGGGATGAGCCAAGACCAATCACACCGGGTTAACAGAGGCTTTTAAAGCTGAAGTGAAAAAGGAATGATGGAGCACTCACATAAATACATACATAAGAATTCTGAATTCACTTAAACAAATTTAACAAATGTTTAGTTGATACTTCTGTGATTGTTTGATGTTTTAGAAGGCATGTTTAGTGCTTGTGTTTTATTATAGCTTCTGTTTGGAGCATCGACTCTTGAAACTTTTCAATATTGTTTGAATTTTCAAAATATTTGAGCATCTACTGATTTTGGTTGTTTTTCAAAAACTCATTAGGAGAAGTGCACATTCAACACAAGTGGCACTAATCTTTTCAGAAAAGTTTAAATCTCCTTTACTTTAAAGATTACCTCAGTTAAATGCCTTTTTATTCAGCCTGTCCACACTGAAAAATCAATACAAAGATGATACCTTGGATTTACTAAATGTTTGCACTAAAAGTGAAGTTGATGTAAACAATTAATTTTGTTTGGCTGAATTTAAACAAACAAATTAAGTTGAACATTACAAAATTTTATTTGCTTGCCTAAATTCAACCCCTTTAAATAGTTTGCAACAAGTTTGCAGACATCCTTTTTTTTCAGTGTACTGTTTTTGTTTTGTACACATGTTTTATTAAAATAATTTCAATAAGATCAATCATAATACTTTTTACGTTGTATTTTGCAATTATACAATTCAAATTAATATGATTAAAAATGACAAAAAAATCTGTATCAGAATCAGACAATTTCCTTGTAAGAAAAAACAAACAACAACAAACTAGGGATGTCCCGATCCGATATTGATTGGAAATAGGTCCGATATTAGTCCAAAAAACTATATCGGACTGCGCTAAAATCTTCGATATAAGCAGTCTGATGTGCTCTAGACTCCGTTACAGCTATTCTAGCCAGCAGCGTCCAGAGCCAGCGTGCAAAGCCCACGTGATCACAACACTGCTTGCTAGCAAAGTCACTTTAAGATTTAACATGCTCTTCACACTAAGTTATAGTGTATTACGATAGAAATCTATTGTGATGGTAGCACATGCTGACACTATCAACAACACCACATCTGATTTATTTACTTCACGTCAAGGGTTTTGTATACGCTGTTAAGCAACGCAAAGCACCGAATGACGGCAAATACTCCGGCACAGTCTTCATGCTCTGCTGCTGCAGACCCACAGATACGCGCTGGACATCTGTTCTGACTTTGGTAGTAGCTTTGAGAAGAGCGCGAGGACACACGGAAAAGAAAAGCCTTTTACTAAATAGACTGATCCAGCACATTATTTAGGGTGACAATACATCCTCTTTTTTTCTGGACATGTCCTCTATTTGGGACTTAAAAATGCATTTAGCCAAGATTTCTAAATCGCCTAACATGTCCCGGATTCTGCTTTCATTTTCTGTAGCTGCATGCGTTTTTGCATTTCTTTACATGCAAACTTTGGCCGGTGCATCTCAATCTCTCAGCAGCACCAAGACTAAAGAGGGAGAGAGAGAGAGAAAGAGAGAGAGAGAGAGGGAGCAGATTTGACCTGTCAGTGGTGCACATGGATAGTAGGAAATCATTCTGTTGCTGAGAGCCATTACAGTTTAAAATAAAGATCCTATTTCTTTATTTTAAAGAATGGTATTAGAGGCATTCCCATATTTAACTCTTCTTTAAAAAGCCCAGAAAGAGAAAGTGCTCTGATAAACAGTGTCAGCTTTGCACATGAGTTTGCAGTTCTGTCTTTCTTTACATTGTCGTACTTTTCCCATGTGGGCAGTAGGGCTGAATCAGTGCAATATATTATGCAAATAAAGTAAATTTGATAAATAAAATTATTCTTAAAAGTCACATTATTTAATGTGCTGTGGAGAACAGGTGTTTCAATCCATCTACAGCAAGTTTATTTATGTTAAAGATAATATGTGCAATACATATTATTATATAATAATAATGTTTTGTTTGGGAACATTGATACAGCCATAATCTTATATGATACAAACAACGATTAAACAGATCTGATCATATAAATGTGTACTAACCATCCTGCACATTTTTATTAATTTAACAATAACTTATAACAATAACTCCCTATTTCTGCTGCCCAGTGTGAAAGATATTTTTCAGCTTGAAACTTGAGCAAAAATTCATCAAGAAGCTGTGTGTGAAATTGAAACTTTGAACACTCAACCTTTAGCAGTTAGTCAGTTAACAATGTTTTTTTCTTATGTTCCTGCTCTCAGCTGTTTTTACCATTTGCTGATGGTAAAAAATAAATAACTGAAGTGACCTTTAATTAGTATTTTGCACTTTAAAAATGTAAAAAAATTTAATTATTTTTCAGGGTCTTAATATTTATTCTTTAATTCTTTTTTTATATATCCTTATGTAAAAGGTTCACATTTATGCAACTAATAGTAAATACATTGGTCGTTGTTTTCTTTACTGACTGTTGCTGACTTTTGTTCTTGGTTTGATCTAGCCGTTCATACATTCCACTCAACGAAATAGGTAAAAGTAAAGTATTCATGATTTGTGCTGATTATTGTATCGGATTTGTATCGGTTAGTACTGAAGGCTGCAATATCTGTATTATATTGGAAGTTAAAATGTTGTATTAGGACATTCCTACAACAAACAGAATGAGACAGTAAAAAAGTCACCGCATTGCTGCTAAATGAATTAGAAACCATCTCTTACATACCGATATAGAGCGAAGAATCTTTCTTCCGCACGTGATCGTCTATGTAGGAAACACCCAGGGGCTGAACGGGTGTCGCGCCGATTCCCAGCAACACCTGTGCTCCAATCAGAAGCAGGTACATCATGTTGGTGTTTGCTCTGTTTCCACATGGTTCATCAGCTTTTGAGGTGTTGGAGCAAACATCTCGGCCCTGATCTTTGCTCCAAGTGTCTGTGATCTTGTATTGACTGGCGAGGAATTCTGGTAATGCAGAAAGCAAGGCTCCCAAAGCCATGACAATGCCTCCGCAGCCAATTAAACGAGGACGGTGGGCTTTAGCACCAAAATAACTAACGAAGAGAATGAGGGCCAGGTTGCCGATCTCAAAGCTGCTTGCGATGACACCGACATCAGCGCTCTGAAGATTGAAGCGCCGCTCCAACGTGGTCAACACACTTACCTGGAATAAACAAATGAGAAGATTGTATGTTAATGTGTAATGTACAGTCATCATTTGTTCCATTGCGCAATTTGAGAAAGACAGTAGTTCTATTAAGGACAGATTGAAGTTCGAAGATTGAAGGCAGAGTGTAATAAAGTAAAAAAGTAAACGTATGTCATTCTGCAGCTTTATATCCACCCTTTTCTATACAAAATAGTGTTTCAAATGATAGGTTGCACTTGCAATTTGGGGTACTTACATTTAAAACCACTGAAACAAATCACTTTTTTATGACTGTATTATAAATGAGTCATATACACGCTGAACACTGAAAGAGAGATACTGTACGTTTGACTTTGTGGCTATTTGTGGCTATAGTAAGTAAGTAATGTGTATTTATATAGGGCATTTTATTTTGTATGGCTATACACCCAAAGCGCTTTACAATAATGAGGGTGGGTCCCTCCGCACCACCACCACTAGTCAGCAGCATCCACTTGGATGACGCGAAAGCAGTGAAATGAAAAGACAATGATAGAGGCAATACAATGATTGGAAGGCCATGATAAGTAAGGGCTGATGGAGTGAATTAGGCCAGGACACTGGGGTTACACCCCTACTCTTTTAAATGCCATGGGATTTTTAATGATCACAGAGAGTCAAGACCTCAGTTACAGTCTGGGGTTGTCAGAATACTGGAATTCATTATCAATTGAATTGATTTGTAGAGCACGTTCTTAAAGAGCGACGATTTGCATTGTGTTCATATGCTCAACAGAAATGACTTTGATTGGCCGTAAAGTTCATCAGTTCACCAAACTCACCGCTGTTTGCTGGGTGTAATCACAGATACAGGGACACTGGAGCATTTCAAAGTCACGTTGATGAGCTGGTTTGTCTATAAGCTGACATATGAGCGATCCGCTGATGAATCGCTGCTTTAAAATGCTCCAGGGTCCCTGTCTCTGTGGTTACACTCAGTAAACAGTGGTGAGTTCGGTGAACCGATCCCCTTCACGGCCAATCAGAGTCATTTCTGTCAATCATCGCTGTTTAAGAATGTGCTGCACAGTGCTCAAATGTTTACGGGAAATTGACGTTTTTACAATTTCAGTACTGATTGGTATCGAATTCCAGTATCATGACAACGCTATTATAGTCTCATCTGAAAGACGGTGCTCACTGAAAGTATAGTGTCCTCTTCACTTTACTAGGGCATTAGGACTCACGCAGACCTTAGGTTGAGCACCCCCTGCCAGCCTCACTAACACCACTTCCAACAGCAACCTAGTTTTCCTACGTGGTCACCCATCCAGGTATTGACCAGGCTCAGCCCTGCTTAGCTTCAGAGAGTAACCGGTTTTGGGCTGCAGAGTGATATGACTGTAAACAATGTTACACTTGATATTTTAGCATGACATTAGGTGGTCCACTTCATGAGCTTTCACTGGAGGCTTCAGTGATATGATCTTAAATGGGGTCCTTCAACTGGACCCCCCCCCCCCCCCCCCACTGGCTGGATGAGCAACTGCCACATAAAAGAGTAACGCCAGAATAATTACAGTCGGTTTTTACGTCAAGGTCTTATGTTTTTAATGGCTGCATTTACTAAAATATTCATTAAATTGGGCCTGAAGTATTTGATAATATTTCTTTTATTTTCTTTTTAAATGATAAAAGCTGTAATTTATTTAACTATGCTTGAAACAGCCACACCATAGGACAGTTTGGAGATTTCTACAGTACACTGAAAAATATGATTTCTGAAATTGTTTCAAACAATTAATTGGGATATATTTAAACAAACTAATTAAATTTAATAATGTACAACTTAATTTGTTTGTTTAAATTCAGCCCAAATGAATGTCATTGTAAATAAATAAATGTTTGCAACCACTTATCTTTAAAAAAAAAACTCTTTGAATGGATGTTTTTCAGTGTAACTATATAGATTTTTGTCATAAATGACAATGAAAATGCAACGTCACATTAACAACCTATACATAGCTCCAGTTTTATTTTGTGAGTCCCAGATGGGTGTTTACTTGCATTAATTAGTATTGATATTAACATGTCAAGGGCTGACACCATACAGAAGTCATAAAAAATTGTAACACATGTTATAATGTATAGATATAATGTGAGATGTTCAAGATTAGTTCAAAATAAAGCAGCGGTCTTAACTTTCTCTAGTGTGTACACAAGATACAGTACATTGTGAGATACAGTAACATTGAAATAGGCATCAGGGCATGTCAGATTAAAGTAATTAAATGTCTAACCAAGTCAAACACAGCTATTGTATAGCATAGAACAGGACATAAAAAACAATGGCACATTAAATAATTGGTTTGACAAAGCCTTTCAATCTGTGAAATAATCATCATGCTTATCAAAACCTATGACAGAAATAGCTGCTGGAAGTGAAATAATTCCACCAGGCAACCATGAAGAGGAACCACCGGCCTTTAATGAAGCAGCTTTGAGCAACATAAATATGGCATGGCTGTAAAAAGAGCATGTTATTAAGGCCACGCTCTTTACTATAATCCTATTCCTCTAAAGCAATCCAGCTCCAGGAGTCTGTGTGGTGGCGTTTGCAAAGCTCTCGGTTCTGCACTACTGATTTCTTTGACTGAGAGATCATTTCAATTCAATGGGCAAAACACTATTAACTTATTGATTTCCTCTAATTGTGAATCAATATCCTATTATTTAGTTGTTGTTTTTTATGCTTTATTCTGAATGGTCAGTCATGACATTAAGCAATAATGTGATTCATTGGACACTATTTATTGAGTAAGTTTATTTAAATTGTATTGATTATAATATGCAATGCTTTCAACTGACTGTCTCATTCTGAAATTAAGTAAATAGCCCTTTAAATAAATGGTCCATTGAGTCATAAGTTGACCTGGTTTGAGAAAGAAATGTTAATTGACTAGTCAACTACATTTCTCAGAAACAAATGCTGTCACTGAGGCAGTACCTAATCATAATGTACATTTTTTTTAACAAAAAGCTACATAATGGTAACGTAAAGCCACATATTAGCACTTAAAATGCACAGTAGTATATATTTAGGTACTAATATGTATCATTATGGTACTAATATGGACACTTTTGAAAAGGTACCATCCAAATAACAACATTTGTACCTTTAGACCAGAGATGCCCAAAGTAGGCCCTGTGGACCAAAGTTGGCCCATTGTAACCTTTGATTTGGCCCACCATCCCATGAGAAGAGAGTGAGAATGATGGACAAAGTTGGGGAGAATCCTTTTAGCAGACATCCTCAGAGCTACAAAAAAGCAAACCGAAATTAAATGTTGTAAATTAATCTGAGTTTTTAAAATGTAAATACCGTCACTTGATGGATAGAGCATTATGACGAAGACATCAGTGAGTAAATCATGGGAAAAACTGTTATAAATTAGTAAAACAGTTCATCATAAAATGTAATATAAAATATATGTAATAGTTAATGTAAAGCCATGTTTACTTGTTATTTTAAAATATTAGTAAATAAATAAAGAAATTACCCATGGCAACTTTATTTACCTTCGGGCCACTATAGCCTCAATAAAGTTTGGGTTTTTGTCCGTTCATAAGAAAAAAGTTTGGGCACCCCTGCCTAAGAGTGTGGTATAAGAAACTCCAGTCAAAATCAGCCTTATAAAATCAATGAATCAAACATGCCTCTGAAAAATAGGTTATATGTTATGATCTTGCCTTGCTTTATGATCATTAAACTGGGGCTGTTCAAGATTGTACATTGAACTTCAGCATTGGCTTATCCAGTGTCACCCAATAAAGACATACTGTATACACAACTGAATCAACAGACAATGTAGGACCAACAAAGTATGAAGTCGATATTATAAATTGAATTCCTAAAATATGAGTAAAATAATATACAGAGCAGCACATCTGTATGTTACAGTAAATAAATGTTGTTTGTTCGAAGGGCAACCTCATTTTCGTCTATGTTTGAGCATGCTTGTTGTTTATGATAAGTACATGTGCATACAGTGTATATGGCAGATGGCAAAATCAAAAAATTTGTACAGGCAACTATACAAACCCTAAGTACAATTTAATTTACCAAATACTTCATAATCCAACACTGTCCAATTCAATGCAGTCTAACATATTCCTAAACAATAGGGTTGCGCAATATTGGAAAAAAAAAATTACGATATTTTATTTTTATTAAATTGTATTAAATTGAGTATAATTTTGCCAGACAAAACTAATAGTTATGTTTGGAAAGAATGAATAATTTTAGATATTTTGTATAGGCATCTGAAAAAATACAAGAAACCAATAACAAGCATTTATAAATACAGAAAAGCAAAGACACAAATTTAATTTTCAGTGCTTTATGGTTTTCTGGAAGTCTAGGAGCCTTTGGGTACACAAATTGAAATTAAATTTAAAATAACAATGTTTAGTTTCTCATATACACTCACCGGCCACTTTATTAGGTACAACTGTCCAACTTCTCGTTAACGCAAATTTCTAATCAGCCAACCATATGGCAGCAAATCAATGCATTTAGCATGTAGACATGTTCAAGACGATGTGCTGCAGTTCAAACCGAGCATCAGAATGGGGAAGAAAGGTGATTTAAGTGACTTTGAACATGGCATGGTTGTTGGTGCCATACGGGCTGGTGCCACACCCTACCTAAGTATTGTTGCTGACCATATCCATCCACAGTGTACCCATTATCTAATGGCTACTTCCAGCAGGATAACGTTCCATGTCATAAAACCCAAATTATCTCAGGTGTGTGGGGGAATGGGAGATTTACATCATGGATGTGCAGCCAAATAATCTGAAGCAACTGCGTGATGCTATCATGTCATTATGGACCACAATTTCTGAGGAATATTTTCAGTACTTTGTTGAGTCTATGCCACAAAGCAGTGGTTCTCAAACTTTGGTACGTGTACCACTAGTGGTGCGTGGGCTTCATTCTAGTGGTACCCACAGGAATTAAATATGTCATATGTACCTGGTACATATATTTCAAAATGTATCAAAAATTATTTGAATATGAATATGACATATAATATTATTTATTATATGACATATAGCCTATATTTCTGAGGTCCAGGCAACATTTCCAGGTGTTGATGAATTAACAACTATATGTTCATACTTTAAATTTAAGTTTTCTTTTTACTTTTTAAGAACTGTAACTTACCATTTTTTACTTTTAAAAGCACATTTTAATTTAAATGTTGACTTTTTTTTCATTTTTTTTGCTTCTTTTTTACATATAAGCACAGTACAGTGTTAACGTTCAGACTTTTCATAATGTTTAAAGTTCCTTAAAATAATAAATAGTCTGAATAATAGGAAGCAATCTGCCACGTTTTTGAACTGTGCAGAACTGGAGCTGCTATACTGGCCTTACTATGCTACTGTATTTCAGGACTGCTCATTTTGGTGATACTTTTAGAGACAATTTTTTTTTTCTTAGGTGGTACTTGATGGAAAAAAGTTTAAGAACCACTGTCACAGAGGATTAAAGCATTCTGAATGCAAAAGTGAGTCCAGCCTGGTACTAGTAAACTGTACCTAATAAAGTGGCCAGTGAGTGTATACATTTTTTTTTCTCTTAAAGTTAAAATTATTATAATTTCTTGTGCCTGAATCTTTTAAACTAGCATTAAATACGCACACGGTCATAGGCCTTGAACACACATGCAAATGACAAACATTTTGGTAACTTTAAATTTCAATTTTGCAGTGACTCCACAAATTGTGCGCTCCTCGTCAACTATAATCCCATTTCAATATGGCAGTTTCTGCAGTGTGACTATTGTGGATGTTTGCATTGCAATATCAATGCTAAAACTATATATTGTGCTGCCCTACTAAACTTTAAAATACATATAATGAGTTTATTGCGAGGCTTATACCTAGAGCAGTGACGCTGTTGTCAAAACGCTCCGATAACTCAGTTAGCTCTAACTCAATTTCCTATAGTTAGCCTGGTGCAGTTTAACTGAGATGTGCATTGGACAGTCAAAAAGACCCCTCTGTTTTGTGCAGAGCTCATATATGAGGCACATTTGCATTCCACTAGAGAAGTCTTAAAGATATCTTGCATTTCGGTTGGTTATATGACATCTCTCTTCCCTACACTGCTGGTATATGACCACGATAATCTGCAGCAAACATAATATAGATACTGGACACATTTTGTGTTTGAATACCAAATTTAGATTGTATTATTATTCTATGTCCACAACCATGCTTTATGTTTGAATACCTTTATCAAATAGAATACTTCACTGTTTAAAGGGTCTGTGCACTAAGTCTAAGAGTCTCTAATTTAATGAAAAATTTAAGAAGCTATATTTTGCTAATAATATCCCCACTGTGCCAACAGAAGACTATTGTAGGATTTGGCCTAAAACATCCTATAAACGGCATCTGAATATTTAAATCCCATAGCCTTTCAAACATTAGCCAGATTAAGCCCTAATGTCACAATCATACAAACGGGTTTTTCGACTTAACACAGATAAACAACAACATTAATTATTCAATTTAGTTCTATATTTATTTTGTTGGAGTTGTATCATACTGTATGTGTCATACTGTATAGAGTCTGCCATTAATGCATTTGTCATCCACAAGTGTAAACAAGTCTCTCATGCCATATTAAAGGGATAACTCATGCAAAAATAAAAAGTCTGTCATCATTTACTCGCACTTCATGTATTCAGAACCTATCTGAGTTTCTTTTTGCTGTTGAATATAAAAAAGATACTTTGAAAAATACTGCATGTGGAAGTTAATTTGTGCCAGAAACCAACATTTTCAAAATATCTTATTTTGTGTTAAACAGAAGAACGAAAGCTTAAAAACAAACGAGGGAGACTAAATAAAGAGGTAATTTTCAATTTTGTAAAATATCCCTTTAAATTATTTATATATATATATATATATATATATATATATATATATATATATATATATATATATATATATATATATATATATAATTTAAATATTATAATATTATATATATATATAGATATAGTGAAATATCCCTTTAAAAAATGGAGATTGGTCCATTCAAATTTGTCAATTTAGATCAACCAATAATCTTAAGTCTGAGAATTATTTAGTCAGAATTTTTTAAGATTCGCTTACAGAAATAAAAGACAAAATTGTCAAATTTGCCAAATTTGATAAAAGGCAACAGGGTAAAACAAGGGTAAACGTTGGCTGTCATTCTACAAGATGGAGGACTAAAAATGAGTAGCTGACATACAGAATTCTTTCATCTGTTGAACACAAAATAAGTTTACTTTGGAAAACTCTTAGGATCAAAACAAATATAAAGATGAAGGTGATAGAAAAAGGATAAAATGAGAAAGGTATGATGAAACTTTAATTAATGGCTATTTGCAGTACTATGTTTTTTTTTTCTTTGGGTCTGTGTTACAAAATGTAAGGGTACAAATGGATTTAAACATATAATATGTCAAAGATGCCAGAGGGATAAAATATTTCTCACGTAAAAAAGATGAAAAAAGAAATAAGTTTAGGTAATAGACAAATGAAGTATTTGGTAATGGGGTGGGAAAATAATAAGCTTGTGCTTTATCCCACTCTATTTTCGACCATGTTGAATGTATTTTTTGGTAGTGATATTTTATGTATGATATTTTTGATTGAAAATAAATAAGTCAAATCAAGTCATAGTAGGGAAACAAATACTATGGAAATCAATAGAGACCATCAACTGGAAGTGAACTATTATTCATTTATTCATTTTAGTTCAGCTTAACCCTTTATTCATCAGGAGTCACCACAGCAAACTGAAACACCAACTTATCAAGCATATGTTTCACACAGTGGATGCCCTTCCAGCCGAAACCCAGTACTAAGAAACAACCATACACTCTCACATGCTCACACATTTACTACGGCCAATAGCGCATTGCGCATGTCTTTGGACTGTGGAGGAAACCAGAGCACCCAGAGGAAACTTATGCAAACATGGGGAGAACATGCAAACTCAACACAGACATGCCAACTCACCCAGACGGGACTCGAACCAGTGACCTTCTTGCAGTGAGGTGACAGTGCTATCCACCGTTACAATGTCACCCCAATGACTAATAATTTTATGACAAATTTGACAGACTGAGACAAAACTGCAAAGGTTAATCTTGACATGTAAGCTAAACTCAAGCTTTTGACACAAAACTAGCCCTTTACTGTAAACTCTGTGCCTTTAATGCTAGTTTTCCCTGCCTGGGTTCCCATATGCATTTGGGGGGGGGGGGGGGGGGTGGAATCTCCAGCTGTGTGTGTTAGATAAACAGCACAGTGACAGACATGAAGGAAGCAGATCTCACTAATGTTTGAGAGAAATACTACAGTAAGAACTTTCCCAATTATTATTAGGGACCGAGCACCGAACGGTGCAAGGCCCTATTGGAATTGCTCCGTTTATTAGGGACCGAGCACCGAACGGTGCAAGGCCCTATTGGAATTGCTCCGTTTATTATTATTATTATTATTATTATTATTCTTTTCCGGAATGAATCGCGATTTTGAGGGGCTAAACATGCCCGAAAACTCACGGAACTTTGCACACGTCTCAGAAGTGGCGAAAATTTACGTTTATTATGGGTCTCGGAAGTGGGCGTGGCAAAATGACTCGACAGCGCCACCTAGAAAAATTAAACGGACGAGCCCCCGATCTACGAATCACGCACATGCACGAAAATTGGCACACACCTCAAACACACCAAAACATACGAAAAAGTCTCTTGGAGCCATATCTCAAACCCAACAGGAAGTCGGATATTTTTTACTTCCCGCGGCGAAAAAGTGGCGTTTTTTCCATTTCCAGGCGTTGTATTTTAACGAACTCCTCCTAGGGATTTTATCCGATCGACACCAAAATTGGGTTTTGTCATCTTAAAGCCTTGGCGATGTTAAATTGCGAAGCTTTAGAGTTTTCGTCGATGGGCGTGTCGGTGGCGGCCTCGCAAAGTTTGACGATTCGCCACAAAACAGGAAGTCGTTATAACTCAGCCATGCATTATCCGATCTGCCTCAAAAATCACACGTTTGATAAGAGTCCTGACCTAAACACGTTTACATGCCGATATCCAGATATAGTTATAGCGCCACCTGCTGGCCACAGGAAATGACATGTTTTACATCGTAACAAACTCCTCCCACAAATTTTATCGTATCAGCACCAAATTTGGGTGGTGTTATCTGAAAGCCCTAGCGATGATATATTGTAAAGATCTAGAGTTTTCGCAGAGGGGCGTGTCCGTGGCGGCATGACAAACCTCAACGCTTCGCCATGGAACAGGAAGTCCTTATAACTCAACCACACAATGTCCGATCTGCCTGAAACTTCAGATGGTTGATAAACGTCATCTCTTGAACACATCCACATAACAATAATGAAGTGGGCGTGGCAAAATTACTCGACAGCGCCACCTATAAAAATTAAACGAACGAGCCCCTGATCTATGAATCACGCACATGCACGAAAATTGGCACACACCTTAAACACACCAAAACATACAAAAAAGTCTCTTGAAGCCATATCTCAAACCCAACAGGAAGTCGGATATTTTTAACTTCCTGCGGCAAATAAGTGGCATTTTTGCCATTTCCAGGCTTTGTATCTTAACGAACTCCTCCTAGGGATTTTATCCTATTGACACCAAAATTGGGTTTTGTCATCTAAAGGCCTTGGCGATGTTAAATTGCGAAGCTTTAGAAGTTTTGCCAATAGGCGTGTCCGTGGCGGCCTCGCAAACTTTGACGATTCGCCACAAAACCGGAAGTCATTATAACTCAGGCACACATTATCCGATCTGCCTCAAAATTCACATGTTTAATATAAGTCCAGACCAGAACACGTTTACATGCCGATATCCAGATACAGTTATAGCGCCACCTGCTGGCCACAGGAAACGACATGATTTACAGAGTAATAAACTCCTCCCACAAATTTTTTTGTATTAGCACCAAATTTAGGTTGTGTTATTTGAAAGCTCTAGCGATGATATAATGTGAAGATCTAGAGTTTTTGCAGAGGGGCGTGTCCGTGGCGGCATGACAAACCTCAACGCTTCGCCATGAAACAGGAAGTCCTTATAACTTAACCACAAAATGTCCGATCAGCTTGAAACTTCACATGGTTGATTAAATTTATCTCCTGAAGAAATCTACATTGCAATATTGAGTCTTAGTCCTAGCGCCACCTACTGACAGAAGGAAGTTTGGCATAAATCTGTGATTTTCTCAGGTTTTTTATATATATCGGCTTAAGATATTATTGTTCACTAATTTCTGTCATCCTGAGGCCACTGGGCGGCGGTGAGCCCGGGTGCGAGGTCCCTATCATCGCTGCTTGCAGCTTTAATTAGGGACCGAGCACCGAAACGGTGCGTAGGCCCTATTGGAATTGCTCCGTTTTTTATTATTATTATTATTATTCCGCCCCCTATCGGGGCACTTTTGAGGGTCTAAACATGCCCGAAAACTCATGAAAATTTGCACACACACCAAACGCGGTGTAAATAGCAGGTTGATATGGGTCTCGGAAGTGGGCGTGGCAAAATGACTCGACAGCGCCACCTAGAAAAATTAAACGAACGAGCCCCCGATACACGAATCACGCACATGCACGAAAATTGGCACACACCTCAAACATGCCAAACCATACGAAAAAGTCTCTTGGAGCCATATCTCAAACCCAACAGGAAGTCGGATATTTTTAACTTCCTGCGGCGAAAAAGTGGCATTTTTGCCATTTCCAGGCGTTGTATTTTAACGAACTCCTCCTAGGGATTTCATCCGATCGACACCAAAATTGGGTTTTGTCATCTAAAGGCCTTGGCGATGTTAAATTGCGAAGCTTTAGAGTTTTCGTCGATGGGCGTGTCCGTGGCGGCCTCGCAAACTTTGACGATTCGCCACAAAACAGGAAGTCGGTATAACTCAGGCATGCATTATCCGATCTGCCTCAAAATTCACACCTTTGATAAGAGTCCTGACCTGAACACGTTTACATGCCGATATCTAGATACAGATATAGCGCCACCTGCTGGCCACAGGAAATGACATGTTTTACAGTGTAACAAACTCCTCCCACAAATTTTTTCGTATCAGCACCAAATTTGGGTTGTGTTATCTGAAAGCCCTAGCGATGAAATATTGTGAAGATCTAGAGTTTTGGTAGAGGGGCGTGTCCTTGGCAGCATGACAAACCTCAACGCTTCGCCATAGAACAAGAAGACCTTATAACTCAACCACACAATGTCCGATCTGCCTGAAACTTCACAAGGTTGATAAAAGTCCTCTCCTGAACACATCCCCATAATAATAATGAAGTGGGTGTGGCTATATGACTCGACAGCGCCACCTATAAAAATTAAACGGACGAGCCCCCGATCTACGAATCACGCACATGCACGAAAATTGGCACACACCTCAAACATGCCAAAACATACGAAAAAGTCTCTTGGAGCCATATCTCAAACCCAACAGGAAGTCGGATATTTTTAACTTCCTACGGCGAATAAGTGGCAATTTTGCCATTTCCAGGCGTTGTATCTTAACGAACTCCTCCTAGGGATTTTATCTGATTGATACCAAAATTGGATTTTGTCATCTAAAGGCCTTGGCGATGTTAAATTGCGAAGCTTTAGAGTTTTCGTCGATGGGCGTGCCTGTGGCGGCCTCGCAAACTTTGACGATTCGCCACAAAACAGGAAATCGTTATAACTCAGGCATACTTTATCCTACCTGGCTCAAAATACACACGTTTGATAAGAGTCCTGACCTAAACACTTTAAAATGCCGAAATCCAGGAAAAGTTATAGCGCCACCTGCTGGCCGCAGGAAATTACATGTTTTACACTGTCACGAACTTCTCTCACAAATTTTATAGTATCAGCACCAAATTTGGGTGGTGTCATCTGAAAGCTCTAGCGATGATATATTGTGACAATCTAGAGTTTTCGCAGAGGGGCGTGTCCGTTGTGGCATGACAAACCTCAACGCTTCGCCATGGAACAGGAAGTCCTTATAACTCAACCACACAATGTCTGATCTGCCTGAAACTCCACATGGTTGATAAAAGTCCTCTCCTGAACACATATACATGCCAATATTAGTCAGTCATAGCGCCACCTAGTGACGGAAGGAATTTTGGCTAATAACTCAACCACACAATGTCCGATCAGCGTGAAACTTAACATGGTGGATAAAAGTCCTCTCCTGAAGACAACTACATACCAATCTTGAGTCACAGTCATAGCGCCACCTGCTGACAGGGGGAAGTTTGGCATAAATCTGTGATTTTCTCGGCTTCTTTATATATATCGGCTTAAAATATTATTGTTCGCTGTTCTCTATCATCCTGAGGCCACCGGGCGGCGGTGAGCCCGGGTGCGAGGTCCCTATCATCGCTGCTTGCAGCTTTAATTATTATTCTTCTTCTTCTTCCGCGGAATGAATCGCGGTTTTGAGGGGCTAAACATGCCCGAAAACTCATGAAACTTTGCACACGCCTCAGAAGTGGCGAAAATTTACGTTTGTTATGGGTCTCGGAAAGGGGTGTGGCAAAATGACTCGACAGCGCCACCTAGAAAAATTAAACAGACAAGCCCCCGATATATGAATCACGCACATGCACGAAAATTGGCACACACCTCAAACACACCAAAACATACGAAAAAGTCTCTTGGAGCCATATCTCAAACCCAACAGGAAGTCGGATATTTTTGACTTCCTGCGGCGAAAAAGTGGCATTTTTGCCATTTCCAAGCGTTGTATTTTAACGAACTCCTCCCAGGGATTTTATCCGATCGACACCAAAATTGGGTTTAGTCATCTAAAGGCCTTGGCGATGTTAAATTGCGAAGCTTTAGAGTTTTCGTCGATGGGCGTGTCCGTGGCGGCCTCGCAAACTTTGACGATTCGCCACAAAACAGGAAGTCGTTATAACTCAGGCATGCATTATCCGATCTGCCTCAAAATTTACACGCTTGATAAGAGTCCTGACCTGGACTAGTTTACATGCTGATATGCAGATACAGTTTTAGCGCCACCTGCTGGCGACAGGAAATGACATGTTTTACAGCGTGACAAACTCCTCCCACAAATTTTATCGTATCAGCACCAAATTTGAGTGGTGTTATCTGAAAGCTCTAGCGATGATATATTGTGAAGATCTAGAGTTTTTGCAGAGGGGCGTGTCCGTGGCGGCATGACAAACCTCAACGCTTCGCCATGGAACAGGAATTCCTTATAACTCAAGCACACAATGTCCGATCTGCCTGAAACTTCACAAGGTTGATAAAAGTCCTCTCCTGAACACATCTTCATAACAATATTGAAGTGGGCGTGGCAAAATGACTCGACAGCGCCACCTACAAAAACTAATCGGACGAGCCCCCGATATACGAATCACGCACATGCACGAAAATTGGCACACACCTCAAACATGCCAAAACATACGAAAAAGTCTCTTGGAGCCATATCTCAAACCCAACAGGAAGTCAGATATTATTAACTTCCTGCGGCGAAAAAGTGGCATTTTTGCCATTTCCAGGCGTTGTATTTTAACAAACTCCTCCTAGGGATTTTATCCGATCGACACCAAAATTGGGTTTTATCATCTAAAGGCCTTGGCGATGTTAAATTGCCAAGCTTTAGAGTTTTTGTCGATGGGCGTGTCTGTGGCGGCCTCGCAAACTTTGATGATTCGCCACAACAGGAAGTCGTTATAACTCAGGCATGCATTATCAGATCTGCCTCAAAATTCACACAATTAATAACAGTCCTGACCTGAACAGGTTTACGTGCCGATATCCAGTTACAGTTATAGCGCCACCTGCTGGCCACAGGAAATGACATGTTTGACACTATAACAAACTCCTACCACAAACTTTCCCGTATCAGCACCAAAATAAAGTGGTGTCATCTGAAAGCTCTAGCGATGATATATTGTGAAGATCTAGAGTTTTTGCAGAGGGGCGTGTCTGTGGTGGCATGACAAACCTCAACGCTTCGCCATGGAACAGGAAGTCCTTATAACTCTACCACACAATGTCCGATCTGCCTGAAACTTCACATGATTGATAAAAGTCCTCTCCTGAACACATCTACATAACAATATTGAGTCAGTAATAGCGCCATCTGCTGGCAGAAGGTAGTTTGGCTTGTAACTCGGCCACACAATGTCCGATCTGCCTGAAACTTCACATGGTTGATGAAAGTCCTCCCCTGAGCACATCTACATAATAAATCTTCATAATAATATTGAATCATAGTCATAGCGCCACCTGCTGGCAGAATGTAGTTTGTCTTATAACTCAGCCACAAAATGTCCCATGTGCCTGAAACTTCACATGGTTGATTAAATTCCTCTCCTGAAGTTATCTACATGCCAATCTTGAGTCACAGGTATAGGGCCACCTGCTGACAGGAGGAAGTTTGGCATAAATCTGTATTTTTCTTAGGTTTTTTATATATATATCGGCTTTTATTATTATTGTTCGCTGTTCTCTGTCATCGTAAGGTCACCGGGCGGCGGTGAGCCCGGGTGCGAGGTCCCTATCATCGCTGCTTGCAGCTTTAATTATTTGATGTATTTGTTGTGGAGTTAATGAGTCGATGAGAACGATGAGTCACACACAATGTTGTTACAAAGTTCATGTACACACACACAGACTTTAACTGTGGACTATTTTTGAATGCAAATGTGACAGAATATACTGTACATTAATATCCACTGCTGTATGGATATCTGTTATGTTAATGTACAAAATAAACCAGATTAAAGTGGAGATAAAGATGGTTATATTCCTGTAATTCATTACAAACATTTACTGTTTTAAGAACGTTTTAAACTAGTAAAACTCATTCTTGATCATATGATCACAGCATGCTGAACAGATCTTCTAATCCCAGTTGCTTTCCTGTGTCTTGTTGATATGATTTTACAGTAAGCATTACTGCAGAGACACGTAAATATCCAATTTGGTGGGTGGGGAAACTGAACTCCTACTTCACATTGAGGTGGGCTTCAAAATGGGAGGGATTTGGATCCTATTTCAATGTTAGGACACGTTAAAAAAGAGACTTATTGTCTTTATATCACGATAATATGACTGTGGAAACTATATCAACACACAGTTCTGTCCAAACAGTTTACAAAAGATGATTTTCATCATAGGTGCCCTTTAAGAAACTTACTGTGAGCGTACAAAACATTAGCAAAACTTAAAAAATTTGTTTAAATAAATGTTAAAACATTTAAGAATGGAGGGACACGGTGGCACATAAGGTAGTGCTGTTGCCTCACAGCAGGAAGGTCGCTGGTTCAAACCTCGACTGGGTCAGTTGGCATGTTCTCCCCACTTTCGCATGGGTTTCCTTCGGGTGCTCAGGTGAATTGGGTAAGCTAAACAAAATTGTCCGTAGTGTACTGTATGTATGTGCATGGGAGTGTGTGGGTGTTTCCCAGTTATGGGTTGCCACTAGAAGGACATCCCCTGCGTAAAACATATGCTGGATAAGTTGGCGGTTTATTCTGCTGTGGTAACCCCAGATTAATAAAGGGACAAAGCCCAAAAGAAAATTAATGAATGAAATTTGGGAATGCTTTTCTTTGTGTGAGATTTTGTAACACTAGTATTGCAGAAACAACACAATTGTCCCTTTAAAAAAGCTGTTTGAAACAGCTCATTACTTTTTCAAGAAAAAAGAAACATTTAAAATTTTAGTCAAGCTTATTTTTCCTCTTGAATGTGTGGTGTTTGTGTGTGTTTTCTACTATTCACACCAGCTCTGCTCAGTTGCCAGGTCCAAAGCTATGTGCCAGCCTACTAGTTCTGGAAGCGTGACGAAAGGCCAGGACAGGCCACATCCCCCATCTGCCTGCCTAAGAATCTGTGCCAACCTGCTGAAACCTGTTGACTGAAAAGCTGAGTCTCTCTGCCTACACCACTGCCAGAGCCATTGCAATAGGGCACACAGAATGCCACCTTAATGCCAAGACATATTCAACAACAACAACAGTGTCAACTAATGCCAAATCTCATTCGTCTCCACCTTGACATATACTCACACCCGTCGTCTTCTAATCCCTCAGCATTAAAACATGTTATTATAGTAAAACTATGAATTATTGAACAATGTGACAAAAATGTCCATCATGTTATTGTTGAGTCAACTTGGTCTTACATAATAAGCGATGACAAATTCCTGAGTGCAGAACAACCAGTCTGTATCGTTCAAGCGTGAAATGGTTTCAAGAACATGTGCAGCTAGCAGGCATCCTTCAGCAATCTGTGTTTGATTTTGAACATGAAAGAGATTCAGCATCACCTTATCAGTATGACAGGAAACAGAACTGAATTACTTTCCACAGTTTCTGCAAAAAGAGCATGGACCAATGGACATGGTGAATTTTCACACATTTATTTCTGTTCTAAATGTGGCATAAACCGCTTTTCATTTTACACGGTAGTTATGTACTTTACAGCAATTTACTGTAATTGCTTTTGGAGGAATCAAAACAGTCTATCTGGTGTTTAAATTATTATTTAAAACAATGAAGAACATAATGCCTGTCTGAAATTATACTATTGCCTCACCTCATATTTTACATAGATTTCTGAGATGGCATAAAGATTAATCATGTAAATCACAATACAGAGATCTTTGGTTATAACTTAAGGGAATATTTGCTTTCAACTAGCAATGCAACAAGAAGTGGAAAATGTTGGTCAAAAATATACATTTACACACATAATAACACAGATCAACTACACGATAGTGAAAGTACAAGTTTCCAAGAAAAGGAAGAAGAAAAAAAAACATTGTGTGAGACTGATAAATGCAGCCAGAAGAGAACAAATGTACAAACAAATGCAAATGTTCCACTCATAGATGCAGCATTAGAAACACCATTTCAAATGAAATACTAATAATATATGCAAAGATAGTGTAATACAAGTTATTGCTTTACAAATATACATATGTCTCTTTAAAAATATGAATAATAAAACTTTTACAGAAACTGTTGACCACTGAAAGGCATCAGCATATTCTTAAAAAAGGTTTTAAAAAGAGCAATTATCACAATACTAAAAATAAATAAGGGATATCATTTACAGTATTAGTCTGTTGGTACACTGAAAAAAAATATTCAGAGATGATTCCTTAAATTTACTTAATTTTTTTACGTCAACTGGTTGTAAACAATTTATTTTTGTTGAATTTAAACAAACAAATTAAGTTGAAGATTACTAAACTTAATTTGTTTGTTTAAATTCAACACCAATAAATTGTTTGCAACAGTTCTGCATGCAACACTTTTTTCAGTGTAGCTGTCAGATATAGATTGATTTTGAATCCTGCATAATTATCAATAACACATTATTTGGTAACACTTTAGTTTAACCCTCAGGGGTCTGAGGTGATTGTTTGTATAAAGCAATGTCCAGCTGCAACAGCTAGTCCAAACTAAATGCTTGTTGAATTACTGCCTGTATTATGACCATGTACACACTCGGGGTAAACAATAGTGATCAGCATATATAAGTACACCCCTCACAAATCTATCTTTTAAATTCATATTTTTAATAGGAAGATCCCAATTCTTACTATTAATAGTGGCTTATGACCTGCTTATTATAAAGATATCAGCTGTTTACTTGTTCTTTTAAAGTACATATGTATTTCCCATGGTTTTGTCAATGCCTAAACCCAAGTACTACCTAATTTAAAAAGCTAAAACGCTGCAAATTAGGAGTTCATTGAGCTAAAATTTACAGTTAATGGTTTGTTTACGGTAAGAATTTTACCTTAAAATAGTTTGACCCATATTTTTGTATTTCTCTAAAACTTTATCAGCCATTGTCACATCTCTGAAGTCACATGCTCTCACGTTTGATGGACAGTTAGGATATCAGAAGCCTATAAAAAGCTGGTTGATTCTGCAGTGTGAAACGCTTCTTTTTTTATATGAAGCCATTTTATATGAAAATCATGTCGAAAGTAAAATGGCTTTATCAGGTTATTACTTCACAAATTACTTCATTTAACACAGATATAATGTCTGACAAACTCTAACCACAGTTTTGTAGCATAAATGTAGGGTATTTGTCAATTACCAAGCTGGTATATTAAACTACATTAAATTAGGTATGTGGTGTCAATTTTCCAATATTCCATTACTCCTTCAATAAATTTATACTATTTATGTTATTAAGTTATAGGGATTTTTGACATGTTAATAATAATGTTTTCAGCTGTACTAAATACTGTATGCTACCTTTTTCATAACAAACACAGCAGAAATGATATCAAGGACATGCCAAAAACAAATTTGTCCGGCCACACCCTTATTTGATGAGTAATTGTTTTAAATATATAAATGTATATGTACACATCTCTGTCTGAGAGCAAATGCATGACAGTCCCTTTTGTGTGACATGTTTATTAACCAACAGAGTGAGCGCAGCTTTATTCCTCCCAATCAGCTCTGCCCAAACCCATTTCAAAACCAGCCCACCGTAAACAAACGGGAAAGTGCGACTGTGAAAAGAGGAGTCTCCCAGTCCGAGGCCAGAGAGAAAACATAAACTTAAGAGTTTATTTGCCAATGAATGAGTTTAAACCTACAAAGTTTGACCCTACAGACTTTGTGGGTTTATAGCTGAGTACAGTGTCATAAATGAGCTTTTAGAAGATACAACGCCCTTCACTTCTGCCTATATGGAGCAATGCTTTAATGGCATCACTGTACACCTCAGCTTCTCTTCAAAACATCACTTAATTTTCATTCATCTAAGCATTGTTCATGCCAAACAGCACGACTCTGCTTAGCAAAAGACACAAAATAAATGAGTTGAGGTTAGATGACCACGATATATTTGTTTAGATATATCACGTGACTTTCCTGCCAAGAGGCATTTGCAAACACTGTCCCAGCATTTTTGCATCACAGTCAGAGTAGATAAACAAATGCAGATTGAAAGCTATACAAAGATGTCTACAAGATACGAGAGCTTTCAGCAGTTTTATAAAAAAAGAAACCGACTCTCTTATAGCACATGGGGGAAGTCCAGACCGCCTAAAGTCAAACCCAGGGCTGAGGCTAAACATAGGAAACTGACACAATGCCCAGGAATGAGCATGATGTCTCAAACAAGCCACTGAGTCAGTCTGTGAAATAGGGTGGAGGCTCCATCTCAAAATGGATTAGTATTACAGCAGCTTCTGAGATCATCTAAATCAGGGTCACTAAACTTGGTCCTGAAGGGTTGGTATTCTTCATAGTTTAGTTCCAACTTGCCACAGCACACATACCTGGAAATTTCAAGTATGCACTGTAAGTGATTTATTAGCCTGTTCAGGTGTGTTTGGAGGAGTGGAGGGTTGGAGCTAAACTTTGAAGGAAACCGGCCCTCCAGGACTGTATTCAGTGGTTAGGCCTGTCACGATCAGGAATTCACTGTCATTTTGAGATCATTTTATGCCACTGATTTTATAATAATCATTTATAATAAGCATGTATACAGTGCTCAGCATATATGACTACACCCCTCACAAATCTATCTTTTAAATTCATATTTTAATTAGGAAGCTGTACAATATTTTAATTGTACATGCTGTATACATTAGATTATTAGAAGCATCAGAAGCAAATTCTGGAGCTTATCTAACTAAATAACTTGTTTTAATGGTCCAAAAACTAGTACACCCAAATTTATATATTATAGAAAAATAATAAACACAAATTTTATTATTATTTTTTTTGCAATATTTAACTTGAATTTAATTGTATTTTCTTTCAATTTCTAAATATGTTTGGTGACAAATATATTATTATTTAAATAATATATCTGTTTAACAAATCTATTTTGTTTCAATGCACCAAAATACCAACCCAAGCTCATTCTGAAAACGTGGTCCCGCAGACGTTTCTGGAGACAGCGGAATACGCGTTTATTTTTTTCAAGCGAACGCTGCAGGCCGGTGTGACGCTGTTCCCTTTCGCGCTTGCCTTACCTCCTTGTGGAGGGCTTCCCCGCTGCAACTCGTTTGTCCACTCAGCTCACCGTGTACGTCGGCAGGCTCGAGATGCAGAGAGGAGTTGACCACAGTGACCGGTTTCGAGTCAGGGGAAGAGCGTTTCCAGCAATCAGGTAAGACAAAAACACAATCCCAAAAATTAAGTGAACGAGTTTCGTGACAGGGTGAGAACGTGGTAAAATCCGAAAACAGGGTAGAAAAAAAACAAAAAAAAAACAAATCAGGGCTTTTATTTTTTTGGACGGCTTTTGTAAACTGTTGCTCAGGTTTAGGGAAGCAAGCGGGCGGGCGGGTCGATCAGTAAAATTAGTTGGTTTCAGGGAAGGAGGAGGGCGGGTCGGCCGATTGGCCGGTCGCGCAGTCAATCATCCGGTTAGTCGGACAGCAGCCTCTAGTGGGTTCACGCGAGAACAGTGCGGGCGCGAACCGCACTCGTGAGAGGCATCTGAGGTGTGAAAAAGCGCACAACAGCGGCCTCTCACGGATTGGCAAAAACAAAAACTGCAGCCGTACGTAGCCGCCGGGACATATTCCACGGTCTCCAGAAACGTCCGCGGGACTACGTTTCCACAATGAGCCCGGGTTGCAACATACATTACCTGTAAAATGGGGTATACTCAATTATTCTAAGCACTGTACTATTAAACGTTCTATTGGGTAAATGTCCAGTTATAAAACTTTGACACCGCTGAAATAGAATGTAAATGTCATAGTAAAACGGCTTCAACATTATTTGTGAATTTGTAAATATATATTGCAATGCCAAAAAATTATTAAGGGTCATCTCCATGTATTGCACAATAAGTCGATATACTGAATATTGCAACAGGTTTAGCGGTGGTCAAAATGAATCAGGCCAAAATGTGTTGAAATTTCAAATGCTACTGCATGCTGATAAAATGTATTATATTTTGACCTAAAGCTGGATGATAACCGATTACAAGGTATAATTTTATCTTTATGAGACAATAGCTCATGTTCAATAAATGTTTAACATGCTTCAATGTGAAACTGAGGCCCTGTCCACATGGAGTTTTTGAACATATTTGCTATATACAAAAAAACATTCTAGATAGAAATTGAACTTGGGAGCAGGGCTGGGCGATATGGCAAAATTGCAATCTCGATAATTATTTTCCATGTTGAACGCTAATGATATATATCGATTTAATTTGTTGATGCTTTTAGATTTAAGACTATCCCGACAATGACTTAAGCCACAACAATTAGAGGGTCCATTAAATGGCATAACATATTTTGAGCTAATAAATTTTCGGTACATCTCTAATATTAACACACTTTTAAATTCCTATTGTTGCACACTTCTGCTGTGTGATTGGCTCTTAGATCAATATTGAGTTAAAAAAAGTCCAGAGCTTATCATTGTTATTAAGATCAATTTTATTGCTGTTTGATATAATATCGTTTATCAGCCCAGCCCTACTTAGGAGAGTGCAACAGCTATTTTTTTAAATCAGGTCCCAGATTGGAAATCCAACACGGTCACTGCAATTCTTAAACATTTTGATTTAGTCGCTAATTTATTAATCAATTTGTATTTATTTACACAATCTCAATCAAAGATTTTATAAGGATTCACTAATTTCCAAAGGAAGGGTAGGGTTAGGAGTGGGGTTTGGGGATGCGCCAAAAAATCGTCAGTTTTTATATGAACTAAATAAGGGGTCCCCAAACTTTTGCATATGAAGGGCCAAAACCAAACTTGATTGAGGTGGTAGCCCAAAAATAAGTATATCATTAAAGCTGCCATGGTAATTTTGCAATGTATTGATATAAAAAAAAAAACTTGAATCGTGTTAATACAGTAACTATACTTTTTACATTTTATAATGAACCTCTTAAAATAGAAACATAAACAGACACATTTATAACACAATGGTGCACCTCCCTGTGCGTTGTGCTCTATCTTCGAGTATCAGCATTTACATTTTTAAAAATCTAATTCACGCACAACATTTAAATGAAACATTTAATTTCAGTTGGCTTTTTTGTAGCTCAACAATTAAACAAGCAAACAAACAAAAGGTTACGTTAAACTAGAAATGACGATCTCTGTTGAAGGCATTCTCCCTAACCTTCTCATCATTCTAAATCTCTTCTCAGATGGGATGGTTGGCCAAATCAAAGGTTACCATGGGCCAACTTTGGTCCACGGACCCTAGTTTGCGCATCTCTGAATTAGCCACTTTTCTGACGATACATAAAATAGTTATGATTCCTCATGAGATCATCTCTGTGGTTGTTCAAAATCCAATGGCACTTCTCGTAAAGCGTGGGGTGTAAACCTGCTATCCTGGCCAAATTCCCTCTCGGCCCTTAACCATCATGGCCTGCCCATCCATTGAATTGGCTCTATCACTGTCTCTCCACTCCACCTATAACTGTTGTGTGGTGAGCACACTGCTGTCATTGTCCTGTGGCTGCTATCGCATCATCCAAGTGGATGTTGCACACTGGTGGTGGCGTGGAGAGACCCCCTCATGATTGTAAAGCACTTCAGGTGTATGGCCATATATTACATTACATTAAATCTGAGAATAAATCTGAATAAATCTGATTTGTGAATATATTCACCTTGTTGACACTACTGTCATGTTATCAAGCCTTTAAACTTGAAAGAGAGATTTGACATTCATCATGATTGATTAAACTCATATGAAAAAAAATGGGTGCCAATTTTTTTGCCCATATTGCATTGCAATATTTTATCCTTGAACAAATACAGATGGATTTTCTTGTAATCGAAACAATTTCACATGAGAACAATCTTCCATCCTATGTATAAATAACCTAATGTCCCAGACATCACACAAGCTCTCAGAGTTTACAAATGTCTACCATCCGTTTCACACAAATGTTTGCTTCAGTAGGACATCTTTGGAAATATTATGAAGCTGGTTTGTCTATGGAAAAACCCCGGGGAGGATAAGTTTAGTTTAACGCCCTATCTATCTGTCAAAATAAATCTGGCCAATCTTAACATCTTCCAGTCCCACAAAGTTTTTTGGTTAAAATGACAGATTTGATTTGGTTTCCAAACATAAGAATTTCCATACGCTGGGAACAAATCCAGTCCACAACAAGTGTACCCCTTTGAGACTGTTCCCATGATGTATTGTGGCTTTCTGGCACAGAGCAAATGATTGTTTCCTTTCCAAATATGGTCTGAGCTCGCACAGACATCAGAGTCGTCCCATGGGTATGAAGGACATGGCTGGACAAATCTCTTCCTTATCAAAGATGCTATATAGAGAGGTATCCAACTCACTGGCACCAAGAAATGTGAGCATTTTGTCTTGATATCAGACTCTTTACCAATGAAGCAGATATGACTACAAAGAAGAGACTTTTACAAAGAGACTTATCAAAATAGAAAATACAAACATGATTTGTGTGTTTATCAGAAGAAGGACAAGATAAAAAGCTTGCTAGCTGTCTACAAATAGTGAAAAGGTTATCAACAAACAAAGCAATCTCTCTCAGATGCTAAAACAAAATCATTTCCTGCATTTTGTCATGGCCATCTCTAATTATCCTCAGTAGCAGCACTTGCCTTATCGTTGAGTTTAAGAATGCCATGTAATAAAATAAGGTTAAAAATCACATTTGTGCTTCACGCAAATATCAAAAAAGAACTTCATCAAAAAAAAAAAAAAAAAAAAAAATCTACCAGATATCAAAAATTGGCTGGTTTTGTATTCTGTTTTTAGTATTATCAATAAAGATTATACTTATTATGGGTCATTCATTCATTCATTTTCTTTTCGGATTAGTCCCTTTATTGATCTGAGGTCGCCACAGCGGAAAAAAACTCCAACTTATCCAGCATATGTTTTACTCAGCAGATGCCCTTCCAGCTGCAACCCATCACTGGGAGACATCCATACACACTCATTCACACACATACACATAACAATTTAGCTTATCCAATTCATTTATAGCTATAGCAAATGTTTTTGGACTTGTGGGGGAAACCGGAGCACCTGAAGGAAACCCACGTGAACATGAGGAGAACATGCAAACACAGAAATGCCCAGCCGGGGCTCGAACCAGTGACCTTCTTGTTGTGAGGTGATTGTGCAACCCACTGTCCCACCGTAATACTTATTAATGGGCGTAATAATGAACCTTTTTTGATGTTTGAAGTCAAGAATGACCATGTTTTAACAAACAGGAAACTAATATAACATAACGGAAATGTTTGTTAGCACACTCAAACAAATTCTTCCCGAAAGCTTTTTTTTTTTATCAGACCCAAATTTGAAACTTGGGTTACGGTTTTGTTATTCCCCCCAGTTTAGAGCTAAACATGTCTTAGAAAATATATACTGATATCTAATATGAAAACATTACACTATTCTGTGCTTTTTTATTACAACAAACTAAAATTTCCATAACATTTTGTACACCTCACTTTAGTTGATTTAATAGTCTATGTTAAAAAGTGGATAACGTAATAAATATATTATAATTACAGCATAATTATATTTTTGTACCATAAAATCATAAAAAAATACTTTTTAAAAATATATACTGCGTTCAAATATAGTATATTAATTTCAATTAAACAAAACAATAATCATTTAAGTCATTTAAGTAGAACATGTTTACCAAAATAACTTTTTTTATTGTTATTTTTAAAATATAGTATCCATTTAATAAAAGTGATTATAAACTTCTGTTATACTAAGGAAAATAAACTGCTGTAATTCGATGTAAAACCTAGATGGTATTTTTAAACAGAATGCTGATATAGAAATAGTACATTCCCAACAGTGATGTATGTGATATTATGTGATATTATTGTGTGATGGTGTAAAAACATAAACATGAGATCACTCTGAGCCATGAAGGGAAATTTCTGTCACTGAGTTCCACTCATACTCGGTTCTATACCAGCAGAAAGCACATGGCTTTACAAAACACAAAGCTTGACACTCTTGCTAATTTAGAAATATTTTGGTTGGTGGAACAGCAATAAACATAAAATAACAGTCTGCAACATGTAAGTTTTACTATATTATTTTTATATAGAGAGAAAGCTGTTGAAGTAATACTCCAAGCATTGGCAAAACTGATGTGATGACCTGATGCAGAATTTCAGCACTGCTGCTATACATTATTGTTCCAACAGCACTTTGGCTTATATTAAATGATTTTTTACATTAATAGAGGTTTAAAATATCCCACATACGGTTATCTGCCATAGCAGGGCACTAGCCTACAGCCTGCCAGCCAACTTATTCCTCACAGCTATAATCTCTGTTTACATCTGCTGAGGCAGCTATGCTTTACATGAACACTCAGCGATGGGTTCGCTTCTTCTCGTCTGTTTCTTTTAAACCCAATGCATGTGCAATGAATAGTTTAAGACCATTATATGATTATGTCACATCCGCGTCACGTTTCATGCCATGCACTAAGTTGCACCGAAGTACAGGAAGGTTAAGGTTGAAGAAAAGGATTAGCGTAAAGCAAATGAGTCAAATAAGTTGAGCAAGTTCGAAAGAGGCAGTCATTTTCAGTCAAAACCAAAAGCAAAACAAAAGCATCGCTTACCAAGTATGCCCCCACTGTGCCCTGTGCCAACATCAGAGCACATTCGGCCACTAAAAATATCTTAATATTCGAGAAACACGAGGGCTTTTTCTTAATATCATCCCGCTGAGGGTCCTCGGAGCTTCTCTGTTTTTTCACCTGCATCCTGAGCGGTAAGCGAAAAACTACTGTAACCTATAAAAAACGCTAAATAAAGCGTGTCTTTATGTATCGGGAACACTCCGACTGTTGTTTACACTCAGACTCTGCGCAGTTTGACAGCTTGCAGACTTTTCATTGAAACTCCGCCGATGAATGGAGACGAAATAAACTCTCCTCCTTTGCTCTCTGTCGCTGAAAGGGAGGATAAATCGACGCTGGTTTTTACTCCAAACATCTTTGTTGTTCTCTGAGTCTATCCGGGCGGCTGTGCTGTTAGTGTTTGCCCGTATTCCTCCTCCACCATCGCTGGAGTCCGCGGGCTTGATTCTCCGCCTCGGTCATTGTGACTGATGTGTGCGCGCTTCCACCGGACGCCTGACTGACTTCTACTGTAAAAGGCACATGTCTCGGTAGAGGCGCTGTGCAGCAGACACACATAAGCTGAACGCTTTACTGACTCCTATTGTCAAAATATAGGCAGATAATGATGAATGGCAGAAATAGGGTGTTTTATGAGCAAAATATCTCGTTTTATTTAGTTGATTTTTGATGTTCTCTATTTGTTTCAAGTGGCTTAAATGCATTTAATTAAAACATTTCCAATAGGCTATCTGAGGAATTATGCCTTTGTGTAACTGTACATAATAAATTACACAAACTTTGGTCAAAATAAATATAGCTATAATATAACATATTCCAGGTCAACTAAAGTGTCTATAAAAATAGTTTTGTTGTTGTTTGTATGGTTGTTTTGTGTTCAGACATACATTAAAAACAACAGTATTGTGAATTGTTAGTATATTTTAAAATGTTATTTAGTAATGTGATGGCCATGCTGAATTCAGATCATATTTGAATGATTCAAAATCAACCATGTGTTAATTTTATCATCTGAAGCCAGATAAATGTGACAGCTGCACAATTCGCCTATTAAAAAATCTGGAACCTGACAAAAATCTAAATACTGAAATTGCCTTTAAACTGTCTAAATGAGGGGCCTAGCCATGCACATTAATAAGTAAAAAACTATTTTTTAAATATAAAGTATTTTTACTGTTGGAAATATACAAAAATAGCTTAATAGTTACAGTGCCCATTATCCTAATAATCTTTGACATAAAAGAAAAATCAATAACTTTGATCCATACAATGCATTTTTGATTATTGCTAAATATGTAACCTTGGAACTTAACTTGGAATAGGATTTTGGTCTCCAGGGTGACATTATTCTGTGGCATATTGATTATTGATTAGGCATGGGGTAAAAGTTTTGAAGTTATAAATGTTTATTGTTGTGGAAAATGTATTTCAAAAATTATTTGATAAATACTATAAATAAAAAAAAGCTCACACAAGAAATTAATAAACAAATATATAAATCTTAATTTGACATTCAAATTTAATATTGTTAAAAAAGTTAAATTTAGTTTGCTCATTCATTTTTTATTTAGATGCGTATTTGTTTCCATTTGCACATAACTAAATAAAATATTAAAATAAAGTTGGAGATAAACAAAAAATACTTCATAAACTATGTAATATCCTAATAATCTTTGGCATGAAAGAAAAATCAATAACTTTGATCCATACAATGTATTTTTGGTTATTGCTAAAAATATACCCTTGGATTTTAAGACTTATTTTGGGATCCAGGGTCACAATATTCTGAGACATACTAAACATTTATGAGGCATGTGGAAGAAGTTTCAGTAAATTTTTGAAGTTATGAAAATTTATTGTTGTGAAAAGTGTATAAAATGTTTTTTTAAATATTCTGAATAAAATAAAGGTTGTAGAAGAAATTTCACGATTAAATTTGATGTTATTAAAATATCAAGCTTGATTCAGTTTTCACGATTTTTAATTTATTCATTTGCTTAATTGTTTTCATTTGCACATCACTAAACAAAATATTGATATTAAGTTGGAAACATACAAAAATAGCTCAATGGAACATGCTATTTATTTTTTATGCTATTTTTATTCTTTTTTTTTTTTTTTGGTATTGGTGATTGCCAAAAATATAAATGTACATCTTATGACTGCCTTTGTGCTCCAGGGTCACCTATTTTTTGGCATAAACGATTTGTTATGACACAACATGGGCTTTTTTAAAAATTCAGTAATTAATAAAGCATTTTAAAAAACAGCTTTAATTTGAATGAAAAATATAACGTTATATAAGCCTTTACTGTAACTTTTGATCATTGATGAGGCATGATGAAAAAGTGACAGTGACTTTTCTGAAGTTTTTTGTTGTGGGAAATGTATATAAAAATCTAATTTCAAATATTTTGAATTAAATAAAGCACACACAAAAATAATAATAAAGTAATAATAAACAAATAAATATATCTTACTTTGACAATAAAATCCGAGTTTGGCATAGCTTTCAGAAGATTTTTGTTTGCTTGCTTATTAATTTGTTTGTTTGTTTCCATTTCTCACTCTCAATTTGATCATTTAATTGCATATTATATTACTGCAGCAAATAGGCACCACTAATTGATCTGTATATACCAGGCCTTTGTTTTGTGGCAGTATGGCACCAGTGGTCACACTTAAAGTAAAAACACGCAGTTCTGGTCAGAGTTTGGAGGAAGAAGAGTGTGAAATTGTGATGAGTAGGCAGAGGCTGACACTTAGAACTCACACTGATGACAAACGCTGTGTTTGGGTTACCATAGCAAACAAATTATAGCAAGGGTTAAGTGACAAAAGCCGGTTTATTAACTTGTGTTGTTATCAGAGCAAAATACAGTAGTTAAATAGTTATTAAACTAATAATTGAATAGTAATACTTGTAATAATTTTTTGAACAATGGATTGTCAGTATTGATTCATTTTCTTGTCAGCTTAGTCCCTTTATTAATCTGAGGTCGTCACAGCAGAATGAACCACCAACGTATCCAGCATATATCCAGCGGATTCCCTTCCAGCTGCAACCCATCACTGAGAAACATCCATACACAACCATTCACACTCATACACTATGGACAATTTAGCTTACCCAATTCATCTAAACAGCATGTCATTAGACTTGTAGGAGAAACTGGAGCACCCGGAGGAAACCCACACTAACATGGGGAGAACATGCAAACTTTACACAGAAATGTCAACTGAGGTGCTCGAAGCTCGAGCTGTGAGGTGATTGTGCTACCCACTGTGCCACTGTGCTGCCCTGTCAGAATATCAAACAGGGTAATTATTATTAAATCAAAAAAAAAAAAAAATCTGAAAAAATACTAAGTTGTTTTATCTCAAACTTGGGTAATTAAAGACAAACCCAAAAGTGGTGGCTTTATAACTGTTTAACTCAAATAAGAAGCACTGAAGATAAAACTGACAACTCCACACCATAAGATGAAGATAAAATCTAAAAACTGAACTTAAATTTATGTAAGAAATAATAAAAAAGTACTTAAAACAATAAAATGGTAATAAACATGACCAACTCATCATCTCAAAATGACAAAAAACTGATATAGTTCAAATAAAAGACAATTAATACTATAGTATAAAATATAACAATGTAAAACTGTTGGTATATTGATATATAGGGAGGCTAAAATAACAATGGTATCATGAATATTGTAATTAAGAATGCATTTTGGATGTCCTGCATTTAGTTTTTTCATCAGGATATGAGTCAGGTTTGTGGGTGTACTAGTCTAAATGGTGAAAACAATTTAAAAATAGACCAAATATAAACATGACTACTGCTGTCGCTCTGTAGAGATTTTATTCATAGGTTTAGGGATTGACAGTGGAAACAGTTACTGGTATAAATTGTATTCACATTCACAACGTGGGAAAATTCAAAGAAAAAAATCAATGCTTGGCATTGATTGCAGTGATGACATCAATGGTCTTAAACACTATTTAATGCTTATGGAACAAGTGGTATGTTTCCCATGAGGTCGATATTTCAGCACTGTTGTGAACAGAAAAAAGCAAAGACACTAAATCTCAATCGGATACTGCAGAAGATTTGCTAAACTAAACAACACTCCACTCAACTGCACAAATAATGTCTCTACAGCACAAAAATATGATAGAGCATTTATTTTATGTAATGTCAAGTTATAACAATGCCAGGTTAGATCATGGACATTTACGCATTGTAGACAAGTGTTTTGCAGTTTTTCAGCTGTTAAATGGATGGCTATATGTGTATTTAAATTTATCTAACAAAGATTCACCATGCAGTTTTTTATGCACACAAATCTAATCCGCTTAAAAAAAAAAAAAAAAAAAAACATTACATCAATGTTTCAGGCAGACCCTTGACATGTTAGCATCCATTAGTAGATGCAAAACATGCAATAAAGTAAGTTGCTAGAGGGGAAAAGACATCTTCACAGTATAAGAAACCCCCTGACAATCTTCCATATGGTCCATGCATTTTGCATGAGGATCTAAGGAGAGAAAAAAAAAGGAAAAATATACAGAAAAGAACAGCTTTAAATTCTGGATTATTTTTAATATATTGTCACAAATTACATTATCACAAGTTGTCAAAAAAGGGTCAAAAAACTCAAATGAAATAGAAGAAATGATAACACTCAAAATTGCAACGTATATTTTACATTTGGTCAGTTTAGTGGCTAATTCAGTTCAGTCATACGAATATGTACGATTTTGTAGCATCCCATTCCAACAGCCCAACGACAGAATCTAAGGTTAAATGCTTGAAAGCCTTTTTAGCGATTACGAAAAAAATTTTGGTTGTTTATTAGAATTTATTCATTTATTCAACTCAGAGTTCAGTCTGACTCCAATTTTGATTAATTCCAATTTGTTGGAATATATCAAATTAAATCAAATCAAATCATATCAAATCAAATTAAATCATATCATATCATATCACATCATATCATATCATATCATATCATATCATATCATATCATATCATATCATATCACATCATATCATATCATATCATACCATACCATATCATACCATACCATATCATATCATATCATATCATATCATATCATATCATATCATATCATATATCAAATCAAATCACTTTTATTGTCACATCATCAGCTGTACGTGTGCCATGATGAGTGAAAAGCTTAGGTGATGGCTCCAGACAGTACAAAACACAGATAGTGCAAATAAAATGACAATGCAAATACAACGACAGTGCAAATACAACGACAATGTGAAATTGACAACGATATGTACAATGAATGGGTGTCCACATAGTTGTAGGCAGTATTGTTTCAAGTATGGATTGGTTAAAGTGCAGTGCATGCTACATATTGATGGTGCACAGTGAGGGGTATGGAAGAGTCTGTGTTGTGTGTGTTAAGTATTCATCAGCCTGATAGTCTGAGGGAAGAAACTGATGTTTTAAGCTGTTAGCATTATTAGTTGTGATACAATTAAGATTTTGATATTTTCTTGGGTCCAATGTTCTTAACTGTATGTTCATTAGGGACCAAACGCTGCTTAGAGTTCCACGCCCCCAGGATTGCGTTTCTTCTCACGGACAATATCTCAACACTCTGAAGTTAGTTTGAGGATAGGGTTAACTAATACTCAAGTAGTCTGGTTGCCTCCTGCTCACTCATACTAAAATAGTAGGGAATTTAGCAGGGTCGAAGTAGCCCAGGAGTTTCTAGCCTTAGATTGGCCCACTTCAGTTCACGACTGACTATATTAAAATAACAGTTTCTGTCAATTGCACAGTACTTCAGTGAAGACATTTAAACAGTTAACACAATGTATTATTTCATAGTACAAGAATCTATTTTATGTAAGAATTAGAGCTTATTAAAATCCAAACATTGAAATGAAAAAAAATCAAATGAATACAATTATATATTAAGCTATACAGTATGTATAAAATAAAGATTAAAATTAAATGTATTGACATTTTTTAATGACACTGTCATGTCTCAAGGAAACAGCTGCTTTATAACTTTAAACACTTTTCATAATATTTTCAAAACACCACATTGTCCTTTTCTGCAATATCTGAATATATATTCTGTGAAAACTTGTTTCAGAGAAATCCAGTCCTTAAACACAAATAAAAAACAAGTAATGCACTGTTAAGACATTTTAACCACAGTATTACTTTCTAATGATGGCTTTGTCTGTTTTCCTCTTTTTAGATTTCTGATTAAGTTAAGTCAGATTTATTAAAGGTGCAGTAGGTGATCTTTCACAATGCTAGCAGCTTAGCATAAATCTCTGAATCACAGTCCCTCCCCTGCAGGCTAGAGCCACACCTCCTTAAATACGAGCACAGCAAAAGAACCCTCTCTCATGTGTTAAAAGAGACTAGTGCTTGTCTTGGCAAGCAAGCCAAACTGACATGCTATTTCAGAGTGAATATTTAGAGTTGCATGGTAAACAATATAGGAAAACTAGGCAGAATAGCAATATTTACTTGTGTTTTGTTGTTAAACTAATTAAAATCTACATTACAGATGCTGTAAAAGGTCCCTTATGAAACTGAAAATAGTCTTATCAATCTTTTATCGGAAGATTTTAGTGGCTGAACAACACTTCTGTGAAGATATAACCCGTTTGTAACAACAACATCTAACGTTACATCAGCTTTGCGTGAAGCTAAAATATTTTTAAAACAAAACATTACCTGTCTAAGAGAAATCCTTCAGCCACTGTTTCATCCTTTCTCCAGCGTGCAAAGGTAACTCCAATATTGATTTAGGTTTTTAAAAAGTTTTGAAAAAAAAAAAAAGTTCCCCTCTTTCGTGAAAGTGCGGCACCAACAGCGGTCGGTGGAGATGTGTACAAACGGCTGAGCAGTTGTTCAAATCTGCATTTGCTGACAGACAGCTTCGCCTATTTATCGGAATTATGAGAGATGTCGGTCCAACTCTATTTAATTGCATGAACATTTTTTAGTTTTATGCCTCACCCAAAATATAAAAATACATATAAATACATTCAGATCATTTACTGAAATAATTACTATTGGACTGTGAAGAAGAGACTTTCAATCAGCACAACAAAAACTGCTTCTGAAGACAATCACCTACTGTACCTTTAATGTAGGGAATCATCTGATTTCATTAAATGTCTCAAGGCATTTTTCAATGAGCAGGTGTAATATAAATTAATATTAAAAATTCAAATTATATTCATTCAGTGACAATCCTACCTGACTGGTGCTTGGTAACATTACGGGACCTCTTCACTGTTAACAGCAAACTGGACAAGAGGCTGCTGCTGCTGAAGAGCTACAATACAAGAAAAAGTTGGTACATAAACGGTGGCTTGCAGACTTCATTGTTTTGCACTGCTCCTAACTAGCTTAACGTTAACTTACTGGCAGTTTCATCATCTTCATGTGTTGTTGTACTCTCACTGCCACCGGTTTTAACCAAAAAATGTACTCAGCTTTTAAAATTCTGGCCTTTTCAGTACCACCTTCGTGCTTTCTATTGTCCTTTTTTTATCTTTCGAGGATCAACACTTAACAAATGATTTTGCTGATGAGCAAGGTTCCCCTGTTGGGGAGTCAAATGATAATTATCTTAACCTGTAGGCTGCATTCTGCTCGTGTAATAATAAAAATAAATAAAAAAGAGTGGAGCTGTGGTAAAATAATTAATAAAAAGACTGAGGCTATGGTCAAATGAGCAAATAAACAAATGAAAGAAAAAAAAGACTGCTGAGAGTGCAGGCAGCTAGGGACACTGGCCCTCGCGGCCAAAAAATGGACCGGCTCACCGGGAGTACTCCCAGTCCTCCGATTAGCCAATCCAGCCCTGGAATTTAGTCATTTTCATACAACTTGCTAATATCACTGAATAAATGGTTACATGGTCTTAATGCTGCCTCGCTGCATACAGTCAAGTGCGCCTTAAAAATCGTTAAAATCATGTTACATCATAGCGGTAATGCAGACTCCACTTTATTTAGTAAATACAATGAATTCTGAAAAACTAAATAAAAAGGCTAACATTTCTTTCCAGGTAGTAAGTGTATCATGCCAATTACAGAATCAAACAATAAAAGCCAATTCAGAAGTAAATGCACAACATCATATAATCAAAGATAAATCTAGGCCTCGTTTACACTGTCAGGTCTTGATGCCCAGTTCTGATTTGTTGCCTATATCGAATTTGCTTGCCTTTCCATTTACACGTTCTTTTAAATGTGACCCATATCCAATTTATGTGTTTACACTTGCCATACAATTTAAAATGTCCCACAAGCTAGGAGGGTTCCAGCATCTATGCCACACTAGTGACGATGAAAGAAATTGTCTTATATTAGCTCTGTGAAATATACAAAGTTCGCCCAACTTGATTTTGAGGCGGAGGTGAAGAGAAAAGGGCCGTCATTGTAGCTTGTTCCGTGTCCCACCATTTAAGGGAATTTGTGTGTAAGAGATAAATCTCAGGTCTGGTGGGAGCAAACTGTGGTGACTGACCACTTTTCTCCTCCATGTTTCCTCTGTTGTTGCAGTTTACCTTGTCAGCATCTCCACAAACGCTTTTCCTTCTACGTCATTAAACCACGAAGTACCACATTATCGCAAGTTTAATGATGTACAAAACGGACTGCCTCATCAAATTCTACCTGTTTACATGATAGTAGCATCGTCACATATCCAATTTATATCTGATTTATTTCCACACATGAAGGAGGCCTGAAACTAATCTCTGAATATCTGAATGTATGTTTTTTTTGTTTTTTTTTTGTGTTTACGCAGTCACAGAACAGATCCGATCTGTGTCACATATGGAATCGGAATTGGGTCACATTTAACTGGCAGTGTAAATGGGGTTTAAGAGTATAGTGAAAGTCAAAATTTTACATATGTTGAGCTTGAGAGCTCTTCACTACGGGTCGGTCTGGATATAGACCGAGACATTTTGTCCTTCTCTTTAAATGCCTTTGAAAAGCAATCAAGGGTAATGAATGGTTATTTTGCCAAAGTTAACCAGTGACTTAAAGATTTCCTCATCTTTCATTTGTTCAAAATTTATCAAAGATAATGAACAAAACCTTGTTACCAGTCACACCTGAGCATTTATCAATACCAGAGGGGAAGGCAAGTTCAAACAAGAGGGCAAAGTTCATCCTGGGAATTTTTCTTTAGATTTCAGAGTTTTTGTTGTTTTATTAAATGGCACATTTAAATCTGAGCAGCCCGCCCTGAATCCCGACCATGATTCGTTTATTAGCAAACCATACTAAATTGTACAAATAAGATTCATATGAATTAGCCACTAAATCAAAAAGTTATGAATTGGCTTGAGATTTTTCGTGAAGTCACCTGTAACAAAGTTTTCTTTCTCTTTATTTTGTGTCCTGACTGGCCACAATAGTTTGATTCTGTCTATACCAGACAAGCCAAAGTGAACATACCAGATTTATTAGTCCTGCTGTGTGAAGTAGTGTGGGCGCTACAGTAGGAATGCATCAGAAACAGAGCTGAGCATTGGTTTGCTACCAAAAACTTAACAGATTTCATAATATTTTGCAGAAATGTTATCATGGACACACCTGCGTGATAACAGTTCTTCAAATATTCTGATATTTCTTGC
This sequence comes from Danio rerio, assembly GCF_052040795.2. Taxonomy (NCBI): domain Eukaryota; kingdom Metazoa; phylum Chordata; class Actinopteri; order Cypriniformes; family Danionidae; genus Danio; species Danio rerio. The sequence goes on from NC_141038.1 coordinate 26,752,981, forward strand.
ACATTTCGCAACACTGCTGATTTGTGAAGTGTGGCTGTAAAAGCATGTTTGTTTTTTAAGATTTATGCAAGCTGTTAATAAGTTGTTAAATAAAAGATCCGATAAGCTATGAGGTTAATTCAGATTGGAAAATGGTATCACTAAACCTTGGTATTAAACTGATGCTTGTGAAGTGAGACAAAATTACATTTGCTGAACCTGTGCAAACACTTTATTTCATAGCTTGTTTTCTACACACGTTTCATACATGAGAGCCCGTTCAAAAGAAATACACATCTGTAACTTTATCACCATTCTGAAGTTTTCTCACAACTCAAAGATTATTTGTCAAAATTGTAAACTAGATGTAAACCAGACTCAAAATTGTAATAAAACAATATTTATTTATTTATTTATTTATTTATTTATTTATTTATTTATTTATTTATTTATTTATTTATAAATAATTTATAAATAAATAAATAAATGTATTATTTGTCTGTCTGTCTGTCTGACAATCAATCAATCAATCAATCAACCAGTCAATCAATCAATCAATCAATCAATCAATCAATCAATCAATCAATCAATCAATCAATCAATCAATCAATCAATCATTTAAACATTTATATCTCAGAAATCCAATATTTCCCCCGTTAAATATGGAAAATGTATCTAGTTTAGATCATTTAATTTTGATGTAATTTTATCAACCAGGACATTAATCCTTATAATTGTGATTTTATATGGGGTTTCCTGCAATTCTGACTTTAATTCATTCATTCATTTATTTATTTTCTTGTCTGCTTAGTCCCTTTATTAATTCGGGGTCGCCACGGCAGAATGAATCGTCAACTTATCCAGCACATTTTTACGCAGCGGATGCCCTTCCAGCCACAACCCATCTCTGGGAAACATCCACACACACACATCCACACACACACTTATACGCTACGGACAATTTAGCCTACCCAATTCATCTGTACCGCATGTCTTTGGACTGTGGGGGAAACCGGAGCACCCGGAGGAAACCCACGCGAACGCAGGGAGAACATGCAAACTCCACACAGAAACGCCTACTGAGCCGAGGATCAAACCATCGAACCAGCAACCTTCTTGCTGTGAGGTGACAGCACTACTTACTGCGCCTTTAGGTGACTTTAATTTGCGCAATTAAAAGAGTTAAAATTAGTTATATTACAATTATCTCTTTTCTTTATCCAATCTGAACTATGAAATGCAAACCTGCAACTGAAAAATAATCTAAAATTGGAAGAAATTAAAAAACTAAGCAATTTTCTTATTTATTTTTACTTTGCTGTAGAAACCAGCTTCCATATATATATGAGTTCTTCACATCGCAAGTGAAAAAGCTACAGATCAAGTTTCGCATGTCAAAAAAGTCATACTTAAACGTAAAGTATTAAGATAGGTATCTGAAGTACCAATAATCAAGATGGCCTTTAAGTGGACTGACTTGCCTTATAAAGTAGTTACTCATTTCAAACAGCCCAGTGAAAAAAAATATTATTGGAAGTCTTTGAAATGCTTTGATTTTGATGATGTATTTGTATATCCATACAGTGTGTACAGTACAATCATGCTAGATTAACACACAGCAACACAACTTCTAAAATTGTAACTTTACTCTCCAAACATAGAATTCTAAGAAAGAATAAATATTTAAAGGCTCTTTCTGGAAAAGTGCTTTACTTTTATCATACGGACAGGCCGGGCAAAGGTTACATCATTACACAAGCAAACAATATATACATCTGCACAGTTTCCTAAATTAGAACTCTGAATTCGGAAACACATTTGAAACTGGTGTCTTCTAGGGAATTAAAGGTGCTAAAGGTATTTGAAAAAATATATATTACATAACAGATGAACTTGTGGTACTGCATCAAAAGATCCATTATTACAGAAAAACACATATTTGTGTGAAACAAAGGGTGTGAAACAAAATGATGTTCACACAGTGACCAAAATATCAAACACATCACTCCCTGCTCTCCTGAAGTTATTTTCCACTCCTCATTCCATGGAAACTCCCTTTATACAAACAGAGAGATACAAATACTTGACATGTTTCCTGTAACGGTCTCATGGAGCTGTATTATATGTGTGCAAATATAATATATTGTATTTTCACAGGTGTGTGTGTTTATACTTATTAAAGAAAAAAATATTACATTTTGATTGAAGAGGGAGTTCATAAATCTGTCATGAAACCTTTATAACATGACATCATGAATATTAATGAGAATTTATGCATGCTTTTGACAACTGTTATTACGTGCCATTTGAAATGCAAAGTTGACATTTTTTAAGACAGACTTAGATTTATGACAACTTGTCATAAATCTGTCATAAATTTGATTGTCATGAGGTCAATATAATTGTGTTGTAAAGTTTATAATCTTTATAAAATTGATTTAAATTAATTTCATTATTTTTGTTGATATTTTTTTGACCTCAGCTTCAGTTGAAATATTTTGTCATTATAAACTTTATTAAATGAAAAGGAGAAAAATTTACTAAAATTCATTTTGTTCCACTGAAAAAAGTTATTAGAATAATTTTAATGATACGTGTCATTCTGGTTTAGGTATACTCTAATTGATATGTTCTGGTTCTGCCCTTCTCTGCTTTTGTTTTGTAGGCAAATTTTTGTCTCATCTGCGATTACTGCTGTTGATAGTCCACCTTGTTCAATTATTAGTTTATTTGGGGTTCTCCCGCCTGGCCACACTTTAGCTTCTCATTTTGCAGACTTTGTAGCTTTTTTAACCCTTCTGAAGCAATGTTCTGCACAGTTTGCCGTCAGCTTGGCAAGTCAGTCTTCTTTTTTTTTTTTTTTTGCAAAAAAATACCTGCACATTTTCTATACTGCTATATTTTACTACAAAAAAAAAATAAATAAATTAAAAAAAAAATAAATAAATATATATATATATATATATATATATATATATATATATATATATATATATATATATATATATATATATTAAACATTTAAATTCTAGATTCACAGATGTTATTTTTGACACTTGTTTCAAATGCAACAAAGGCTCATTCTGAAAATGTAGTCCTACACGTTTCTGGAGACAGCAAATTTTGCAGCCAGAGGTACGTATGGCTGCATTTCATTTTTCAAATGAACGAGACCGGGCGGTATGACGCCATTCCTTTTTGCGCTTACCTCTTACCTTAATATGAACAGCTGTCCTGCTGTAGCCAGTTTGTCCGTTAGCTCACCATGTACGTCGGTGGACTTGAGACGCAGAGAGGAGTTGACCACGATGACGGGTTTGAGTTCGGTGAAAAAGCAGATAAGACAAAAACAGAATCCAAAAAATAAAATAAAGAAGTAAATAACAGCGTGAGAATGTGGTAAAATCTGAAAATGTGGCAAAAATCAGACGAGGGCTTTTCTTTTTCTGTATTACTTTTGAAAGTTGTTGTTTGGGATTAGGGAAGTGGGGGCGGGTCAATCGATATAATTGGTTAGGTTTATATGTCCTCCTCACATTTAGAAACAGACAATTTAGAAAGAGGTCATTAATAATTATGTTAATATAAACTTTTGGATGTCACACAGCTGTCCCCCCACTTTTAAAATGTCTGCTACGCCCCTGACCTTTAGCTATACAGTCGAAAGCTTTTCATTTGTCTTTCTGCAGTTAATGTACTTTTGAAAAATGCTTAACCAAACTTGTTGCGTTTGTTGCAACAGGCATTGCCGGTGCCCACTCGGGAAATGCAACCTGTTTGGTTCTCTCCGCCACTCCGCAAGCTTACGAGCTGTGTTTGTGTGCGAGTCTGTGTTGTGAGCGTGTTACTTAGCGTGAGCCTCCGCTGAGTGCGCGCACACAGCCAAGAACTGTGAAGGCTTTTACACTTGATGCGCTCCCTGGAAAGACAAGCATTTCTCATGTGAGAAATATCGCAAATTAGAAAAGTTGGCCAGTTAAATATGCAACTGTATGTAATGTTAATTCAGCAATAATTCTCTAGTACTGATAGCAGAACTGTCAACGTCAGAGCTTATTGATATTTTGGCCTTATATAATTTAGTACTGATACCGCTAAAGTACAGAGTTTCGATACCCATCCCTAGAGAAGGGTGGGTCAGTCAATTGGTCGGTCAGTCAGTCAGTCAGTCAGTCAGTCAGTCAGTCAAACAGTCAGTTGACAGCGGCCTCTGGTGGGTTTATGCTAGAACAGCAGCCACGAATGGCACTCGCAAGAGAAATTTGAGATTTAATAAAAGCATACATAGCGGCCTCTCGTGGATTCGTGAAAACAAAAGCTGCCAAAAAACATACCTCCTAGGACATATTTCGCAGTCTCCAGAACTTTATATAGAGGTAAGTTTTCAGAATGAGCCTGAGTTGGTAAAATATGTGGCTAAAAATAGCTATTAACTTTTTCTTTCTTTTGTATTTTCTCTTTTTTTTTGTTAAAATTTTGGCAGGGCAAGTAAAAATATGAACCACTGATCCAATCTGGCCAGTAGAACAAATCTTTAGCTTTGAACCCTGCCCCCTTCAACTGAAGATTTGCCAGCAAAATTCAATATTCTTTAAAATATTAAATGTTTTTCTTATATTTATAAAAACTCAGCACTGACATATTTTGGATTTTCAACATATCTTACTTGACTACACCAAAACAGTTGTGAGATGTCATATAAACATATTTCTAAGAAGTGCAATGTGTTTCTAGATGCATTATCATTCCTCAGATGCATTAGTGTATGGAATATGTCTTGGCACTCCAATGACAGCACACATTACAGGGAAGGCAGTCAGCAGGCTCTATCACCTCTAATGACTTCTCCATGCACAACAAAAGCTTGCTCATTACACTAATGTGCTTTATGGTGCACAAACTGCATGATATTATGACAAGACTAGTGGCCCTATTTCTACTTGTAAGCACAAATGAAACACAAGCTCCCACTGCTAAAATCAATTTACGTTTAATTAAATGGCCTGTCTTTTGCTTCGAAATGAAAGTGGCACTGTAGATTTTAGATGGATGCAACAATAACATTGTTCTGATAGGAAATTAATAAAGGAACAAACTAATGATTTGCTGTCAATTGTGTCTCGTTCGAGCCTTACTGATAGGTTTGGGGGTCGGGGGTTGGGGGGAAATTACATTTTGAACATTTTGTCAGACACTGGACTTAATTTGGTCTCCTACAGGCATTATTTCTATGCCGTACTAAAAGCCATCATTCAGGTGCAGAGGAAATCTGTCCTGGGGTGCAATATAATTACTCACACAAGCAGGCTGGAATTCCACCTGGAGACAGAACATATGTGATGTCTCCAGATGCCATCATTTAGCAAATAACTTGCTGCAAGACTCAAAACTATATATTCTGCAGACTATAAATGGAAGCAAACATCATGTTTCATTGTGAAATGTAGTTTGGGCTAACATTTAGATCTGAAACCACATGCTTTTAGCTGTCACAAATGGTGTTGCAGCTAATAATGGATCTAAATGCAACACGTTTACTTTTATTTAACACACCATCGAACATGCAGGAGAACAATTACAAGCACAAGTCAATAGACCCTTTTCACAAGTCGAGGATGATGTGTTTAATGGTCATCTTCTTAAATCAATGAAAGTTTTTAATATTTTGACTTTTTTTTTCAAAACATATGTACATTTAAAGCTATACCTTGTGTTATACACTACTGCATGGTCAAATGTTTGGGGTCAGTATGATTTTTAAATGTTTTAAAATAGGCTTATCCTGCTCACCTCTTACAACCTCTAATCATCATAGATTGCTGGAGAACATCAAATCCACACAAACTACAATCCTACCTCAATATGAACTACAAGTCTTGTCATGCAACACACACACCTGCTCCAAGTCTCCATTGATTACACTCCCACAGCTGATACTGTTCATGGACTGATTACACACACACACATATTCAGCTCACATTGATACTTTCACGGGTGAGTCTTGTTAAACTAAATTGTGAACATTTGCCTTTGCCTTGCTTTGCCGAGTTTTGACCCTCACCTTGTTTGTTTGTTTATTTACATTGTTCTGCTGCCTGCCTTTTGACTATCATTTACTGACCCCAACTCTAGATTGCCTTCATACATCTGTTAAACCCTGTATTGACTGTTGCTCGTCTGACTATTTCTCATAAACATGTGTTTGGATCGGCACTCCCTTGTCCAGTGTCCCATTCACATTACATCACCAATGCTGCATTTATTTAACCAAAAATACAGTATAAATTGCAAAATTGTGAAATGTTATTGCATTATAAAATAACTGTTCAAAATTAGTTTATAATTTAATTTAATAATTTATTTGAGTAATTTTTATGATTAATTTTCAGCTTCATTACTAGTCACATAATCCTTCAGAAATCACTCTTATTATCATGATTATTATTATTATTAATTTTATCATTATTAATGGTGATAGTAATAAAAGAAATAATGACAGGAGTAATACTTTCATTTGAAAATGCATACAATCAATAATAAATAAATATTTAATAAATACGTATTGAACAATTATTATTTTTTTTTTACATTTTATAAATGCCACCTTGATAAACAGAATTATTTTCTTAAAATAATAGTAAAAAAAATTACCCCAAACTTTTGACTGGTAGTGTTTAATCTTTGCATCAAATAAGTAAAAAGCAAGATGTTTTTAATGAAGTGTCTATGGACAGGACAGTACATTAAACATTGTTCTCTTTTCTGGCTACCCTTAATAGTTTCACACATTTTGTTTCCGTTTTCTAAAAGTGGTGATAACACTATCATAAAGTCTTTCTTTTGTAATTTAAGAGAATTTGAATGCAAAAAAAATATTTGTGGTACTCTTACATTCACTGATCTATTGGTTTACACAACTATGTTGACTTCTGTTGCTGAGAAAACCGGAAATGTCAAAAGTGTTTACACCACAACAAGAGCTGAACCAAATTGAGAGCATAAAGGAAATAACCGAACAGATTAAAGGTGCAGTAGGTGATTGTCCTCAGAAACATTCTTGTTGTGCTGGTTAAAAGTCTCTTCACATTCCAGTATTAATCTATAAAGTAAATGATCAAAATGTATTTATATGTATTTTTATATTCTGGGTAAGGCATAAGATTAAAAAATATGTTCATCCAATCAAAAATTGTCTGGCCGATAATTCCTACAATTCTGATAACTAGCCCAAACTTTCTGTCCGCAAATGTAGATTTGTACAACTGCACACTTCTATTGACACAGATTCATCATTTATGCATGCACATATGCCACAGTTACGTGCCACGGTTTTAACAAATGCTGAAACTTTTTAAAATCTTGAATATTGGAGTTACGCTGGAGGAAGGATAACACCATGGCTGTAGTATTTCATTAGACAGGTAATATTATGTTTTAAAAGTATTTTAGTCACGCAAAGCTGATGTCGATTTTGTTGTTAAGAATGGGCTATATATAAATATAGAAGTGTTGTTCAGCCCCTGAAATCTTCCGGTGAAAGATTGATGTGACTATTTTAAATTTCATAAGGGACCTTTTACAACATCGATAATGTAGAATTTTTTATTTACTTTAACAACAAAACATCAGTAAACAGCACTATTCCACCTTGCCTGCTTTATGAGGTCAAGTTGGTTTTATATTCACATTGGTTTATTTTTTAACAATGGCAACCTGTGGTGCGCTCCCTGTAGTGTCTGGTACTCTCAATATTCAGTCTGAAATAGCATGCAAGTATGGCTTAGTAATAAGTGTAATTCCTGCATGCCGCTGACCAACCACTAAGCATACAGTAGTCATCTTAGGACAAAGCGCGTGAAAGAGTGAGATTGATTTCTTCTTTTGTGGCCGCTTTGCTGCCCCTATTGGTCTCTGTTCAAGTAGGACGAAGGACAAATTCTTGAGACTTACTTTGCACTACAGTGATGATGGTTTTAAGATGCATCAGGGATGCCTTGAGACAGCATATTTTGCATTACAATATAATTATTATTATTTACATTAAAATATTTGTTCACAGAAGATACGCGGAATGCTTAAATATTATTTACAGGATATCCAAGAGAATATTATATTCTTTAGAAGGGATACTGCTTATTATTTTCTACTTTTAATATGAAAAACACAGAAAAACATTTATTTTGTTCAAAAGTGAAAGTTATTAAGGCAAAATGTGCTTTTATTTCAGTTTCAGTCAACGTTGATGTTCAATAAATAATCATAGATATTAAATAGTGTGTGTTTACATTAATTCTTTTAAAATCAAGGAATGTACCCTTCATTCAGTAACAACTTGTAATATGTGTACAAAACTTATCAGTGAACTATAAGGGCTAAAAATAAAATAAATAAATAAAACATCATAATTGTAATCGAGTTATAATGTTTAATTAATCAAAATTTTGATTTTAGGCTAAATCACCCAGCCCTACGATTATGTTACACTTCTGCTTTTGATATATATATATATTGGACCATTCTAGAAATCCATCAAATGTTTCAGTTGGGAAGAGAAACCAACAGGCACAACTTCACAAACATAAGCCAAACAAAAATGTAAAGATTCACTAAACTAAACTAAATTCTCTAAATCTTGGTTTCATGAATGTTACTTAGTTGCGATACCTGACATCAGAGTAGCCAAGTTCTGGCTAGGCTGGGTCTAGCAGCAAGGCTGGGTCATCTCTGACTCAAGCAATCAAATTTAATGACTTTAATAAGAAGACAAATGCAGGTTGCATTATTTTACGTCCGAAACCAAAGTGGACATTCTTAAGTGCACTCAATAAATCCCACAATGCATTTCAATAGTGATTGTACACCCAATGTACACTCAAAGACTACAGAATAGTCTTAATGCACTGTCTGACCCCATGCACCTAATGAATTCTGCATCTGACCACAAGATTGCATCCACAACATGATGCAAAGTAATCTCAAACACTGTTAATGTTTATATTATATTTTATTATTACTCAAATTTACTCACTCATTTACTTTAAGTGGACTATGTTAGTGCACTAATAGTGAATATGAGGGTTTAGTGGGTGATTTTTGATACAGCTTAAACCTTTAGCATATTTGGTTGCCAGTACCTAAATTTTTAAAAGTTAATTAAGCTAAATTAATTATTGCTAAATCTAGTTTTCACTCCTGTGTATACTGAACTTTGTGTGTACATAACAAGGTGTAAAAGTTTAAATGACAAAATGATTTAGCTACTACAAGTACACACACCTAGTGCTGCTTTTCAGCAAAATTTCACACATAGCACACAAAGAAAACACACGCGACTATGGCTAATACCTCAGGGTACAGCTTTGTACTCTTAAACCTCATGATAATACCTCTGCCAAAAAGCAACAGCACCCTTGGGAAACATCTTGATTATAAAGATACCACAGTGGCATTTGAAGGCTTAGCAGATGTTGACTGAGAAAATGTCAGCCGATGTTCTTTTTTTCCGGTTTGGTGGTTCTGGCTATTAATAGAAAATCAGTATCTATTCTGTGTTCAAACCATACACACTTGCAAACACACGCACAGCAAGACCTCTACTATCTATTTTTACTTCGGTATCAATAGAGAGGCCAGCATGTGCTTTTAAACTTCAGTGGCACTGCAGCAAGAGGGTTTCAAAAATAGAGCCTTCAAAACATACAGTGATACCCTACTTGGATTAAACACAATACAAATTATGCAGTCTCATGTTTTATCTGTAGTTGACAAACTATTTTCCTTTCCATATGCACCAGATTCTTTCTTATAAGCACCTCATAGTTCTTGTTAAACATTGTGTAAATCTGAGTGTGTTCCAAACAGGTGTGTGGGCTGGACAATTCCTATATAGGACACACTATCCCCCACCTTCTAATGCAATCCCATGGCAATTAATTTTTTATTTTTTTTAATTGGCTATATGGACAACTAGTGTTTTTCAGCCACTAATAAATGTCTGGTGAAATGGTAAAGTCACTGTTTTAAATTTCAAAAGGTTCCTTTTAAAGCAATGAGCGTGTTATATAATTAAAATATAATCCGTTAAATAGATTTAAGCCTTCATTTAGATGTTCAGGTGTTAAACAAGATGAAAGACTGTTTAAATGCAAGCGCCACCAGGAGCAGCAGGCAAGCACAGAAACTCTATTGAAGATACTGTTGTAGAATTAATTTCCATATTATAAGGCATGATGCAGTGAATTAATGTATTGAATTGAACTAATGCAATGAAATTATGATGAATTTAATGCAGTCCTTTATGTATTGTCTAAGACCCATTTTATAATGTCTATCAATTAGGCAGTAAAGGTAATTGATTTGTAAATGGCACCTGTGATGGAAACCACCTTTTGTAAGTTGTTTGGACAGAACTGTGTGTAGGTATAGTGTGTCCACAGTCATACTGGGGTAATATAAAGACAATAAGTCTATTTTTTTTCTGACATCAATATGAGGCCACATTTTGAGGCCCATCACAACATAACATGGGAGTGCGATTTCCCCGTCCACCGAATTGATTGACAGACGCGTATTAACATGTCTCCATAGTAAAATGTACAATCATAACAACAAGACAGAACGTCCGCAAAGCAACCGGGATTAAACAATTTGTTCAGCTTGCTAGGATTATCACTCATCATCAAATGTGATCAAGAATGAGTTTTGCAAGTTTGATACTTTTTTTTTTTAAAGAGCATGTTTATAGTGAATAACAGCGATTTTACTGTTTATACTTCATCACCACAGCTGCATGTCAGTACAATTATAAAAGAAAAGCTTCAGTCCCTGTTTGTGGATGTTAAATCAGGTTTATTTTGTACAGTATCATAACTGTTATCCATACAGTAGTGAATATTAATGGTATCCTGTCACATCTGTGTGCAAAAACAGTGCAAAGTCAACGGCCACGCTGTATGTATGTGGGTTTGCTGTGTGTGTGTGTGTGCTTGAAATTTTGACATTGTGTGTGACTCACCATTGCGGAAGGGCTTGAATTAACTCAACAACAAATGCATCAAGTACTCTTTGGTAAAGTTCTTACTGTGGTATTTCGCACAAACGTTACATGAGATCTGCTTCATTCATGTCTGTCTGTCCAGATCTTAAAAGTCCATGTGCATAAACCTAATTCAAAGGCTATTTGGTGTTAATTGAAAGAATCTCATTTGCACAATTTAGTACAATTTGCTCATCCCCTAATTAGGGTTGGTGGTGGGGTTTGGGGGCATGCCTACTTAAAAAAAAAAAAAAAAAAAAAGTTTTCCTACAATTTGCTTGAATTGGTGCAAACTAGCCACTTTTCTGTCATTCATTCATTTTCATTTCGGCTTAGTCCCTTTATTAATCTGGGGTCGCCACAGCGGAATGAACCGCCAGCTTATTTAGCATATGTTTTACGCAGCGGATGCCCTTCCGGCTGGAACCCATCACTGGGAAACACCCATACACTCTCATTCACACACATACACTACGATCAATTTAGCTTACCCGATTCACCTATAGCAAATGTCTTTGGACTTGTGGGTGAAACTGGAGCACCCGGAGGAAGCCCACACGAACACTGGGAGAACATGCAAACTTCACGCAGATATGCCAACTGACCCAGCAGAGGCTCGACCTTCTTGCTGTGAGGCGACAGCGCTAACCTGCACCACTGCACCACTGAACTGCCCAGCCACTTTACTAACAAATGTAAAAATAAATACCATTCTCATGTGAGACTGGGTTGTGATCTAAGTGAAAAATATTAGGCTTGTCATAGCATTTACTCAATGCAACCCTCTGCAGATTTGAAAAGTTTCTCTGCTGTGCACACTTTTTCAGGCCGCTGTTGACTGACTTATTTACTGATATACTGGCCCAGCCTCCTCCTTCCCTAAACCAAATTAAACCCAGAGCTTAATTTGTGCCGGAACACATTGAATCCGGCACTACTGAAATCTGATTCTCATTCTACGGAACCATTCTTTACCGGACTTAAACCCTATCATCATAGGCAACACTGCTCTGCGTCTCAATTTTGTCGACATACGCAATAAGCCACTGGATAAAGTGGTAACATCGGGTCAGCTAATAAGCTTAAAGCACAAAAAGGAACAACGTCATATCGCCCCGTAACATTCGTTTTAAAGATGAAATGCAGCCATAAGTACTTCTGGCTACATAATTCGCAATCTCCAGAAATGTATACAGGGGGACATGTTGATCCAGTACTATACTTTGACTACATACCCCTAGAGGTCCATGTGTTCCTCTATGCCTTAGTTCTCCCTCACATGTTCTGGTATACTTAACTCAGCCTGTTAATGTTTCTCTGTCTCTCACTCCTTTTTTGAATCTGAACATTAAGCTTGCCTTGCGTTTCCTAGACCACCTGATCTGTGCCTAGTAAGACTTTTGTTTTTCCTGTTGTCTACTGCCTTGTTTTGTTTTCTTTTATGTTAATTTCCCTATTTTAACAATCTGACAATAACCTAAGTTTACTGTTTTTGCTAAGTGTGAATTATTTTATTAATAAATATATGTCTCACAATAAGTGTTTTGCCCCCGTGGTTTAGTGGTACATCTGTCCAGTCATTACACAGGGCATCTGGGTTTAAGCTTCAGAGGAAAGAACGACGTTAAACATTCACATGCTCAAATGGCTTCAGTAGTGGTCTAGGTGTTATGAGGTAAGAGTTCAGTGGTTCAGTAAACTAGAACAAATTGCTCTCTAACTGCTTCGCTGGAAGGTCCCACCATGCTTGTTGACTCAAAACCAAACCTTCAGCTTTATTTCTGGGAAAAAAAATATAAATCCACACACTTGGTGCAGGCAAGCCAACTGCATCAGGAAGGCCTCTGCCTATTGGAGTCAAACAAAACAAAACTGAAAGGTGTCTGTAGAGTGACAAGTGATCTCCTGCAGGTGCAGTTTGATGCCACAAGACGAGCTAGACAAGTTTAGCCATTGTATATGTGGTAATGAAAACATTTAGTCATCTTTAAGTGACAGAGGGGAAAAGAGCACTGTGAATAGTACAAATGTTTGTAAGTCATTTTTTTTTGTGTGTGTGACAAAGGAGGGACAGGTCATGGTGCCACATATAATCCTCACAATCTTCTGTTTTGATGAAATCTGAAGTTATTAGATACAGTATGTAGTATTAGTTTTTGATTTTCAAATCCCTCTGTTCAAGTTATTAATTCAACTGCTCTAGTCAAGAGAAAGAAGCATTATTTTTAGCAGACATTCCCACTGGAGGCAAACAAACAACATAACAAACCAGCAGCAGTAACAACTGACACATATTTCAATTAAGGCTGTGAATCAGTTCAGTACAAACAGTATGTTGTAATATCTATAAATGGTTTACCACACGTTTAAATGAAAATAAATGCAATTATTATCACAATTGCAAGAATTAACAGGATTGAAGTAAACGGTTTAAAAGAGATGATTTAGATAAAAGTTGAACATATGGAAAATATATATTTGTTTCTACTTTCTACCTTTTCTCCTTTTAAAAGTATAGTTTAACTGGATTTAAATTGGAATAAATTGTGAAGTTTACTAGTAATTTCTCACCTGACTGAACAAAGAAATGCACACATTTTTTAGAGAATAAATAATCAATAAATGCACATTTGTAACATCCACTTAATCCAAACTTTACACAACCAAGTAATTAGAATTAAGTAATAGCAGTTTTTGTGATTTAATTCTGCATCCTATTTAAAAGTTAAATTTTTAAAGTTAATTTCATTTCATTTTCTTGTTGGCTTAGTCCCTTTATTAATCTGGGGTCGCCACAGCTGAATGAACCGCCAACTTATCCAGCAAGTTTTTACACAGCTGATGCCCTTCCAGCCACAACCCATCTCTGGGAAACATCCACACACACACTCATACACTACGGACAATTTAGCCTATACCAATTCACCTGTACCACATGTCTTTGGACTGTGGGGGAGACCGAAGCACCCGGAGGAAACCCACACGAAGGCAGGGAGAACATGCAAACTCCACACAGAAACACCAACTGAGCCGAGGTTCGAACCAGCGACCCAGCAACCTTCTTGCTGTGAGGCGACAGCACTACCTACTGCACCACTGCCTCGCCTAAATTTCAAAGTAATTTTACAAAACATTTAAATCTGTTTATAAATATAAAACTAAAGGCGTAGGTTTAGCATGGACAGAGAGGATGCGTCCCCACCAAATATTAGCTTGTCCTCACTAGTTTAATTCACTTGAAAAAAAAAATAATCACGCTGTCAATATTAACCTAGCCATGCAGAACAGGTTAAATCAATTAGCTGTTTTTCAATATGCCTTCTTCAGCGATCTTGTGTCCTCGTGTTCTTATGTTATGTCATCATCAACTGCTAAAGTTCAGTTCCAAAACTCAAGAGAACAAAGGACGCATGAAATTTCCCAAATGTGTTCTTGGTATCGAGGATGCGTTGATGCAGACTTCAGCTAGACTTATTATTAAAGTTCGGTGATATAACTTATTTACTTCAAGAGTTTCCCTAAATGAAACGGTAAGTAAACATTAATATGAAAATCTTAATAAAGGAATTGACACATTAAGGGTGTTTATTTGCTGAAATTAGTATTAAAATCTGTTTTATTTATATTGTGCAGCATATATTTGTAAGGTCTTTATGCAGAGTGTATATTTTGAAAAGAGGAAAAACAATAAATTGTTGTGTGAACGCTGTAATGTTTAAATAATTTTCCATTAAAATGCGTGAAGGTCATGTGACCATATGGAAGAACGCAGCATCTTATGTCTCAGAGGACGTGTTCTCTGTTTTTGCGTTCTCCAGAGTTCGTTTTTCCGAGGTGACCTGGCAAGTCCGTTCTCTGCATTCCTGGAATTAAGAAACAGCCAATCTCTCCTAGAGTTGCACTGCCCCCAAACACATATGAACATTGTGATTGGCCGTGCCTTTGCCTGCTGCCATGTGAGAGGCTGTAGATGCATTCAGATACAGGCAGCGCCAAAAATGCTCAGGGGAATTTCCCGTGCAAGAATAAGGAATGTGAGGTGTGTGACACACACAAGTGAATATGGCGGCAACAAAAAATAGGTGGACATAAGGAGCTTTTTTCAACAAAAATTATAACTGGCCAGCACATTCAACTTTCCTCAGTCTAAATTAGACCATTTGAATAAGAAAAAATTTAAACATAATAATAATAATAGTTCAACTTTTCGTGCTTTTTGGCTACAGGCCTGACTATTTAACTTAACTTAATAAATTGTATGAAGAAAGGATTAATTAATATTAATACTTTATTTTAATAGCAGTTAAATAATTAACAGCAATATATATATATATATATATATATATATATATATATATATATATATCTATATATTAATATTAACAACATACTTAGGCCTACATGCCAATTTGCACATAACAATTGCATAAATACCTCTGTATATAATATACCTGTACATACACTTGTCAAGTTGTCTATTTGCATTCACTACTTACTTCTATTTTTAAAATATATTTATTATTATCTGTTTTTAGTCCTGTCTCTGTAATTCTGTTGCACTGTAGAAGCTCTGTCACGAAAACAAATTCCTTGTATGTGTGAACATACCTGGCAATAAAGCTCTTTATCTGATTCTGATTATTATCATTATTTTTACTATATATTTTTTGCTATTTTATTTATTTCAGTCAGCAGTATGCATAAAAACTGAAAGTATTGTATATAAACTTCTAACAATGTTTTTTTTTCCATGTTGAAATGTGAAGTTAAAAGTTTGCAGATCCTGCACACCACAAATTCAAGAATCGAAATCCCATCCCATCATCCAAACCAAGAAACTAATTACTTGTACCGATTTAATCTTTGACGTTCATAAGGCTTCTAAACTGTCCTCAAAATGGCATCCTTCAAAGCCCAGCGCCTCTTTCCTAATGCCCAGTCCCTCACAGGACTTCCCTAATCCACATATTCACACAACATTTGTATTATGGCCACAGAAGTGACACAGAATTAGCATCATTAGCTCTGCACTTTCTCACGAAATATGATTTTGTGCTTTGATTTTTTTTTTTTTTTTTGAGCAGCGAAAGTCTGAAATAGCACTTTATGATTAAAAGATTTGGTAAATTAAACTTCAGTGAGATGAAAAGCTGGTAGGAAAAGACCTGCGCTGAGCCGTCACGTTAGCGATTTAATAGCTTTGCCATACTGCGAGTGTTGGATCAGCCCCCAGTTTTAAATTTCACTGGGTAAATAATCCCTTTAATTAAACCTTCCCACCCAGGCATTTTAAAGCTGGCAACTAGAAATAAACAGACATGCTATCAAATATCTCCACAGAGAGGCCTGCACATAATCTTTTACGTGTTATTTTGCCACTGGGAGTGACTGAAGTTTTCCCTTTGTTTATATCTGCAAATAATTTGCAAGAGAATGTTTGGAACATCATTAAGGGGATATAGATACAGTAATGCCTTTAGTTGTTATGCAATTATATAATTATTTTAGGTGTAACAAGTTGAAATAAACAATTTTTTTTTCAGTGTAGTAAAGTGTAGTAAGTTATTTTGCTGTGATTAGATAAAATGACTAAAATTGGTCAATGTTGAAGGGTCGTGTCTGTTATGCGGTGCCTTCTAAAATGTTAAATAATGCATATGAATATGCTCATGTCGTAATGTCTATGAATTATATACCTGACTTTCAGATGGGCTGTGATACAGCTTGGGTACTTATATGTAAAGGAATTTAAATATTTATACGACCACATTAAAAGGCCTGATATAAAGGAGCTAAAGGTTGATCGAAAATTCAATAAAAACAGTTTGAGTTTTTTATGTTTCATCCCATGAATTTCTTTGTTTCGCCATTTCTTTTGTAATTGTGAAAATTAATAGTAATTTATGCATATGTTCTTTATAACATATGCATGTCTTAGTGTCCCACCAGTGATGATTTACAGTCATATCGTACTGCTACAAGTGTGATAACGCCATAAAGAAAAATCAAACACGGAAAGTCTAAAAATCTTTTAGTATGAGGAACTATTTTCTTATGCTATTTATTTATATCTGCAGCTGACATTAGAACAGCAGAAACCATTGCTACTTAGCACACGTCACTTTAGAACTAGTATTTAAATGATTGTCTAGCGTAATATCTAAAGTGATGACAAATCAGGTGATTTTGCTGACATTTTAAGGTTATAAGGCTGAACGGCATGAAATGCCACCAGTCTGACCTTTCCCAGTATTTCTCTGTTGCAATCGGGATATCACATAATTAACCCAGAAAAGGCCAAAGCAGAGCAAACACTACCAGAAACACTACCAGACTATGACATAAATACAGCACTACAACATACAAAAGGGAGAGAGATCGACTCAGAAAGCCACTTACCTGTTTTATACTGATTTGATCAGCTGTAGTTTGAAATTACGCTGAGTTTTTCTCCTCTAAGGGTTTATGTGGTTTTCTTGTGGTGGAGCGTCAGCCATCTTTGCTCTGCTCAGTATGACAGGCTGATGGATGTCGACTCTCTGTATCGCTGAAATTATAAATATTTAAAATAAGCACTATCCTTATAAATAAACTGCATAGTTGCAATCTAAACAACTTCTGTCTCACCTAAAAAGCCTCAAAAGTACATTATGTTGTCTAACATCTGCAATATTTGTCTAACTGTGGTGAGTTTATTAAACTGCTGTAATACAAAAGGGTGAGGAGGCTGTACAAGTGCGTAATACACATAATTCATCAATAGTTTAACAAAAATAATGAATGAATGAATGAATGAATGAATGAATGAATGAATGAATGAATGAGTACATAGATTAAAACAAAATAGAAATCCACTCAAACCAAATTGACCAAAATTAATTAAAACTATGGACATGACATACAGAAAATTCCTAGTACATTTTACGAGTAACACTTTAAAAAGATATATTTCACCAATTGTAAATTTTTTTGTTATTAAATTTAATTATTAAATTATATCATTTTCATGTTCAATGAGTTGATCAAACAAATTCAAATAAATTCAATTAAATTCAATTAAATAAAATAAATTACAAATATTATGAAAGCATGAACTACTACACAACAAAAATAAATTATTTCTCCAAAAAAATTCTTTCACCCAAGTGTGGAAACCAACACAAAACAAAACAAAACAAAACTGTGTTTTAGTCCTGGCATAATGTATAGAGAGTTGTGTTTAAGTGTGATTTTACAGCTGAGAAGAGACAAAATGCCATAGCCTCCTTTCCAAAGAGCCTGTGTTGTTTCTACGTTTACCACCACAGACAGCCAAATACACAGCGTGTTTATAAATTCAGAGTGTTTCACTCTGGAAAACACTGATATACTGAGTTGGAGTTGAAAAGCTGCTGACAGTGATGTAGTTTTCAGGCTGGATGAGGATAGCGGTGTGGAGACAGAGAGCTGAGACACTTTTTAATTCATCACAAACACACTGACAGAGAGAAGAGACACACTGACGGCCACACAGTCACGCCACACTGTTTTACTTACAGTTTTTTTACAATTGTTTTGCCACAAATTTCAGAACACTGATGTAAATTTTCAAAACTTTAGACACAAAAATAAACAGTCAAGACAAACTCTCCAGTGTCCAAAACTCTACATGCTGCATTCATTTCCTTAAAGAAGTTTTGCATTTGCAGGATCATTAGTTCACATAATCCTTTTATCATACAAATACTACAGGAATATTACTTTAAATCACCAGCACACATTGTTTCAATAAACAATCATTAACAAATATTAACTATTGTTGTTTAAAATGTATGATACAGCTTTCATTATGGTTTATATCTAAGTGTAGAGGGAATAGTAGAGACAGTGGTATCACTATCCTGAAACTTTCATCATCTAGAAATGTAACATTGTACATCAGTTTCCCCGCATCCAGAGTAATGCAACAGTTATTTATTATTCAACTATCAGTTGATAGTTACATCAAGTTAATCAAATGAATACTCATTAATTAGTTTAGTTACTTAGTTATTTCAGAAGCTGTTTGAGTTACAATTTAAAATGGGATCAATTTGATGTTTAATTGTATTATATTAAAAAGGTAATTTTAGTTCAATGAACAAAGTCTCTTTGACTTGTGTATATTGTATACAAGCATTTAAAAAAAAGAGTTAATATTTTTTTTATGCAAAAATGAGCAATTTTTGCAATGGTTGTAAATTTTGTGTCCAGATTTTGAAAATTGACTAAAGTTTGTGATTGTAAAACACAGTATACACAACTAAGAAGAGCAATTAGGAAGTGCTATTAAGCAAACTAAAAAAACTTTCCTAAAAATGTCACATTCATTCATTCATTCATTCATTCATTCATTCATTCATTCATTCATTCATTCATTCATTCATTCATTCATTCATTCTCCTTTTGGCTTAGTCCTTTTATTAATCTGGGGTAGCTTCAGCGGAATGAGCTGCCAACTTATCCAGCATGTGTTTTACACAGCGGATGCTGTTTTCCCAGCATCACTGGGAAACATCCATACACACTCATTCACACACTACGGACAATTTAGCTTATTCAATTGACTTGTACCACATCTTTGGACTTGTTGGGGAAACCGGAGCACCCTGAGGAAACCCACGCCAACTCGGGAGAACATGCAAACTCCACACAGAAATGTCAGGCTTGAACCAGTGACCTTCTTGCTGTGAGGCGACAGCGCTACCCAGTGCGCCACCACATCATGTCACATTCATATAAAGAATAAATTCAGAGGGTATTTATAGACAATAAAATCAAAAATTTAAAACTGTTTTTTTTTTTTTTTAACCAAAAATGTATATTAATGTATATTCAACACAGTGGCTCAGTGGTTAGCACTGTCACCTCAAAGCAAGAACGTTGCTGATTCGAGTCCTTGCTGGGCCTTGTGGGCGGTGGGCCTTTCTGTGTGGAGTTTGCATGTTTTTCCCATGTTGCGTGGGTTTCCTTTAGGTGCTACATATGCTGGAATACAGCAGTTCATTCCACTGTGGCGACCTCTGAAATAGAACCTAAGCCGAAGCAAAATGAATGACTGAATGAATGAATGAACTGAATGAGAGAAAAATAGGTGTTAAAGAGTACATAAACGTCATTACAACTGCTAATAATAATTGTTTTTATTCATTCATTTTCTTTTCGGCTTAGTCCCTTTTTTAATCCGGGGTCGCCACATCGGAATGAACCGCCAACTTATCCAACTCATGTTTTACACAGCGGATGCCCTTCCAGCTGTAACCCATCTCTAAGAAACATATATACACACTAATTCACACTCATACAAGCCTACCCAATTCACCGGTACCGCATGTCTTTAGACTGTGGGGGAAACCGGAGCACCCGGAGGAAACCCACATGAACGCGGGGACAACATGTAAACTCCATACAGAAACACCAACTGACCCAGCAACAAACCAGCTCAAACCAGCAACCCTCTTGCTGTGAGGCGACAGCACTACATACTGTGCCACCGCATCGCCTGTTTTTATTATTATTATTATTATTATTATTATTAACATTATTATTAAAAAATAGATTACAGTCTAATAGTATAATTGTAATTTATTAACTTTAACTACTAGCACTAAATGCCTATAATACTATGTATGTTCTGTATAGTGATCCAAGGTTTAGAGTTGATTTTGAGGTTAAATTTAGTAGCAGGATTGGATTAGGGTTAAGATTAAGGAATAGTTTTTGCTTTTAAGGGTACTTGGGCTTCGTTTAGGGGTAAAGTTAACATTGTAACTAGTGATAATTAAACCAAGTACTTTAAATATAATTACAGTTGACAGAGTACATTTACAGTATATAAGTATACTTCATCAAACAGTTAAGTACATTAAGGCCTGCTAATATAAAATGTCATTTCATAAAGCGTTTCACAATAAAGTTCATAACCCTTTCTAAACAAATTTTGTTAGACAATATATACTGTAGCTTGTTTTTGAAATGTATTTTGATAGTTTGCATTTTTGGCATTTCACACACACACCCAATTGGCTCATATCCTGTGCAGCTCTAAAGAAGGAAAAGGCTCCTTGATTTCATTTGTCTTTTAAAACAATGCAAGCCAAGCATGTACTCGGCCTTTTGTCATGGCAGCGCCTCGGCTCTCATTCAACCAGTGACATTCTGGAGATATTTATAAATGTTAAACAGGTCTCTCTGTGGAGACAATCCGGGACGCTGCCATTCAAATAGGGTAAATGTGTCCTCAGAGAGACTTATTGAAAATTTTAAAGGCATAAAGTCGTTTCTGTTTTACATGAGAATATACAATATGGCTAAATGTAATGGTGCGTTCATGTGTCCTTAAACTGATAAAAATGAAAGTCTGTTTACACTGCAGCAAGTTTTACTGGAGTATCAAAGGGTAAATATGACATTCTATAAATCATACTATAAATCTTATCTTAATAGACACAATTGCTTTTTACTGGTCTTAAAATGTCAACTGTAGAGTTGAGGATAAAACAAATGTCACCCGTAAAATAAAATAAATAGTTGTGTTTCAAAAAACAACTAGTATCTAATCAGTAAGTACCAATAATGAATACATATATTTAGGTACGAGTGTAAACTGTATTCTAATCTAATAAGTATTGACTAGTACAGTGTGTAATGAATAAATAGTGGTATTTAATAAAAACTATTTAATATGTTTGAGTACCTAATAGTTTTCCTATACTGGGCTGTGGCTGGAAGGGCATCCATTGCATAAAACATATACTCGAATAATTGGTTCATTCAGCTGTGGCGACCCCTAGTAAATAAAGAACTAAGCCAAAGGAAAATGAATGAATGAATGAATGAATGAACGAATGAGCATCTAATAAATAAGTACTTGTACCTATTTATTTAGAACTAAAATATGTACTACAACTGGAAGACAGTCATAAATTAAATGTTGCCAGATCTTTGCAGAAGAATTTGACATTTGTTGCTAATAACTAAACTGATAAGCTGAATTAATTAATTACTAAAATAATTACTAGCAGTATGTAATTAACAAGACCTAGTATCTAATAAATAAAAAGTAATACCTTATAAAAAGGGTAACACCTTACAATAAGATTGTTTGATAAGAATGAGAGGCAAAAGACGTTCCAACTAGGTACTAGTAAGGTGTACCTAATAAAGTGGCCGGTAAGTGTACTTGTAAATGTTAGATGAACAGCCCCAACACAACGGACAGCTTTTAGCTTATTACATTCTTCAGCAGGAACACTTCTCAGCCATCCCCACTCTTCCACTATCAATTCCGACTGCACCCACTTCCATTAAACACTCATAAAGCTAGAGTACAAAAAGGCAAGAAGCAAATTAAAATTCAAAAAGTATTACCTGCTCAAGTATAGGCAATTTTGGATGCAGCCATAAACTACACAGTTGACTGCAGTGAATAAGTGCATAGTGTGTTAGTACAGAGCAGGGCACAGAAGTCAATTGGTAAAGACCTCCAAACTCTATCTAGCCTTTCAAATGAGCTATTAGAGTGTGTAGAGAGCTTCCAAACCTTACTTCACCAACTGTAATTTAGCAGTGGAAATGTGATAAATTACAACAGAGATTGAGAGCCACAACTTTTTGTCCAACATCAGTGCCTGACCTGAAACCTCCACTTTTAAATCAATGGTCAAAAACCCCCATAAACACTTTCCAGAAGAGTTGAAGCTATTATAGCTATTATTTTTTACGTTAAAGGGTAAAGTGCATTTCCAAAGGTTGTTTGAAATTATTATTTATTTTTGAATACTGCTAGGTGACACAAACATATTGATCACATTCATCTTTAAAGGTTGGCCTTCTCACGTGGGGGTTTGCATGATCTAATTTACAGTGCTTAATAGTGAAGTAATGTCAGTGCTGTTGAGGTTCAATCATGCATGCATAGTACTATACATGCAAGTGAATATAAAGCGAAGAGCACGGGTGCACTGTCGTAGCGATGGTGAGCGTTTAGGGACCGTTTGAAAGCACTTACCATATTTATGTGATGAATTATTCATGTGCTGCATTCCCTCAGATGCACATACTGTATGCCAAATACCTAGAGGCAAATTCAGCTATATTAAAGCAAAACCAGGAGCCAGTAACTTGTGTCTTATCAGACAATTGATTGACTGGGTATTTATGTTGATACATTATTTTAGACTATAATAGAGTTATAAATGGAGGCATTTATTTCATTACAGTCTGGCATTTGACTTCTTATGCCTATATCAATGCTGCATTGTCTAATAAAAAATACAGTACAGAAAAATAGATTATAGATGCAATATCTATTTAATAGACAAAAACATATGCTGGATAAGTTGGTGGTTCATTCCGCTGTGGCGAGCCTTGATTAATAAAGGGACTAAGCCAATAAATAAAAAATAAAAAATGAATGAATGACAATGATTTACTATTAAATTACTAGATTAATAACAATATTATTACTATTGAAAATAGCTGTTTTGTTAATATGTTTAAATATGTTTTTTAAACTAAAATTATGGGCAATTATGTAATTTTTAGAAACAATTATTATTATTTGTGCTGTTTTTTTTATTTTGTGCAAATTTATTTTGAAGTATTATTTATGGAATATAAAGTTCAAAAGTAAACATTTGTTGGCAGCATGAATCATTTTTACAATTTAATCTTCACTTTTGAATCACGTAAACACATCAGGGGTGAAGATGTATATTTACTCATTTGAGTATAAATATGATCAACCTAGTTTAAATATAATTAACTCAGGCTCATGGTGAAAATGTACCGCTATATACATTTCTGGAGAGTGCCAAATACGTCCCAGGAGCTACAGTATGTTTTTTTTTTTTTTTTGCAGTTTTTGTTTTTGCGAATCACCGTGTGAGGTCACTGTTTACACTTTTTCAGATCTCAAATATTGCTCGTGAGAGCCATTTGCGCTTGCTCTTTTCACATAAATCCCCAGAGGCCACTGTCGACTGACTCACCGATCGACTGACTCACTATTGGCTCTAAACCTGACCAAAAGTGTTTTCAAAAGCACAGATTGACCCGCCCACCCATTTCCCTAAACCCAACAGTTTTAAAAAGCAATCCAGAAAAAGAAAAGCCCTCACCTGATTTTTTACCATGTACCACATTCTCACCCTTTTATTTACGTGTTTATTTTATTTTTTGGCTTTAGTTTTTGTCTTACTCGCTTTCTCTTCTTCCAGTTTTTCTGTTTCTTTTCCGCTTTAACTATTTTTAAAGGTAGATTTACTGATACAAAATATGGCAAATTATGTCATTAATAAAATACATATACAATAAAATACTTATGTATTTACATATGTTTATATATAACCCACACAAACATGAGAACATGCAAACTCCACAGAAATGCCAACTGGCTAAGCCAGAACTCGAACCAGCAACGTTTTTGCCGTGAGGTGACAGTGCTGCTAACCATTAAGCTACCGTGCCTAATATTATTATCATTTTTATTATTAGTATCATAACATTAGATAAAAATCAATAAATACAGGAAGTTGCTAACACCTAAAGCATTAACTAATTGACAACAAATAGAGCCTCATTATTATGCTATAATCTTGCTTTTCCCTGTTTTAAATCAATGCACAAAAGCAGATATTTTTGAAAAAACTTCCACATGGCGTACCAACAGACATAAGCAACAAGCAACAGGATGTCTCATTAAAATTCAGCAGCAGTTTCTCGTTGATATACACACAGCAATAAAGGCCCGGGTAATGGAAAGTAAGACACATTAACAGTGAACTGATAACATTTTCTGGCACGTTGAGAAATGCAGGGAGCAGTTTCCACCCCCTTCCCACTAAAATACATCTAGTGGCACTAAAGCAGCTGTTTGTGAAAGGCTGGATGTGCGATTCTGCCTGCTCATTGCACAGCTTGTGGCTCTAGAGCAAAGCAGCTCAAGCGTTTCCTTCCTGAGGGGAGATGAAAAAGCTATGCTCTCATCTTTCCCTTTTGTAACGGTTCTTCTGCAGATGTCTAATGATGTCTAATGAAAGCTGTGTCTTACAAAGTACAGGTTACCAGCTCAAGACAAGCAGTACAATAGGGTCGAGATGGGATTGGATATTGGCTTTGACAGATTGATTAATTTCAAGCCCTACAAAAAAAAAAAAAAAAAATTATATATATATATATATATATATATATATATATATATATATATATATATATATATATATATATATATACATATACATATATATATGTATATGTATATATATGTATATATATATATATATATATATATATATATATATATATATATATATATACATATATATATATATATATATATATATATATATATATATATATATATATATATATATATATATATATATATATATATATATATATACATATACATATACATATATATATATATATATATATATATATATATATATATATATATATATATATATATATATATATATATACATATACATATATATATATATATATGTATATGTATATATACATATATATATATACATATACATATACATATATATATATATATATGTATATATATATATATATATATATATATATATATATATATATATATATATATATATATATATGTATATGTATATATACATATACATATACATATATACATATACATATACATACATATACATATATATATATATATATATATATATATATATATACATATACATACATATACATATATATATATATATATATATATATATATATACATATATATATATATATATATATACATATATATATATATATATATATATATATATATATATATATATATATATATATATATATATATATATATATATATATGTATATATATATATATATGTATATATATATATATATATATATATATATATATACATATATATATATATATACATATACATACATATACATACATATACATATATATATATATATATATATATATATATATATATATATATATATATATATACATATACATACATATATATATACATATACATACATATACATACATATACATATATATATATATATATGTATATGTATATGTATATATATATATGTATATATACATATAAATTATTAGCCCTCTTGTGAAAGTTCAAATAATTCCCAAGAGATATACTTAACTGAGAAAGTTTTTTTTCCACTGAAAGAATTTTTCCCCATTATCTATATCTTTATCTTATCACTCTTTTTTATTTTGGCTAAAACTGTTAAGGTTAAAACTATTAGGCACTTTAAGAAATTATTATTTTTTGATGGACTACAGAATCATATTTGTCCAATGAACTACCTGATTAAACTAACTTGCATAAAATAATTAACCTAATTAACCTAGTTAAGCATTTAAATTTAACTTAAGCTGGATACTGTTATCTTGCAAAATAGCTAAAAGTGCATGTATTGTTATTATGGTTATTGTGGCAATGACAAACATAATTGTAATAAGAAATTAGCTATTAAATGAATAATAATGTGTGGAAAAAATCTCTTTATTACACCTGGGCACTTGGGAAACATTTTAAAAAGAATATATATATTTTTTTTAGAAGAGCCAATAATTGTGACTTGAAATGTATATTTACTGCAGTTTTCAGTGTATACAGTGAATAAAGACAAGCATTGACTGCATCCTTATTTCCTTAGAAAACTATTTATATTTGTAAAGGTGATGTTGACTTGAAATGTTCACCATGATGTCAACCAAAGTAATTTACGCATACAAAGAAAACTCATTAATTCATTCATTTTCTTGTCGGCTTAGTCCCTTTATTAATCCGGGGAAGCCACAGAAGAATGAACCACCAACTTATCCAGCACATTTTTACGCAGCGGATGGCCTTTCAGCCGCAACCCATTTCTGGGAAACATCCACACACACATACACTCATACACTGTGGACAATTTAGCCTAACCAATTCAACTGAACCGCATGTCTTTGGACTGTGGGGGAAACCGGAGCACCCGGAGGAAACCCAAGTGAGCGGAGCGAGAACATGCAAACACCATACAGAAACGCCAACTGAGCCGAGGCTCGAACCAGCGACCCAGCTACCTTCTTGCTGTGAGGCGACAGCACTACCTACTGCGCCACTGCGTTGCCTTACAAAGAAAACTAAAATAAATATTTAGTTTAGAAAGGAAGTTATGTATAATAAAAAGAAATGACACAAGGAAACAGTATTGAACACATGAAGAAAGGGAAGTGTAGAAAGGCATGGAAAGCTCAGACAGCAACTGAAATCTCATTCATTTTCCTTTGGCTTAGCTCCTTTATTAATCAGAGGTTGCCATAGTAGAATGAACCGACAACTTATCTAGGATACATTTTACCCAGCGGATGCCCTTCCACCTGCAACCCAGTACTGGGAAACCAACTGAAATCTCCCATTAAAAAACAACAGCAACAACTCTGCCTCTCAGTGTAAATGGATATTCCGTTTCATGACCTACATTACCAGATAATGAAGAGGAAATTAGGGTGGACATTTCACTAAGACAATGATCACAAACACAGCAAAGCAAACTCTCAATTGGCTTTAGAAAAGAAAATAAAGCTATAGAATGGCCCAGCCAATCACCTGACCTGAATCCATAAGAAAATAAAAACTAAAGATCAAATTTTAAACAAAAAAAACTCACAAAACTACCAAGATTATAAGACTTTGTTATACAGTATGGGTTAAAATCACATCTGATCAATGCATGTGACACTCATCATAAAAAAAAAAGCTTTTGTACAAAGCATTAAATACATTTCAGCAATTCAGTACTATGGCTTTGCATTGTTATTGCACTTAACAATTTTCAGATTTTTATTTGTTTTATTTGTATGTTTGCATTGTTGGGTTTTAACCTCAATCTGGGACAATTTCATGTCAACAGCTTCATCAGAAATATATTTACCATGCCATATTCCATTCTTATTTTAACCAATGTATATATACAGCAGTCAACATTTGATGTAGGGCAAAGAATGCATGTTATTCAATAGTTTTAGGACAACGTCGATGCAAGTTGATGATTCTCTTCTAATGTTGACCACTGTAGTGTATATGATTTTGTAGTACAGATAATATTTTTAAGAAGACATGTTTCTGCATGGTTCCTAACACAATACTTTGTTATTACATGAAATCAGTTCTACCAAAGGTCATTATCTGATTAGTGCAATCTAATGCATATTTACATGTTTGCATTATGGTTATCTAAATATGCACAGATTTTTCTACATATCGTTCTTGCTCAGCATACAGTTCCAATGATAATGGCATGTTTTTTTTGTTTTTTTTTCTCAAATGCATTTTATTTCTTTATTTCTTTATTGTCCGTTGTGTTTAGTGTGGGTGGTGTGTTATTTTCAAATGTGATAAAGCATTAACCTTTTATCATCACTTATCTGACATTCAATTATCAGCTAAAGTGCCACAATACGTCAATGAATCACATATATAACAACCGGTGAGGACTATACATATACAGACACACCAAATTAATAAATAAGGAGCAGCTGATATAAATCAACCCCGTACTAAGCTATCACAGAAACAAACAAATACATGCTTTGAAACCATGTAAACAAAAAAGTTAAAGACATGAAACATTACTAAAACTTTGTGGCAATGAAAAAGGTTGTCCCTTCAAAATTATTTTAATTAAATAAGCTTTTCATTGATGTATGATCTGTTAGGATTGGTTGAGATAAAAGTATAAAAAAAAAAAAACTGAAATCCGAGGGTTAAAAAAAAAAAAAAAAAACTAAATTGAGAAAAATGCCTTTAAAACTGTCTAAATGCTTAGTAATGCACATTGGTAATTAAAAATTTTACCCCCTTTTCAAGATTAAGGATAAGCCTTTGGTCTCCAGAATGTGTCTGTAAAGTTTCAGCTCAAAACATTCATCAGATTATTTATTATACCTTTTATCTAGGGCTATCTTCACCTTGGCTATGTCAGAAAAATAACACATTGATAGACATGAAGGAAGCAATCTCATGTGTAGTTTGTGAGAAATACTACAGTAAGTTTGCACAGTTTGCATGCAAATGTGACAGGATCCACTTAAAAATCTACTTCTGTAAAGATATCCATTATGTTAATGTCTAAAATAAATTAGACTTAATGTCCACAAACTGGGTTTGAAGCATTTTCTTTTATAATTGTACTGACACGCGTCTGTGGTGATAAAGTAAAAATGGTAAAATTGCTGTAATTCATTACAAACATGCCCTGTTTTAAAATCGTTTTAAACTAGTAAAACTCCTTCTTGATCACATTTGATGATTGATGATCACAGAGAGCTGAACAGATCTTTTATTATTGGTTGCATTGCCATTTATGTCTTGATGATATGATTATACATGTCACTACGGAGATGTGTTAATACGTGGCTGTCAATCAAATCGGTGGGCATTAAAACCGCACTCCTACGTCATCTTGCAGTGGGACTCAAAATGGGAAAGGGGTTTTGATCCTATTTTAACATAAAGAAGATAAAAAAAATAGGCTTTTTTTTTTCTTTTTATCACCCCAATATAACTGTGCACACACTATACCTGAACACAATCCTGTCAAAACAGCTTACAAAAGAAAATTTTCATCATAGGTGCCCTTTAATGTATTTGACGTAGGACATTTAAAAAAATGTATTTATGGAAGATGATCTTTACTCAATATTCCAATGATTGTTAGCACAAATGAAAAATCAATAATGTTGACCTATATAATAATCCAAAATATAATCATGAAACATACTGTAGGACTGGTTTTATGATCCAGGGCAACACCCACAGTATGTGTATCACAAGCATACAGCTATTGCTGTTAAAAATATTGTTGTTTTTTCCCCTAAGCATCTTGAAACAATCAGTAAATTGCAGTGATTTTAAGATGCTTCAAAAAGCTATACTGACCTTTTAGTTTTTGTTTTGGTCAAAAAAGAACATTAGAGTACATTATACAAGAAAATAAATTTTTAGGGGGCAGCATTTAGTGGTCTGTTTTAAGAACAGGTCAAACATTCATTTGAAGATCAGTCTGCTACTGAAATGGGATTAAAGGGATAGTTCACAAAAAAAAGAAAATTTACTGACTATTTCCTAACCTTGAGGTGGTTTTACACCTTCTGTTGAAGACAAGAGGAGGCATTTTGAAGAATGTTAGAAATCTGTAACCGTCAACCTCCATATAGGAACAATAGAAACTAAGGAAGTCAGTGGTTAGATTTTTCCAACATTTTTTCTACTGTAAATGTCTTCTTTTGTGTTCCCCATAAGAAAGAAACAGGTTTAAGTTTTGGGTAAGCTATCCTTTTCAATCCCATCATTCATGGTTCAAAGTGAGCAATTCGTTGGATGGTTCCTTAAGAAAATCCATCCAGCTGAATAATTGAAGTGTCTAAAAAGCATGAATATGCAAGAAGGGAATCAAAATGTCTGAATGTCTCTCCTCCATCAGCCTCCTCTGGGAGTAAACAGCACATCTGGGCCACAGTGGAAGATTCAGTCATCATACAGCACTAAAGATCTCTGCCTCAGCATGAAGGGTATTACTGAAACTTAATGGAATAAAATAAAACTCAATCAAACGTGCTAATGAGCTCATAACAAGTATGTGCCACGTGTTGCAAGAGACAAGAAAAAACAATGATCTCATTCGTGTCAGTATAGTCAAAACACTCAGAAATGAACAATAATGTTTGTTATGTCTGTAATTGAAGAGTTCAGATGCAAAAACCTCTAATTGCCATCTTATTTTTTTTCTAAAATTAGCATAACATGTTTATGTTAGGTTATAAAAGAACCTATCCTTTGCAGATGGCACAATTTATTAAATTTGTAAAACAGCTTTGGCCATAACAGGCCTAGTTCACTTGGGCATAATTTACTTAAATTCAGCATATTTTGCAAGCCAGGCTCATTGGAAATACATGCCTTAGCCTTCATTTTTGTGAACCCTAAAATATGTTGCTCTGGGTATGTTTTGCTGCACATTTTAGACGCCATATTCTCTAGAGGGTGCTGTTTACATTTTTGTGAATCAGAAAAAGGTACTCAGGGCAGTGGTCCCCAACCCCCTAGCCGCAGACCAGTACCGGTCTATGGATCAGTTGGTACCGGGCCGTACAAGAATTCATTATCTGAGTCTGAAAGATCTTTTATTTTTAAAAAATCTTTTATTTTGAAAAACCACCGTATTCTCTCGGTTACATCTCGGTTACTTTTTAATCCACAAGCCAGCAAAATGTGTAAGGAACAGACCTCTTTGGAAAGTTTATTTGTGAAGGGGAAAAGGCCCAGTGAAGGACTTATTAACTGCCAAGGAATAGATTTGCAACCCATATGTCAACAAATCAGGTGAATCCAGATTATCTGTGTAAGACAGCTTCAACTGCTGAAGATTGCAAATGATGTCTGCCTTCGCTTAGCATGTCTTTTCGGTGCGTAAGTTTGTTATTTCCACTTGTGGCGCATGCCTTCCACTATGCGCGCATACACACCTGCTTCCAATCAGAGCAAGTTGGATCTGTTGCTGTTGATAGAGCATCCAGACTTTATTAAGAGGCAGAGCAGCAAAGCACAGAGAGAGTCCCTGTTTTCGCTATCCCAGTGATATAGTGTGATATTTAAAACGTGAACTTGTGGGATTATAGCGTGAATAAGAGTGACGTGTAACTTTAAGTGAACCGTAAGCCATGTAGGGAGATGGGTGTCGATTTATTTTGGGTTTATCCCTTAAGTTTTCTTACGTTTTGGGTTTAGTCAGGGAGTGGGGTAAGAGCATTTTCATTGATTTGAGTTTTTTATATTAGGAAATATAGGACTTCTTGTCTATTAAGGAAGATTTTGTTTTGTTTATTATTTTTATTTTTATTTTGTGTATAATTTTTTGTTGTGTTACCTTTTCTATGAACCCCTAGAAAGGAGGCTAAATGTAAAAGGAGGGACACGTGTAAGTGATGGAATACATTTGTCTTTCCAGGTGAAAATATGTTATCTTTTCAGGATGCTGCAAGTGCACCAGGACTCTCGCAACAAGAACTGACCAATCAGCTTTATACTTAGTATTGAATACACACATTTTAGTGGACTAATTATCTCAGACAAACAAAAAACACCCAAACACTGCAGTGGTTTTTAATTTTCTCCATAAGTAAAACCTGTATCAGCGTTGGAGCAATGTTTTGTCTGCTTGTCGTTCTCTGAGAAAACAGTTGATGGTAATCTAGCAATGTTTCAGGTAGGGGCATGTCGTACAGATCACATATAGGGAACTGCTGACCTAAACCCTTCTTTTAACTCAACCAATAGTGTTTTTGAAAAGCAAGCGTATAAGTAAAAAAAAAAAAATCACTATGAACACATAGTTTTACCTTGATTGTTTACCTACAACATCATACAAAGTGAGGTACTGAACAAAATGACCATGCCAGAAAAGTTGTCACTATGGAGATAGATAGGTGAGGCAAATTCAATTACTAGACACTGTTAGGTAGTTTTGTGTTGTTTATTTGGCAAAATACTGCATGAAAATAATACTTTAATAGTTACAAAATGTCACTCTTAATATCATTAGTGTGTAAAGAAACCAATTTGTTGGCATAAAAACTGCCCCTTGATGCTCATTCACTTAAAACTGCAGTCAAAGATATGTATAAGTACGTTTTTGCAGTTTCACAAAAATGTAGACTGAAGCATGCATTTACATTAAGCCTGTGTTGAAACTTTGACATGTTCATTCATGGAAGAACACTCAACTCTAATTCTTAATAACTTTCTTTTGAGCAGACATTGTGATTTATAACATTGCAAATCTTTTTTTTTTTCTTTTCAAATGGCAACACACTTAATAAGCTGATATGACTCCATTTAAATAAAAAATAAAAAAAAAGTCACTCTTTGCTTTGGACACAATTCTTGTTTGCAAAATTGCAAATCCAATATAGTATTCAGATATAGAACTTCAACTGGCTAATCCATACCTTTACTCAGGCAGTGTGTTACACCCTTGAATCAGGGAAGAATGGATTTATCAAGCACTGAAGTGGGTTTAGATAAGTCCATAAGGAGATTCATTTGCATAAGCTCACACATGGACTGCTTTACTAGAACTGGCTCAGCCTGAACAAATGGTTAAAATAAGCAGAGGATTTGGAGTATTGGGTTTGTAATATCAACTCTTTTGCATTTTCATGGAAATGTGAACCATGAGACTGTCTTGTGTCTGTCATAATTTTAATAACCAAAATATTTTTAATTAAAAAAATATATTTTATTTTATGTTTTTATACCAGATGCTTTTTTAATGAAATTACAAGAAAAAAAAAATCAATCACTTATCAGCCAAATAAAAAAAAATTACATTTCAAGATTGAAAACATTTTAGCTTATTTAAAATGATTTGAGTATATTAATACATGAATATTATTGCAGAAAATAAAAAAGAAAGAAAAGAAAGATAGTAACAAGAAATGTTTAACTTATTTCAAAATAATAAGTGTAAAAAACAAATGTTTGTCAAGCATGAACTTGAGTAATTTTAAAGTATATAAATACTAATAAATAATATATAATATTATATATAAATAATAAATTTGGTAAAATATGCAAAATATATAAATAAATAAATTAAAAACATAGGAATCAAATAACAATAAAATTACAATTTTATATTTAAGGGTTTGGTGGTTCTAGTTACTAGTTTGTGGTTAACTGAATTGACTAATGTGATTTCATATAAATAAATTGAATATTAATTAAAAATAGTTTTTAATATTTCAAATAACTTTTGTAAAAATATGTGTAAAATAATGTTTCATTAACATTTAGTCTAAAAATTGAAACAACATAATCTAACATGTATTTATTAAACTATATGTTAAAATAAGTAATTATACTAATTTTATTTATTATATTATTTACTTATTTCATTATTGTTCACATCTGACAAGTGGGTGAAGTAGAAATATTTAAAATTAAACTAAGTCATTATTTCAGGGCTGCACGGTGATACTTAAGTCATCAAATAATTATTTTTCTAAATATGTTTGAGATTATTACTTTAGCATATAAACAATTGTTGCACTAAAATACATTTTAATGTGTGCATTTAGAGCTGTATTATGAGTTAATAGTCTTGCTGCTTTAAAACCCCTTTTCTTCTTTGACCCACACACATTTAACAAAGCACAACCAATACAGGATATAATGATGTCTCTAAGACACTCCTGCAGTATTTCACACATATATGGGAAAATTAGAGCAAATATTACCTCTGACAGCTCAGAAAATTGAGAAACTGGCCCAAGGGCCTATACATTATTATCTACAATCCCTTTGGTGCCAGCAGCATAAAATATATATTTCGTTTCACAAGACATTAAAACATTTTCAAAAGAAAATCACACTGACCTCGAACACTTTGGTCTTCTGACCCTGCAGCAGAACAGAAAACCACATTTTACTGCCCATCAAGCATGTTATGAACTATATCCTACTGCACTATGTCTTCATATGGCCCATTTATTGTCATTGCTTTGACCTTTCAGAATATTCTGTTTTAATATAGACAGCTAAAAAAGGAAACATTCAACTATTCCTTTGAGACTGAGCTTGGTTGTTTTAATGTGTTCAGGTGAGCAGATTTCACACATTGAGGCTTTAGTTTGACCTCTAATTTATTTAAAAATGTTTTTTTTTTAGGTCAGAAAGAATTTATTTGAGATAACATTTCTCCTTAAAAAAATAATCTAAACTAAATATATGAATATTTTTCCATCATTTATTTTTATTTTAGAACTTTTGAAAAGATATTTTTGCTCACAAATAAATGATTCTGAAAATCTGACAGTAGTCGGAGAAAACAAATCAAAAGGATGTTAGATTAACAAAATACTGCTAATTAGCTTGGATGAATAATTAACCAAGCATGAAATGTTTTGATTGAAT
The DNA here is from genome assembly GCF_052040795.2 of Danio rerio. Taxonomy (NCBI): domain Eukaryota; kingdom Metazoa; phylum Chordata; class Actinopteri; order Cypriniformes; family Danionidae; genus Danio; species Danio rerio. The sequence continues at coordinate 26,788,021 of NC_141038.1, forward strand.
GCATGTGTTTGCTTTAATTAGTCATAACTTATAACCCATTCAAGCGCACCAGGGCTATAAAAACATGAAACACGTGATGTGACATGACCTTTAAAAAGCAGAGAGGCTGGACTGGCAGGTTAACATTTTGAACAATAAAGTGCTGAGTTAACCTGAGCTCACACTTTATTGAGATCTCATTTAGAGGTAGATGAGTTACAGATGTGTTGTACTGTATTGCTTTTTATTGTGACAATAGGCCAATATAAATGCCACAAAATGTACAAAAATGGTTGTATTATAAGTTGTATTATATGTTGGTAAATAATGCCCCTATAATGACTGTTGAGAGCATCAATGCAATGCAGTCAAAGAGATTTAAGAAGCTGGTAACACTTTACAATAAGGTTCATTAGTTAATGCATTTACTAACATGAACTAATCATGAACAACACTTGTACAGCATTTATTAATCATAATTGAACATTAATGCATTATTAACATTTAAGTCCATGCTTGTTAACATTAGTTAATGCACCATGAGTTAACATGAACTAACAATGAACTACTGTATTTTTATTAACTAACGTTTATTAACATGAATAAATACAGTAGTAAATGTATTGTTCATTGTTTGTTCATGTTAGTAAATGCATTACTATACATCAACTAATGAACCTTAAGTGTGACCAAGAAGGTTTTAAATAAGAAAGTATTCTGTTAACATTATGCATAATTAAAGGCAAAATATTAAAAGTAATGGATATTAAAAACAATAATAAAAACATAGACTTTAGCAATTCTTGTTTCATTCACTGTGAAAAATTAAAAGTCTTTTGTATTTTGTGATTTGTAAGTTTTTAATTCATGAGTACGATTTGCATTATAGGATCTTTGTTTTCCTTTTAACAATTTTTGATGTTTAGCAGTATGAAAAGAGTTTAAAGCAATGATACATTGCCAAGGTTGTAAATTACAACACAAAAACCTGGCAATAAGCAGCCAGTAATCAAGCAAAGATCTGAAATTACTATGAATCAGGTTCAAAAATAGTTTAGCTTTTTTACATATATCAAAGTTGTGGCTTAAAGGGCATCTACCACATAAAACATACACTCTAAAACCTAAAAGTAAAGATCACTTAATGAAATAAGTTAATTTAACTTATTAAACTTATAATTTTTTTTTCAAGTTACTTTGACTTAATGGAAAAGTGTTATGGTAACTCATAAACTAATTATATCAAGCAGAACTCAAACCAGAACTCAGAACTTTTTTTTTTTTTTTTTTTTTTTTTTAGTTAATTCTAATGATAGAAGCAATGACAAACCTTTTGAGTAGCTACAGGTATAAAGTTTTTTTGGACTGAACATTGATGAAGACAAATAATATACGTCTATATGACTCAATATGTTTATACATATATACAGTTACAGTACTCGAACCACTTTGTTTTTGTAACTTTAATAGTTTGCTGCAGTCGGTTTCCTCAAACAGTTTTAATTACGTAACTTATCAGGTTTTACAGTTTACTGTTTGCCAGAGTAATTGGCGGTTCATTTCACTGTGGGGTCCCATTATAAATGAAGGATAGTGTAAAAGTCAAAGGTTTTTAAAGGCTTATGAGGATCTCTTTTTATCACTCCATTATTTAGAAAATCACAAGTTTTTGTAAAATAGAATGTATGCAATCAGACAAATCATGTAAGAATATATTCTTCAAAGACATTCAGAATACAGATGAATAAGTGCTACATAGATAAACATGGCTCAATAGAGATAAAATGCTTTCTTTTGAATAGACCTGCAGAGGGAAAAAAAAACTATTTATGAATAGCCAAAAAGCTTTTTAAAAAACATTTATTGACTGCAGTGTCTTGCCTTAAAAGAATAGCTCACCCAAAAATACATTTACTCACCCTCAAGTGTTTCAAAACCTTTAGTAAGAGTTTCTTTTTCCTGTTAAACACACACTTATTTTAAAGATATTTTGAAAAATGTTAGAAACCTGTTAAAAAAGTAAATGGTTACAGGCTTTCGGCATTTTTCAAATGATCTTCTTTTGTGTTCAACAGAAAAAGGAAATTCCAAGAGAAGGAGTAAAATATGCCGTTTTGACTGCATTTATTTAATCAAAAATACAGTACAAATTGTAAAATTGTGAAATGTTATTACATTATAAAAGAACTGTTCAAAGTAGTTTATAATTTAATTTAATTCATTAATTATTGATTTTAAAAATTATTTTTATCTTCATTACTCCAGTCTTTAGAGTTGCATGATCCTTAACAAACCACTGTAATATTAATAATAATAATAATAATAATTTTAATAATATTAATATTATAGAGTGATTTATTAAGGATCATGTATTATAGTATTTTTTTTTAGAAAATTATTCTGTTCATCAAGGTGACATTTATTAAATGTAAAAAAAAGTTAAATATTTGTTAAAATTTTAAATAACTGCTTTCTTATTGTATGTAGTTTCAAATGAAATTATTACTCCAGTCATCATTGCTTTTACCAATATTTAATAATAATAAATAATATTTATTATTGTTATTATTATTAATGGTAAAAGCAATGATGACTGGAGTAATAATTTCATTTGTTTTTTAAACATTTAATAAATGTCACCTTGATGAACAGAATAATTTTCTAAAAAAAATAAAAATAAAAAAAAACTGACCCCAAACTTTTGACTGGTAGTGTATATATAGACACAAACACACACCAGCAGCTCAGCAGGGTGACTTCAGGTCAGTAGCAGGGAAAGATTATGCAGACCCCCAGATACTGAACACTTTCTACACAGGCACTATTTAAAGCATCCCATCAGGTAGGATTACGGCCTGGCATGAGAGCAGATCTACTCAGCATGCAGGAAACGTGCGGACAGTCAGCTGAGCGTTTGACTTGAGATATAGTACTGAACTATGCAGATGTCTAGGAATCAATGAAGGTCACTGCAATCCAAACAAAAGCCCATTCTCTCTACTGTAGTGAGGAAAATGGTACCTCTTCCTTTGGGCCAAAATATAAATCAAGTAGAGCTGCACCCTTTAGGCCACCCATATCTTTAATGAGAAGACTGGTGGCCACACGCAAACCATGACTTTATTCGTTATATAAATGCTTAGTATACACAAATGGCTGTTATTCTTTCAGTAAGTCTATGTTTTAGATTTGATATACAGCATTATCATGTAAACATATTCCTCTGACAGAGCTCCAAGGTAGAAAAAGCATATAATAATGAATAAAAAATAATACTTGTCATACATTATAAGCCGAACAAATTACACAATATAAAATAAATCTAATTAAAATGTTTAAGAAAATACATTTAATAAACCTAAAATAAAGATACATAAACAATTTGTTATTGTAAAAACACATAAGAATGTGTAGCATAATATAAATACTAATTTACCTTATTATTTATTTATTTATTTTTCTAAACCAACTCTGGCACGAAAGCTTTGTAATTTTTGGGATTATGCTGAGCCCTAGTGGCCAAATGTGGACAAGGCACTTCATTTTAACTTTCCATAACTATTTTCCACAGTCCAAACAGCAAAAGGATGTTGTTGATGACCATTTTTAGTTCTCAACCTACAGTATTTAAAAAAAAAAAAAAAAAAAAAAAAAACTGTTAAAAAGTGTATTTTAGATGACTACTATGCTAAAACTGTGAGGTGGAATGCATTGAATACACAGACACTATTTAGGACTGAACAAGATTTTTAAAACAACAAACTAAAACAGTACTTTTTTTTGACTAGTTATACACTGCAACTATTGTAAAAAGAAAGAAAAGAAGAACATTCTACACAAACGCGTTTTATGAAAACATAAATGGCAGCTTAATGCTTTTCATAATCATACATTATTTAAAGAACACAACATATAATTGGTTTGTCACCAGTGTTATCTACGTTTTTTAAATATTAACAGCTTTTATAAAACAACATTTCCTGGTTATTTTCAGCACATTTAGTTAGAGTTAAAGAAAACAAAATAATGATACTGTAACAGATATGAAGCTTGTTTTATTTGTTTTATTAAAAGTGTGATTTAGTGATACAAGTTAATTTCATTACCATATACAGTATGTGCAATAACAATGAAAATATTTGAAATGATGAATGTGTATTTATGCATTCCTTAATCATAAATCTTGTGTGTAGTAGAATACAAGGGATGTAAAGTTATTTCTTGTCACATGTGACATAGTTTAAGTAATGTTATGGAGAGAACAAAAAACCCAACAACAACAGTATTATTGACGTAATGAATCACCAGTAAGAAACATAATGACATTCAGTGTTACACATAAAAATAAAACACCAATGACATTTTTTCATGTCTGAAGGCTGTTGACTAAATTAAGTAGTCCAATCAATTCATATTCTAGCAACAGAGATCATACCAGCGAGGCCAAAAGCTTCATATAAAATCATGAATAATTTCTGATGGGCCTTTCTTTATAAATCTTTAGGAAACATGAAGAAGAAAGTCAAGTTATGTCATATTATTTGGTTCAAAATAATAGATTTGTGTTAAACCATAACAGCAATGCCATGTTCCAAGGCATCAATACTTTAGTAGACTAATGTGCATAATAGTGTTTGATTTAAATATTTAAAAAAAAAATTGAACCTAAAGATTTAATATTTTTGTTACACTAGGGACAGAAAAACTTTAATTTCTGTGGAATGACCCCAAACCCTGGATCAGTGTCTACAAACCTGCTAGTCCACTCATGCCACCTTGTGGACTTAAACAGGTTACTTTTCTGACAAAAAAATCTTTGTAAACAATAAACAGTGGTCAAACAAGTACAGTATTCACACTTACGATAAAGAAAATATGATAACTAAATTCAGGAATTTGACTTACAGCCGCTTGCTATTTGCTCCTCCAGTAGTTCATGAAACCAAACTCTTTGATTAAACTCACCGGCGATGCATCATCATATCATCATCACGGGAGCGAGCACGTCTAAGCTCCGCCTTCTCCTCAACTTTGTTGACAGCTGCGGAGACGCGCCAGATCATTCTCTCGCAGCATCTTTCTAAACAACATGACTGGACTAAACGGACAGAGAATGGACGCAAACGTCGTTGTTCTAGGCACTGACAATGTTGGTAAATCTGGTGAGTTTATTAACTAGCAATAAGTTTATAACATGCATGCGTTTCTCTTTTTTGTTCTGCTTTTCTCACATAAGTAACGTTTATGATTGCAACTTTTGTTTTGCAGCTCTCATTGTCCGGTTCCTGACTCGCAGATTTATTGGGGAATATGGTGATATCGGTAAGTAGTTCATTCATTGGCTTATTTATAAGTTTTGTTATGTTTCTTTCTTAATGTTTCACAAACCTGTTTTCTCTGTAGAATCGTTTTACACTCACAATATTGTTGTGGATGGACGAGAGCAAACTCTGAATATATGGGATGCGCCGTATTCACAGGTGAGTAATGTTTCAGAACCTATTTGTATATTTAACAAGTAATAGTAACGAAAGGTATAATAGTAATAATAAATAAATATTATTTAGAAGAAAAATAATAACAGCATAAACCAGTCTAAAATGCTGGTTCACTATCTCGGCCGTGTTGGCTGGTTTTAAGCTGACACATAAAATTTCTGTAGTGAATATATTAAATACTCTGGTTTAAATGCTGAACGAATACCCAGTGTTTGTCTTATCAACAGCTGTAGCTCAGCATAAAAGTTTAGTTTGATCTTTTTTTCATGTATAAAATGCTCTTTATTGAATAACATTACACCATTTGAAATATTGAATTAACACCCAGTGGTTGTCTTTTCAGCAGGACCCATCCTTCGAGACTCTGCTGTGTGAGAAAAGACTTCAGTGGGCGGACGGTTTGGTGCTGGTCTACAGCATTTGTGACAGAGCCAGTTTCAACACTGTCTCCAGACTCGTTCATACAATAAAAACCACCAAAGACTTTCTGGGCTTTGAGAAGATGCCCATAGTTATAGTAGGAAACAAGAGAGACCTGCACCATCGCCGTACAGTGCTTAGTGAGGAGGGCCGGCTGCTTGCACTCTCAGCGGATTGTCAGTTTTATGAGGTCTCGGCTGCTGAGAACTACCACAGCGTTCTCATGGTTTTCCATGGGCTGGTGGATCGTATCAGAGAATCCAGAGTGTCTGTGAAGAAGTTAGCAGGCATTAAGGGAATTGTGAAGAGCATGTCTGCAGTGTTTGCCCGCAGGCGAACAGATTCACTGTGAAGCTGATGGGAGTTCTGGAAATAAAGCCTATTAGGTCTGATATGACCTATTTTAGACCCACTGAGAGAGATGAACCCTGCTCTCGTTCAGGACCTCTCATGTAACTACAGCTGGACCTTCCGCTTGGGCACTTAAGAGGTTGCCCTAACATGTCTGCCAAGGTGATGGCTTCCACTGAGAACATGTTGAATATAGGGAGCTGTCAAGAAAAGTGAAAGTCCATTGTCTGGGGAGAAATAGGAGAAATAAGTGTTTTAGGGTGTGTTCACACTTGGCAAGCTTGGCAATGTGGTTTTCATAAGAGTTTGAAATCTTTAATGTGACCACAGCTAGACCCTCTGTATGAGCAACTAAGGCTGCATTTACAAAAATGCAAGTGTTATCTTATATGGAGTCTTAGACTGAAAATGCTCCTTGTCCATACTGGTGTTTTTATACGTTTAAAAAACAAAAACATGTCCACACTATAAAATAGAAAAAACAAATGATACAGTGCTCAGCATATATACAGTAAGTACACCCCTCACAATTTATATTTTAAATACATATTTTTAATAGGATGCTATACAATATTATACTTGTGCATATGCATTAGATTAGTCAGTACTGAGGCAAAATCTGGAGCTTAGCTAACAAAATAACTTATGACAACGGTCCAAAAACTAGTACACCCAAATTTATGTTACAGAAAAATAATAAATACGAATTTAAAAAAGAGGAAAAATCAAGTGAAGCAAAATAATAATAATAAAAAAATGAAATGATGTAGGTTGTAATTTTTGTTTTAAATATTCATCAAAGGCGGCAAAAAATACAAATTTATTAAATGAAAAAAGCTTACACAAAGCGCTTGTAATTTTTGTTTTGCAATATTTAGCTTGAATTAAATTGTATTATCTTTCAATTTTTTAAATATGTTTGGTGACTAAAATATTATTTTAATAAATGTTTTTGTTTAATAAATCTGTTTTGTTTAAGTGCATCAAAATACATTGCCTATATTGACTGAGAAATGGATTTTAAAATGGGGTGTACATAATTATGCTGAGCACTGTATGCATACATAGCACTGATAGCCTTTGTTTTTCAAAAGTTAGCATTTTAGTCAGTCTACATTGAAAAGGAACACCAGTGTAAACTGGTTCCAGAATAAAACAGGGTCTACAATTATTTTTAAGACATTTCACTAGTAAGTTTGCTAAGGTTATAGCTTCTATTGACAACTTGTTGAAATGGAAGAGTTAAATGGTGCAAGTTCTGTCACAAAAAATACATATTAATAGCCTTATGCATTAAAATGAAAAGTAAACCAGTATTAAATGTACCATTTTTTTCATGGTCTGGTCCAAAATAAGTCAAGAGAACTTATCAACAAGTGTGAATTCACCCTTAATTTCCTTTGCTTAAAATAAGCATGAACAATGTCAGTGCTTCTGCAAATAATGGAAACAGAAAGTAAACATGATAGTGATTTTGGTAGTCTAGTGGTAAACTGCTGATGCGCTGTGGTCTAAAAATATGAGTAGACGTAAAACAACATTGTCTCTCACTACATTCAAATACAGAAGTCTCTCACAGTATCAGGTATTGTCATCCAAGAAGCTGTTATCAGTTCAAGGCTGACTTGCAGTTTAATTTCAATAGACTGGTTGGTGATTGTGTCTGTGTGCATTCAGATAACAGCAGAGGATGTGTTTTTCCCAAGCTGCTTCTTTTCTGAAACTGCAAGTGTTTTCTAAGAAAAAAACAACAACAACACAAACATGTATGCTAATGAATGAAGACTTTTCTTAAATGTCATTGTACAGTGTAAAGTTACCATCAGTTGATGAATATGCTGTCTTTGTAATTAATACAAAAATTGCCAAAGTATGTAAACGTTAGTTTGAAAGACTTCAAATAAAAGGTTAAAGTGAAACAAATGCAATATATATGTGTGTTAACTTGTCAATATATATATATATATATATATATATATATATATATATATATATATATATATATATATATATATATATATATATTAAACACAATCTTACATGTACATCATAAGTATTTTATACATTTCAATCAGATCTTTGTGCCACACTGTTTGTATAAATTAATAATGATTTGTATTAGCATATATAGAAATGAAATACTGTCATACACTATTTCATCAATACTTATGCTGCAAATGTTTTCCTGGGTTACAGAAGTTAGATTTGCATAAAGTGTCAAAACATTTTTAAATAGAAGCTTAAAAATATTGTCTCGAGACAATTCTCATGGCAAATTCATAAGAATTGATTTTTATGTTTAGATGATGGACCTCTTAAATATTTCTTTTTTTTTCAATGAATGAGAGTGTAACATTTTTTATAGATTACCCATTAATTCCCCAAATTGTAAAAAATAAAACTTGGTGGGAAAACGCATATAATCCGCTTTTTAATACAACAAATACTACCTAAAAGTAACCAAACTTGGCTGCACAGTCTTGCAGTTTGTATAGTCACAAATAAGAGATTTGTATAATTTTATACTATTATTTAAACTTCTCTAGCATTCATTACCTCAACATTACATTCTTCCTTATTAAGATAATTGTCACACTACAATTTATAAAATCTCTTTAAAAGTTAGTTTTCTTTTTGTGTGTTACTCTTCAAAGACTTGAGGTCAGTACTTTGTTTTGAAAAGAAATACTTTTCAGCAAGCATGCATTAAATTGATGTGAAAGTGAAATTGATGTAAAATTAAAAGTGAAAAAAAAAATTCTCAAAGAATCTTGAAAAAAATATTTATCACAAAAATATCAAACAATTCTAAATTATATTAACTAATGTAGTGTAATATATATATATATATATATATATATATATATATATATATACACATATATACATATACATATATATATATATATATATATATATATATATATATATATATATATATATATATATATATATATATATATATATATATATATATAGCATTTATTACAGTAAAATTAATACAAAAAAATTACAGTAAAAATCTCAATGTTCAATGCTGAATAAACTAAACTGCAGGCCCCATTGTTCTTTATCCATCACGGGACAATATTTACATTTTTTTTTTTCCAAAATTAGAGCCAAATAAATTACTAAATAAACAGAAATTTACATTAAATTCAAAATGACAATCTCTGCCATAAATATTCACCCCATCATTCTCCCTCTATTGTCAGATGGGACGGTGGGCCAAATCAAAAGTTATCATGCTTAGGCCAACGTTGGCCCTTTGGGGATCTCTGTTCTATAGGATTTTTATTTCACACTGGAATAATCATGCTAAATCATGCTGAAAATTTCGATTAGCATTTTTTTTTTTTGCAATTTTATATTCTTCATTTATAAAATCTTACAGACCTTAGATTATAGAGATATCAAGTGATTTATGAATACAGCAAACTTAATTGCAAACTCACAATTCAGAGGCACCATATAAAGTACCTGGACCACAAAACCATTTTATGTTGCACGAGAAATTGGCAAGAATACATTGCATGGCTTAAAATGATTGATTAGGTCAAACACCATTAGATTATCAAGTAATTATCATATTACATGAAGACATCTGATGAATGTTCCACTGTGAATATAACAAAACCTAGATTAGTAATATGCATTGCTAAGAAATTAGACAACTGTGAAGTCAATTTTCTCAATATTTTGATTTGTTAAATCCTCAAATTCCAAATACCTCAAACAAATATTGTCCTATCCTAACAAACTATACGCCAATGTAAAGCTTATTATTCAGCTTTCAGAGGATGTATGAATCTCAATTTTAATAAAGGACACCATCTATTAATATTTCTAAAAGATTCTATGGTGCTATGGTCACATCATTTCTGTAAATGTAGGTACTGTTGACTTTAACGTCTGGTAAAAGTGATGATGTACTGCACTGCCAGAACTCATAACAATCCTAACCCGGACATGACTTTTTAAACAAACACTCACAGCAGGCAGAAAACTGTCTCTCTCCTCTCTAGTCTCACTCAAATTAATGGTGGCACTCATGTTGTTTTGAACAGTGCGAATATATGAAGAGGAGGAAGAGATTTGGCTGTGATCTGTCAGATTCTTCTTCCTACTGGCTCTGTGGTTGGAGACTTCTTATTACTTCCACCAAGAACTACTCTGTGCTGCATAGGAATCTGCTTCATGAGCTTCTTCTTCAGTTGACGGGTCTCCTCCGAAATATCCATAGGTTCTGTAACCTTAAGAGGCTGTTTCTCAGAGTTGTCATTGCGACTGTGAATTATGTTTCCTACATTGGATTCCAGCACCAGGAAGCCACACAGACATTCCTCTGCGCCATCTTTTTCAGCCGGTTGGGAACCTCCTTCTGTCTTGGATAGTCGCCTAGGAATCTGTTATGAAAGAAAACAAAGCCATTCTTTAGTCTGCCACATGTGAAGGCTCTCAAAGGTAGCAGTGATTATGAAATTTGCCAGTCAAGAACTAATGTTCATTCACACAAATACACATGCCATAGTATGCTTCAAACAAAAAGAGCTTTATAAAATACAAAATCAGGCCAAAATTGAATTAAATTGGAATTTGGATCAGATTGTCAAAGTGAACTTTCTGGAAAAGTTTGTTTATTTTGGTAAACCTTTGAATCTTCATTGGTCTGTGTTGATTATGTAATATGGAGGTGTGGCTTTGAGGCTCTCCCTGCAATGACATCAATTTCAAGCAGTTTTATTTTGTCCAAAACAGTTCATTTTGGAATTTAAAACAGATTTTCAATGCAATTTGGTTGATAATCAAGTAGTTTATGTGATGATTATCATGTATTAGCTATGTGTAACAGTATAATTACCTTAAAGTACGTTTGCCTTAATGTAATGTTAATGATGTCTCTTAATGAAATAACTGTTAAATTAATAAATGTTTACAGTTTTTATTAATATTTTGGATGAATATTTTATGAATATATTTTTCTTTATTACAAAACATAAACAATAGCATAAAACTGAGAAATACAGTACTTACAATTTTATCATTACAAACATCAACAGAGAATAAAAACAAAAAATGCATACAATTAAAGGGGACTTATAAATAACAAGACATTTGTATAAGAAAATGGTTCCAAAATCGCATACATCCTTTTAAAATGTCTTTTAGAGTTTCAATATAATGCTTAAGATCAATTTTAAACAAATAACCATTGGACCATTTTTGTTTGTGTACATGGTACTTCCCACATACAATCATTAAATTAATAAACAAGTTTTGCTCCAAAGTTTTATTATTATTTTTGTATGTCAAAAAATATCTTTACAAGAAAATTTCATTTTTAATTTTGTAAGTTTAAATACAAGATATTCAACAACAAACCAAAACATGTGGGTATATGTGCATTCAAAAAGTAGGTGTTTTATCGATTCTTCCTTTAATTGATAAACAGTACATGCTGATTCAATGGGTCTTAAAAATAACAACTTGATCACTGGATAGATTAAATGAATTAGTTTACATGTCACTTCTTTAACTTTATTGGTGAGACAGTATTTACTCTGTAAGTTCCAAACTTGTTTCCATTCAGTCTGCTCAAATAAGGAATTCCAAAAAGGTTTGCATTTAGTCAAAAATATGGTTCTGCACAAAGTCGTAGATTAGCTTTTGATATTGATAGGGACCTAGTTTGACATTGTAAAATTTTTATTTACATTTAAAATGTAAAGTTAAAGGAATGTCTGACAAAAAGGTAGTTTAATAAAGACTTCTGTTTACTGAGGGCTTATTTATGCATAATTACCACCGCCTCTAAACACATTTTTTCAAGTATAATATTGTCATTTCTGCACTGTAAACTAAAAGATGGCTATAAATGTCCATTTTCTTTTCTTTCTCTGAGTGTGCAAACAGAGCAGAATATGTTCTATTTCACACTAAAAAAACGTGAAAAATAAATAAATAAATACTTTATATATATAAAATACTATAAAATATAATATTTTTATAGTACATATACAATATTTATAGTAATAAAAACAACATTAAATTAAGCAAAAGTATGGTGCAAAAGTAAATTGACATGATTTGTTTTTAATAAATAATGAATGCAGACTTCTGGAAAGAGGGAGGCATATGACACAATAACCATTTCATCTCGATTGTTGTTTTTGCCTAATCGTTGTAGAGGCCAAAATCGTAACAAATTTGTCATTAATTGCACATCTATGGTTACTATTATGGTGGACTTTTAGTGAACTTGACTTCAAGTGACTGAAACTCTTCTTTGAATTGTACAAAGTAAGTCTGACTGGACAAGTATTATTAAAAGTTTTATTTTGGAGGCTATTGAATTATTGGAGCACTGTAAAACCCAACAGTCAACTTTATTAAAAGAAATGAGTGTAGTTAACTCAAAATTTACAGAAAGTTAATTCTACTTATTTGAAAAGAGTTTTGAACTCAGTGTTGAAGGTATTGAGTTAATTACCTCATTATTTTAACTCAAATTAAGTTCACAGTACTCATTTGGATTAGTTTTTGAATCTATATGGTTTGTTACAATAGGTTTCCTCAAACAGTTTGAGTTACCTTAACTTTTTGGGTTTTGCAGTCTGGTGACATTTTGATAATCTGTGGATATTGGTGGGAACACGTCCCCTCCGTCCATTCTAATTCTAGACTCTTGGTTTTGCATAACTTTAAAATGTAAAAGTTATTAAATGTATTGTCTCTAATTTTCACACCATTGGTTGGTATGTAAAATATTGGATTTAGAGCACATATTACCAGATAAGAGCTTCATATTTTGGAGTATGATGGCCACCATTATTTTCAATGACATCAAACAGCTGCACCACTACTGGTGCCCTATCTGTTTCTATTATCAATTAATCAAAAATGAGAATACAAAATACCACATTGTGCAGATTTTGTTCGTAATTTTCAGATGAACAACCCCAAAAAGAGAAGTGACATAAATCTTCATGCAGTTTTTCTATTGATAAGAAAATAAAAAAGGATGAGAAGATAGCTGATGACTTTTAAAGTCAGTGTGAAATCAAAACTCTAAGTTAAGACCAACATCTCCTTGATTAAAAAAATTAATCCAGCACAATGTGGCATCAAATCAGTATTTTGCTTTCCACGTTGAGTCAAAATAGCTGCTGGCAGCACCAGAGGCTCACCAAGTGCATCCGTTTGATATCACACACTGCACACCTAAAATAATGGCAGCTCCAATAGTCCAGACTAAATTAGATTTTTTTTAAACAATTTAAATTTCATATGAATGTTATATAAGCCATACAAGTCTTCGTGCAAATGCTACTCTTTAAACAGCTTCCCATTAACACTTTTTATGAAACCAAGCTTATGCAATTAAAAGACTTGACAGTGCTTCCTTCAATATAACACTGTAAACCTATTAGTTGTGGAATTACCAGCGGCCCCTGAAAACAGCACCAGAAAGGCACAAGTCACACAATATCTCCTTGTATGTGGACAGATATCCAGCTGCTGGAGGGCAGAGTAACTTTGGTGCCAGACCTATTGGAGTCTACTCCTTTTGTCTGGCTATTTTATGGGATCTCAAACAGTCCCAGGCCAGGGGTTAATTAGGGAGGGATGTGTCAGTCTGTGGCCAATTACAACTCTTTGTCACATTCCCTGACCTCCACTGCCTCCTCTACTGTGACTGATCTCTGAGCTACAGTAAGGGCTTATAGGATTCATCTCATTTAATGGATAGTTCATCTAAAAATGAAATCAACTCATTGCTTACTCATGTGTGTGTCGTCTGAATGTCAAGGTAAATTAAATCAGGAATAAACCAAACAAACAAACAAGAAAAAAAATCTGAATGCAAAAACAAAATAAAACTTAGCAAATAATTGTGCCAAAGCATCAGAAAGACAAGGTATAGGCAATTTTCTGGCACAAGAAGCTAAACAAACCACACAAAACTCACGAATCACAGATGAGGGGAAAAGATTAGGAAAATATTAAAGGTAGTAAAACTAATTGGAAAAATTATGGGACAAAAACAGCAACATCAGCAAAATAATGAATAAATGATCAGCAAATGATCATAACAGAGAATGTTCTGGAAGAAAAATGGGAAAAACAAAACAAAATTGTAGTTTAGCAACTGTGTTATTTTGCATGGCACAGGGGCTGAATGGCATGGACCTGGTTAAAGCCCTGCATTTGAGCCCAAGCCTGTCAGGGCCTGACTTTTATATGCCCCTAGGGCTGGGCTTTAGGCCAATTATCACGTCATAGGTAGCACGCATTTCGGGCTTTGGGCCTGCTTTAGAAAAAAAATGTCAAAAAATGTTTAATGAGATCTAATGCGTGCGGTCCAGAAACACCAGTGATGCCTTGCATATAGAAATTTCCTGCCACGTACAATGGAGAACATAAAGAGAAAAATTGCCAATAGCGATCTTAAAACTATGAAAAAGGAAAGACAAACTTCTGGTCAACTTTTCAAATAGTGACAACTTTTAATCATGAGCCAACTGGTATGCACAATGCACAACTTGTTGTAAGTTAAATAAACTCACTGTGGACATCATAGCGCTTGGATATCGATGTCACTTAAAAACTAAAACTTACATTTAACAAAAAAACAAACAAACAAAAAACTCCAAACATTTCTCTAAATTTTTCTGATAAAAAAAAAAAAACATCAATTTTCTAATATATACAAATCTGGTCTATTTTAATGGCTTTAACAGTATAAGAATAGTATGAGAAAAAAATAACAGCTTCAGGTTGGACTCGGGCCAAAGGTTTTGATGAGCAGTTGCACAAGGGGACGGCTACAGCATGTGCGTCTCGGGCCACACTGTAATCCCGAATAAGTTGACAAAACTCAAAAAATTTGAGGTAATCAGTTACGTCAAATTTTTTAAGTTATGAAATTATCTATTTTAAGTAAACAGAAACATTAAGTTTTGAGTTTGTTGTACTCATGCAAGACACTTCACCTAACTTAAAATACCCAAGTTACTCAGCTTATACGTTTTAATTGCAATTAACTTAATTGTTTTAATTTTTCCAAACTTTAAATACTTAGTCACCCAGCTCATACATTTTAATACCAATTAACTTAATTGCTTTAATTTCTTTCAACTTTAAATACTTAAATCACCCAGCTCATACATTTTAATAGCAATTAACTTATTTTTAATTATTTATCTCACCTTTACATACTTAGTCACCCAGCTCATACATTTTGATAGCATTTTTTTTAAATAAACTTCTCCATCGTCAGTTTCACAAATAAAATTAGCCATTATTTTAATCTTTAAACCCCATAAATCTGTCAAAATAAATCTGTAATTTAAAACACACAGACAATACCATTTTAGACATTTATTTTTAAAGAAAAAATGTCCAACAGTACTTTCAAATTTGTCTCCTATGCAATTACAAATGTCTTAAAATGATAAAAACTATTAGACATAAAGAGATTGAAAATGAACACTATTCTAAAATTAATAAAAATTACCCACAATGTAAATATGATATCAGACATAAGAGCCTCAAGAAAAAACAACTATAAGTTTGATAAAATTTAATAATACATTAATAAGTGTAAAACTTAGTCTTAAGGCATTCGTTAAAAAAATAATAAGTGCACATTCTGTGAAGTGACTCGTTTAGTGTAAACTACACAGAAACTGTATATATATATATATATATATATATATATATATATATATATATATATATATATATATATATATATATATATATATATATATCGTTAAAGAATTATTCGCCCCCATTTATTTTTTTCCCCAATTTCTGTTTAACGGAGAGCAGATTATAAATATATATATATATATATATATATATATATATATATATATATATTCAGTCTTGGTTGAACTATGATTCTGTCATTTACTTATTCCAAACATGTTTGAGTTTCTTTCTTCTGTTGAACACTTAAAAGGTTATTTTTGACCAAAAAAAAAAAAAAAAGCTGAGACCTGTAACCACCGATTTCCACAGTATTTGTTTTCCTATTAGAAAGTCAGTGGTTACAGGTTGTCAGCTTTACTTAACTTTTGTGTTCAACAGAAGCAAGAAATTCAAGCAGGTTTGGGACAAGTGAAGAGTTAGTAAATGACAGAATTTTATATTTGGACAAACTATCCCTATATATAATAAAATGCATACTTACCAATTAAAGGTAAATAAATGTTTTGAAGTTACTACCCCAGAGACAGTCTTTATTAAGTAAAAAAAAAAAAAAAGCTCTACATTAACTCATTCTTTAAGGTTTCCATGCTACGAGACTTTTTATTTTCCATCATCCATGCCAAGCAAAACTTTTTGCACAAGTTCAAAGTCCTTTACTATATATTATGTGAAGAGCATACATTAATCCATACAAGACAAGAAAGGTCTGGAAGTGTGCTGTGGGTGGTGTCCAATTCATTCTTCAGGACAACAGAGACCCTCAGTGAATGCAGGGCCAATAAAGCATCTTCAGTCAGCAGGATTATCAATCTAAAAATATAATTCAAGGATATTAATGTAAGGACAGTATCACAATGACTGAGCCAATATTATATGATTCATCAACTATTCGTGATTACAAATATGTTATTAAGTAAAAGTTTTCAAAACTTTCATCTTTTCATTAAACATGCCTAATTGTGAAAAGAATGAATGAAGTCTTACCAGGGTGTTCCTAAAGAATCTTAAGTCACGCTCACGCAGCAAGACCAAAAGACCTCTGATAACAGTAGTCCGTCATGAACTGACATCATGCAGTTCCTGGAAATCAAGAATCAATTTTTTAAAAATTAAAAAAAAAAAAAAAAATTCAAATTATATTTTAATGTATACTTTAACACGTGACCTCAAACATACCTGCTCATCATAAACCTTTAAAAGATTAGCCAGGGAATCTGCTGTCTTGCCAGTTTTGGATGCTGTTTGCCTTAAAATTGTCATCAAATGAAATAGGTGGTGGTCCAGTTGTGCAAAGAATTTGTGGGGAAAATTCTCATTTGTAACATGTTGGTACTCTGCAAACAGCAAAAAGAAACAAGAGAGAATTTCATAAAACAAACCCACACCACAAAATATACAATTCTAGAAAAAATGTATTAATATTATTATTATGTTTCTATTCTATTTCCTATATGTATCTATTTTTTACCTCAGATGAAAATCAGGTGTTGATCAGATGTTGAAAGCAGGATCTTCATGTTGTAAACTGAACTCAAGGTCTAGCTGAAGTTTCACTTTCCTTGCTGCAAAAGTATCATTGATAAATACACTGTAATATTTATTTTATCTGGATATGCCAGTCATAGTAGTTCAAAATAAATATTTTACCCACCTTTCACATGCCTCCATTTAAGAACCTATCTGTAGTCAGCAACACCCGACCTTCAATTCTGTATGTACACAAAGTCACAGTGTCATTTAGCTGAGAGTAGTACAGTTGCATGATGTCTAACGTTAACCTCCAAAATGGTTAGCAATAGAGCTGATTATCATGTTAGTTGCTTTGATTCGATGAACACAGATTTAATTTAAACAGTATTGAAATTTCTAAAACAGAATAGGACGACAAAGAAATTTAAGGCCTGATTTTAAAAGCTAGAAATAACAAAACGTACCTTATTGTCTAATGATGTAAAAATATATAGACTAAAATATTTATATTTTTAAGATATAAATATATTTTAAGCTACAAAATTTGCACATCAGAAAACTATGTCTTGTTTACCACGTCTTAAATATTATGTTTTGTTATTATTTTATTTAATAACATAATTTTATATTAATGTTTTATAGATATGCATACTTTGTTTTTTAGGCTGTTTATATTCTCTCCAGAGTAGACATTTTTAAAAAATAGATTGAAAAAAAAAAACTTTTATCATACCTTTAAAATACATTTGACCTAAATGACATTTAAACTCATTTAACTGATCGCATTAATCAGGTAATCATTGATATGCAGAGATGTCGTCTTAAGCGCGAGGAAATATTAAGTGTTGATCAGTGCTGGTGATTGAGGTAAAGTTAGTTTTATATTTACACATTCAGACTTTCTCCTTAATAATATAATTTCAGAAAGGTAATTTTTGCATATTCTTAATGGTGAAATCATATTAGCAGCCAATGACTTTTAAAGTACAACATTGTTCAGTCAAAAAAAATAGTGCATTTAGTGTAATATTGTTTTCATGTCATACTTGCATGTGATTTCAGAACGAATAGACAAAGTACCATGGTAAACTATTTATGGAGCGAGTCACAAGTTGTTACTAAATGAATGTATGAATATAAAACCAACTTTACCTCAATGTGGTAGTGTAAATTGAAGCTCTGCTCTGTACCTGCTCAGGTGAGGAGCGCAGCTTAAATGTTCTCCGTCAGGCTATCCTCATACATGGATCAGCAAGCAACAAGCTGCGTGTGACAGAGTTAAGTTTTGAGACTACGTTTTTGCGCGTCATCAGAAAATACCGTTTAGTGTTTAGGCGGAGATCATTTGAGTTATGATTAACGTTACGTTTCTTGCGCCTTTCGTTTCCGAAGTGCCTACAGATCGCGAAGATAATACCACATTCACATACTGGATGGATTTCAGCGCAGCGCCATGACATGCGGTTGTGAGAGCGCACGTCTCCATGACAACTTCAGCACAGGCTGAGAAAAGGCATACTCGCGCCAAGATTTAAATTTTTTTGAAAAACGTAATCTGCCGATTTTAAATATTTTTGTCTTTATCACACTCTGTTAAAATTCAGAGTTAACACATTACAACTAACGCTAACGTTGCACTGATTCTAACTTTTTAAACAGTAATGTTAACGTTAGTTAGCAACAAGTGAGGCTAAACATGTTTTCTGTAATGTACGACATGTAAACGCACCCTGATTAACTCTACATTACATTGAACTGTTACTGTGATTATATTAATTAAAACATACATTTAATATTTCTTGGATTTGTAAATATTTTACTTACTGTAGTGTGAAGCGATGCCGATCCGCCATCTTGAAAAAAACAAATGAAGCATGAGCACGTACGTGAACCTGGATGACGTCAGACGCAAAATCACTGGGCTGACAGCATTTAAGTTGAGACATTTTGTATAGATTAAACCCAGCAGAATTGTTCACCTTACTTGAAAGATTAAATTTTTTCAAACTCAAAAATAAGAAAAAGTTCTAAATACTCATCAAGGTTAATTAAGATAAACGAATTTTAATGATTTAAGTTAATAGAACTCAATTCAATTAATTAGTTACAGCATTAGGGTTTACAGTGCAGGGCAGGGCTACACTAAAAGAAAATGATGCCTGCAAAATCATTGCAAACGTGTTAAACGTGTTGAATTTCCTTCATTCATTTATTCATTCATTCATTCATTCATTCATTCATTCATTCATTCATTCATTCATTCATTTTCTTTTTGGCTGAGTCTCTTAATTAATCTGGGGTTGCAACAGCGGAATGAACCACCAAATAATCCAGCTTATGTTTTATGCAGCAGATACCCTTCCAGCTGCAACCCATCACTAGCTACGTTTCCATCCACCTACTTTATTTTTAATTTGGATATGTGCATAAAAATATGGTTGATGGATATGCTATATATTTTGAAAATTCACATAAAAAACATATCACATAAATCAGTAGGATTAACTTTTTATTCAATGAGAAATTATGCACATAAACTACGATGGAAAAAAAATTCAGCATGCACATTAAAAAGGTCATGTGATTTTGTTATAAGAAATCATGTGATGATCAAAATGTGTAAATGGACAAACCAGCAGGCTGAGCACACTGAAAACTTCTGCAATGTTGTTTTGGTCATTCTGAAATGCCTTAACTATCTTATTATTAGTGTTATTATAGTACTATTGAGCTCCAGAATTGAGAGCGTCTGTGCTCCACGTCTCATGCCTTCAAGCGCCACAGTGAATTCACTGCGTGTCAGGATTGTCTTCTGAAGCCTTGTTTATACTTCTGCGTCAAGTGATAAGTGTGACCCATGGCGCATGTCTTGCACGTTGTTCTGCATGCTGTTTGTGTTTCTCTGCAATAACACTTCCGAAACACTCGCAGCCAGAAGGTTTTTATGTTTCTCAGTGTCGAGTTTCTTTGCTGATGTTTTGTGTTTTCTGAACACTTCTTAGGGCGCTCTCACACTTTGCTATCTGAACCGTGACCAGACCTGTTTCCTGGATCGTTTAAGAAGTGTGAGTGCGCAGAATCGGGCTCACTTGGCGCGGTTTACTTGGGCTTTAACGTGGTACAATTGTAGTGCAAAACGCGCCAAAGCCCGAAACTGAAAGTGAGACGTGACTTTTAAAGGACTGTTTCATATGGATTTATTAATCAATCTTACTGTTCAATGAACGCAAACTGCCGTAGCTTATAAAATATGCAAACCCCTTACTGCCTGACAGCTGCACACCTTCAGCAAACCTCCTCATTCCTGCAGCACGAGGGCTTTATGATTGTTTATGAGCGTCAAAAGTGGCGGATCTGTTCGACGAAATATCTGACTGCATGTCACCGCATCCCTAAGGACTGTTTGGCGAAATATTTGACTGCATGTCACTGCATATCAAACGATTGAAACAATATAACTAGAGAAATCTCCATTGTGCAGCGACCTGCTTGCTGTGAGGCGATCGTGCTACCCCCTGCACCACCGTGACTTGCTTTTGTTTAAATTTAGCCCAAATAAATACTTTATAACCACTTAACTTAAAAAAAAAAAGAAGAAATCATCTTTGGATAACTTTTTTTTCAGTGTTGAGCTTAGATTTAAGGCCTGTGCAGGGCTCTACATCTGGTACAGAAATTAGAAAAACAAACAAAACAGAACTTGCAAACATGCACAAATAAACATAAAAAAAACAGAGCCTCCAGACACAAAAACAAAGCAAAATTACAGACTTGGCAAAAGATTATAGAACAGCAATTGAACGCCAAGGTTGTGGCACAGAAATGAAAAAAGAAAGGCCAAAGAAAGTTTTCGTGCAGTTTTCCGAAGCCAGACAAGAGCACCTTATCTACATCTAAAAACATGAAGAAACGTGTGGCTTTGGCTCTCCACTTTTAACACTGTTCTGCTATCAAAGATCTTCCACTCCTGATTTTCCACTCAGTTAAACTCAAGCAGAGCCTTAAAAAACATGCAGACACAAGAGTCAACATATCTCTTCCTCGCACTGCTACTGATAAGCCTGTGAGCAAAAACAAAAACAAAGAAACTCTCAGACAAAACAACCTAGCTATCCATACAGTGATAAGATCATTGGTGAGACGTGACTTACTTTCACAGTCTATACAAATTTTACAAACATTATTATGTGTAACAAGGCAATGACCTGTTCCAAAAATGCTCTGTATGTGTTTACAAAGAACTTTCATGCAAAATTCATTCACTTGACGAGCATATTACATAAGTAGATTATTAGATTGATGTAGTTGCATTCATTGGCTTTTGTTATATCATGGACGTCATCTTCCAGCTGCTTTCTGGGTATTGTGATATAATCATCTCTGTGCCCAGTTCTGTCTTCACACATGGGATGTCTGTACTCGTAGTCTGTGGTTAATTACAATTTCAGACCATGTTTCTTAGAAACAAGCAGTGGGGTTTGTCCAACTGGTGGATGGATGTCTTCCAGCAAGACGCGCCTGCTGTTTTTCAAGGAATCCAAGAGTAATATGGCAAGAAGAAAAATAGAGGACTTTTGAATGATTCATTATTTTTCTCATCTGGTATACACATTGCAACATTATTAACCAAGGAAGCAGATGTTTAATTACATCCTGATGATCTGCTGCAAGGATACTTGGCATATTGTGAGAAAGTTTTGCAGACTAAAATCATTGATTAAAGAGTCAGAGAAGAAAATCATGCTATTAGTGACACTGGTATCCATAAGGTGAACTGCAACCATTTGTGGTGGCTCCAGATAAATCAGAGACTAAACAAAAGGATAACGAGTGAGGCAATGTATTGTAAACATTATAATGTTAACACATAAATCTTTCGCAAATCTATCTATCTATCTATCTATCTATCTATCTATCTATCTATCTATCTATCTATCTATCTATCTATCTATCTATCTATCTATCTATCTATCTATCTATCTATCTATCTATCTATCTATCTATCCATCCATCCATCCATCCATCCATCCATCCATCCATCCATCCATCCATCCATCCATCCATCCATCCATCCATCCATCCATCCATCCATCCATCCATCCATCTATCTATCTATCTATCTATCTATCTATCATCAGAACAAAGCCGGTCTATTGTCTAGCACAGAGCGTGTTAGTTGTCTGCCTCGCTTACACACTGCTTAATACACACAAGATATAAATCCATATCTTTGCATATGAAAAAGAATTAAAATATTGAGGATATATATATATATATATATATATATATATATATATATATATATATAGGATATAATAAGGATATATAGGATATAAATATAAAGTATTAAAATATTACAAAACTTATTATAAAGACCACTGCCTTCATGCCTTCTTCATCTCGGGAGGCTTTTTTAGTTCATTAATGACTATTTGCTTTTGTATAATGTTACTATTATTAGCAGTATTATTATATGTGATGTATATTATATCATTATATGGATATTTATATTTGTTTTATTAAAAACAAGCTTAGATTTGCCCACCTGTCAAGTTTTAGACCATATGGGCCATAGCATGTGTATTGAGATATAACTCAGGTTTTTGAACACACTTCGTTATTATTGTTCATTTGCTGGAAATTAGAACTAAATTTTGAAATAGTTTTGAAACAAATCTTTGCGCTTAACAAACAAAATTCATTATTTATAGGCTAATTAATGTCTGTGCGTGTTTCCCTATCCACAAGAGAGAAAGTGAAAGTTTATAATTTATCTCTCATATTTTCTTGCTAGTGAAATGCTCAGTTTGTCCAATTATACTTACTTTACGTCATGTAAATAGCAAATGCGCTATGGCGTGACACACCTGACTCCTAGAGGGAATGGGAGATGAAACTCTGATTGGTTTATTCTCAAAACACACCTATAACTCATTAAGAAAATAAACTCAACACCTTTTAGACCATGCGCTACGGCCCAAAGCGGATTTTTCTGTCCTTATATTAGCAAAAGTGGATTCTGATATGCCCCTAATGCGTTTGCGCCCTGTGCTTTGCACATGGATTGTCAAAATAGAGCCCTATGTCTTTTCTAGAGTTCACACAAGTTCATTTATTTCCAATAGAGATGCGCACCTTTCCAAGGGATGGGTTGCAGCTGGAAGGGCATACGCTGCGAAAAACATATGCTGGATAATTTGGCGGTTCATTCTACTGTAGCGACCCCAGATTAATAAAGAGACTAAGCCAAAAAGAAAATGAATGAATGAATGAATGAATGAATGAATGAAATGCGTGCCTTCCAAAATTCATTCATGAATGAATGAATGAATGAATGAAATGCATGCCTTCCAGAAGTACGCGGTTGAATGAATGTTGCAAGCATATCGTAAGTCACGTCATTAGAACTGACCGATCAGCTTCATGCTTTGTATGGAATATACACGTTTCGGTAGACTAATTATCTTAGACAAAAACAGAATACCCAAACACTGCAGTGCTTTGTAATTTTCTCCATAAATAAAACTTATATCAGAGTGACAGCAATGATTTGTCAGCTTGTCATCTTTTGAGAAAAAAGGTTGATGGTCGCCTAGCAATCTATGAACCACCGCCCCTTCCCCTTCTGGTCCGCGGTAACGTTTTCAAGAGTTGACTGTTCCACGGTGATAAAAAAAGTTGGGGACCGATGCCTTAACACACCTCTTTTTTCAAACTAGCATGCACACGGGCACACAAATGGACTCAAATGCATTTGCAATTTAAACAATGTTGCACAAGACGCTGCACCAGGTATACACCGAGCCCACTGTCTGTGTGATCATGTGAATAATGGTACACAAACTGTGTAACAGTCAGGTCTTTATTTGTACTTGTAGAGATGTATTAATGTACTACTTATTGCATAAAACTTTATATCATTTCAAAATTGTAAAAAGCCTATTGATAAAACATTTAAAAATCATAAGCTGTAAGGATAGAGATTTGAAAGTTAGTTAACTGTAAAGTTAAAGCTTCAACATAACATTTGTCTATACAGTAAGTTACACAAGGCATTTGTGAGCATTAGAAAATGAAACTTAAACCAGCATGAGAATTTAGAGTTAATTCAATTAATTTGATCATAGTCTCTCTCAAGCCTCTCTGAGCTTGATCAGATTTGAGTTTATTTTTATCCTTACAACAGTACGCAAGAACTTATCTATACAGTTGCCTCATGACAGTTCTTTATGTAAACAGGACACACATTCTTGCAGTGAGAACAACTAGGTTATATCTAGGGGAAAAATCTAGCCCATAACAAGCAGCTGATTTATTACTTTGATAAGCTTGTCAAATCAAATGATGAAAAATATCTTCAAGAAGCAAACAGAAGACTTTAATTTAAGACATATCTAAATGTGTTCTTGCTACAGAATGTGTCTCATCCACCAATGAAATGAATTACAGAAAATGCCATTCATCAAACCATTATGGGTGTTTAAAAGAAGGCATGCACTTCTGAAAATATTTTGAAGAATGTAGTATGAACTAGATTTATGGTTGGGCTGTTAGGAGGTCAGGAACTCTGCTTTTCCCGAATAACATCTGTCAATATTTGTCAAGCCACCAAAATAAGATCCAACAATTGCACTGTTTAGCCATCCATTAATAATTCTGTCTCCATATCAGCTGACTTCTCAGATGTGTGTGGTTGTCTGCCATTGTCATTACCTAGGTACATGTTACCCACTGACTGAGTGTACAAAAAAATGAATGAATACAATAACTTAAAAAAGTCATTTAAAAAGCAAAAAACATTCTGATTATTTAAATAATCCAAATTCCACAGAGAGGCAGATATTAAAGTCTACAAGTAAAATGTAGAAGTCAGTATGAAACTGTCACACTGTGCTCTCAGTGGAATTGGAAATATTAAATAACACTAAGAGAACGGACAAAGCAGTGGCGCAGTAAGTAGTGCTGTCGCCTCACAGCAAGAAGGTCGCTGGTTCGATCCTTGGCTCAGTTGGTGTTTCTGTGTGAAGTTTGCATGTTCTCCCTGTGTTCGCATGGTTTTCCTCCGGGTGCTCCGGTTTCCCCCACAGTCCAAAGACATGCGGTACAGGTGAATTGGGTAGGCTAAACTATCCGAAGTGTATGAGTGTGTGTGTGTGAATGTGTGTGTGGATGTTTCCCAGAGATGGGTTGCAGCAGGAAGGGCATCCGGTGCGTAAAAAGTACTGGATAAGTTGGCGGTTCATTCCGCTGTGGCGACCCCGGATTATTAAAGGGACAAAGCCGACAAGAAAATGAATGAATGAATGAACACTAAGAGAACACTATGGCAATCATTTAATACCTTTCACAAGTGCAGATTTTGTAGGGGTCTGGAATATGTGAAATATTCACGTTTAAATGGACCCTCTTGGTAAAAAATGACTTTAGGAATGAAATAAACATCAGTTCTTGAACTCTCTATTTGGAACCACTTGCTAATATGATTCCCAAACATACTTTTAAACATGGGCTGCATTGTAAATACCCATAGTAATACAGAGTAGGTGAAAACAGTACATAAAAGTACAGTATATGTCTGAATTACAGTAATGATAAAACACTAGGAAAAGTACTAGTGACATATTACTGGTGTTCTTTTAAGCATACATACAATATATTACTACTTTGCCATCCCAGGTGAATAGGACAGGATTTGTAAATGTCAGTGAAGTAAGAGAATTGACACTAGATTACATGAAAATAACAACAGGCCTTCATTTCAATGTGACTAGTGTATTCATTTTTGTGCAATTAAAATGAATAACAACAAATGTTGGCATAATTCATTAAAGTTCTTCAGTTGGTTTCAGATCTCTGATTCATGACAGTGTTTGTATTTATGAACAGTTTGTACATAAACTTGGAGAAGTTAATATTATTACTGCTTTTTATATTGAGTTACATTCCTCAGAACGATAAGTCACTGACAATTTGCACTGTAGAAAATATCCGTAAATTAGCAGTTTTCTATATTTTGTGATATATGTTTTTATAATTTTTTTTTCTCTGTTTATGTAGGATTTTGATGTCATTCTTAGGATTATGTCATTCTTCCAACATCTTTTAACCTTGAAAATTTTGAAAAAGTTACACAAACACACACACACACACACACACACACACACACACACACACACACATATATATATATATATATATATATATATATATATATATATATATATATATATATATATATATATATATATATATATATATATATATATATATATATATATATATATATTAAGGGTGTCATGATCCTCCAAATCCTCGATTCGATTACATTTTCGATTCTAAAGGCACGATTCGATTCAATTTTCGATTATGAATATTTAATTAATTAATGACCAATTAATTATTTGTAGCCTACCGTTTAAACTACCTGACCTGCATGGTCTTTGTTTTACCCATAAACAAATCATACAGTAAATGAATAAATGCAAGATACACACATAATTACCACCTGTCAATCACTTTTTCTGCAGGAATAGGCAGTGATCTGTGTCTTTATAATGGCGTCGGTAAAAAAAGATGCACAACCAACAGGAACCAGCCAACAGTATCTGAGGTGTTTGCTAAAATGACTAAGTACAAGTGAGTGAAAGATTGAAGCAGTCCTCTGACTGCCTGGACCTGCTGTCTCGAGCGCATGGCTGTGTCTGTGTGGTCACGTGATGTGCATTTTCAGAGGTAGAGAGGAAGGAGGGCTGCTCAGAAATGCTACACGCCACTGTGGATGTCAAATCGTTGTTCTAAAATGCCATTTAAAAACAAAGACAGTGTAAACAGGGTCTGAGTGTGTACTTTTCGCAAGCAGATTTGCAACGGGGGCGGGCGGAAGATCGCGATGCCAGTGTTGTCTATCGGA
Organism: Danio rerio; assembly: GCF_052040795.2. Lineage (NCBI taxonomy): Eukaryota > Metazoa > Chordata > Actinopteri > Cypriniformes > Danionidae > Danio > Danio rerio. Next base: position 26,815,366 of record NC_141038.1, read on the forward strand.
CGAACTGTGACGTGACATGGGGGTGTGGCAGCATCGACGATTCTATTTTTTGATTCGATAATCGAAATTGAGCATAAATTTTTATCAATTTCGATTAAAAATCAAAATCGTGACACCCCTAATATATATATATATTACTTTAGTGTCAAATAATTCAAATAACATTCAAATATGAGAAAGAAAAAATAATAAAAATATATATTTTTTATTATCATTGTAAGCAGTTCACTATTAGCGCAATCCTTTCATTGTTACAACATTTAAGGAAGAACATTTATTTAAAAATATATATAATAAAAATTATATATATTAAAATTAAATATAAATCTTTTATAACTTTGCATATTGTGATATTTTTTTTAATTGAATGCATCCCTGCTAAAACCAGAATGTATTTCTCAATGTATTTCTAACACAATCTCACGGCAATTCGTAACTTTTTCATTTAGTGGCTAATTCGTATGAATTCGTACGATCTAATTCGTACAATTTAGTACGATTTGCTTATCCCCCAATGACGGTTGGGGTTAGGGGTGGGGTCAGGTGCCACGCCTCCTTTTTAAAATCGTACCATTTCGTACGACTGAACTCGTCCGAATTCGTACGAATTAGCCACTAAACTGGCAAAACGTAAAATACTTACGTTTTCTCGTGAGATCAGGCTGGTATTTCTCAATAGTTTGTCCTCTAAGTTAAAATATCTAGACCGACTCAATTTTACTTTTTAAAATTATAGTAGTAGACAAAACCAGACGGGAACAGTAGCTTCTCATCTGCCTGCTAAAACACTCAGATCTATAATAGAGACGAGCTCCACCTCTTCTGTTTTTGATCAGATCCTCATGTGGGCATCTGCTCTTCACACAACACTTCACAAAACCCTGCAGAACATCTTTGCACATGCGCTTGTACTTTGGTTATAAATACCCCACTCAACAATAATCATGAAAGCAGCTGAGACCATTTCACCTTTAAAAGTTTTCCTGGCATTGAAATATTACTTATCTGAAACAAATTGAACCTAATTCATACTAATGAACAAGTACAAGTTTAGAATTCAAACCGGCTGAAATGGATAGCCTGCCAAAACAAACTTTTTTCAGTGGATTATTTTGCTCAAAATAATTGTTCACTTAAAGAATAACAATGACTGCTAACAAACATTAGGAATTTAGATTTTACACACATGGATTTAACTAGTTGCTTATAAGCATGCCTTCACATATTGGCTATATTAATATTTATAAATTACATATTCTACATAACTATATTCTACATTCCCAATCCAACCCAATACCCAAACATAACTACAATACTCTTTTAGCTATAAATAAGCAGCAAATTAAGAATCCATTTAGGCAAAAATCTGATAATTGTTTGTTAATAGTGAGAATTGAGCCTTAAAATAAAGTGGGAGTATAATGTGTTATAATATGCAAAGGTAAAGCTACTGTTTTGTTTTACACCACTACAGGAAAGATAAAGGATGTATATTATGTTGCAAATTTATATGACTTTGAGTGGAAACTCATTCCAAAATTGCTGGCAGTAAATCCTCACAGAGTGAGAAAAACAAATTAATAATATATTGCACTTTAATTTTTTCACTAAAGAATTTGGTCGTTGGAAGCAAATCTGTATTCATATTGAGTGCAATAATACTAATGGGCTGTTGAGAGGAATACAGGAAGCCTCCATGACTTGAGTGATATGAAACTATGTCAGAGTCATTTAGCTTTTAAAATAATGTTGCTGATTTTTGGCAAAGAGCTTCAGGTCAAAATATTCCGACTAAAACATGTAAGATGAGAACAGAATATAAAAGTGTATTCATCTGAAATATTTGTAACATATACAGTTGAAGTCAGAATTATTTGCCCCCCTTTGATTTTTTTCTTTTTCAAATATTCCCCAAAGGATGTTTAACAGAGCAAGGACATTTTCACAGTATGTCTGATAATATTTGTTTTTTTCTGGAGAAAGTCTTATTTGTTTTATTTCAGCTAAAATATAAGCAGTTTTTAATTTTTGATAAAACATTTTAGGGTCAAAATTATTAGCCGCTTTAAGCTATAGGCTTTAAGCTTATAGTCTACAGAACAAAACATTGTTATGCAATAAATTGCCTAATTACCCTAACCTGCCTAGTTAACCTAATTAACCTAGTTAAGCCTTTAAATGTCACTTTAAGCTGTTTAGAAGTGTCTAGAAAAATATCCAGTCAAATATTATTTACTGTCATCATGGCAAAGGTAAAAAAAAAAACTTCTATTTGTTAAACAGAAATTGGGGGAAAAAAATAAACGGGGCCAAAAATTTTGACTTCAACTGTATAACATTAAATAAAACATTTCAGATTAAATAAACAATCAGTGTTAGAATTACCTTTACTTACAGAAACCATGATATTAATAAAATATAAATTAATAAAATGTAAAAACTCTACTGTCTGTATGAAACACTTTTTACGTTTTATTTTAAAGCACATTTTAAAATGTTTTGTCATGTATTCAAGTGCATTTTGATGTGTAAATTAACCCTTTTCTTAATTGTTTCAATATTAAAGTGATCTTAAAGCGTTGTGAAGAACGGTCACCATTTATTAAAAGAATCAAATGATGCTCTCTAGTCTAGACAGAACCTATGAAGGAAATCTCCTGCTGAAGTGTGTCATCATAGCAGGAGTGGTGATGAGGCTGAGGTGTAAGTGTGTGTGTGGTTGTGTCTGTATGCATTCACATGTGAAGAGTCCACGTGCATTAGATTCCAGATGCATCAAAGCACGTGAGGGCCTAAATCAAATGACTGACTCACTCACCAGCCCATAATAAGAAAGCTTGTGGAGTGTTTTCTCTCTGACTGTGCCGAAGGAGCCCAGGACAATGTTCACTCCATCTTTAGCCAGATTGAAGCTGGTTCGAGAGGTTTTCTTTATATTAGCCACCACAGATCCATAGACTTTCAATAACCGCTGCCCTAATCCACTGACCAGCCCATTACTCTGCAACAGATAACACCAAAAATATTTGTGTACTGCATGTGCAATATGTCTTCAAGGAAGTGTGTTAGAATGATTATGCAAAACAACAAAGAATGCACTCTTTACCCGATTACTAGCCCTAAATTGCACCCAACTTTTTTTGAAATGTGTTGCAAGAATAAAAAATGGAACACGTTTATTTTGAAAAAACAAACAACAAAAGTCATAAGGGATACATTAAGTAATGTTTGTTGTATTGTATGAAATGAAATACAAACAGACATCCTTAGTCTCCCAGAAGCTCTGCAAATGCATATGCATCAAATACATCAAATGCATAAATAAGATATAGTGTCCGGGAAATGGAGGTGATCCAATTTCTCCAAGTCAAAACATAACTTTTTAGATTGCTACATTTATGGACAGAGGCTGCATGTGGATTGATTGTTATAATGTTGCAAATAAGTGTCAGTTTCTTGCACAGACTGATCATCTCACTTCATAAGGCCTTAGTGTATTATCAGGAGTCAGAGATAGTAGTGATTTACTTGCATTGTATAAATCTTGTGTTATCTGAGTGAAATTAAAATAGCAGTAAATTTTCTTTTTGGGTAAACAATCACCTTATATTAGGTGGCAATTATTTACAGCAGTCATATACTATTCAAAGAAAGTAAAGTAAAGTAAAGTAGATAAGTAAGTAAATAAATTTAAGTGATGAAAAATCTCTGACCTTGACTTGCTCATGCTCATCATTGGCCATCTCCTTTAGAGGACTGTGCTGTTGGCCATCTTTCAAATACGTTGCCATTGAGCTTGGGAATCCTTTTATTATACCTCCCATGGTCCTCATAGTACTCATGGTAAATTCAACCTTTAAACAGATAAAAATGTGCATCGAGTACTGTATCATTGAGTTAACTTTAAAACTTGTTCTTTAAAACCCATTTCTGGCTTTACAACACACACAAAAAAAAAATATTAACTGTTAGTTAAAAAAGGCAAAAACTTTTAGTTTAGTTGCCAAAATATAATGCTGTTAACAAAAACACACTAGAAAGTCCATCTCTGAATGGCTTAAGAAAAAAAAAGTGGCCTAGTCAAAGTCCTGATCTGAATTTAATTGAATCCAATCGCTGTGGTATGATCCTAAAAAGACATTCTTGCTAGTTCATGCTAGAAACCCTATCCCATGTGGCTAAATTACAATAATTCTGCAAAGATGAGTGGGTCAAATTTCCTCCACAGCACAGTAACAGACTAAATGCAAATTATCGAAAATCCTTGATTGCAGTTGTTGCTGATAAGGGTGGCTAACCAGTTATTAGGTTTAGAGGGTAAATAATTTTTCACACTGGGCTACACTTTATACAGTTTTTTTTCCTCTTAATAATAAAAACCTTCATTTAAACTGCATGATGCATTTTTTTTTACAGAAACTAAAAGTAAATATGTTTCTAAAGCTAAAACCAGAATTGGAATTGGTCACAGTTTATTTTAAAATATAATAGATTTACAATTATAGCAACCACAATAACAACAATGTGAATTAACTGATTGACTGTCAAACTGATATGGGATAGGTATGTATGTTATATATCCCTTGTCATGACTTTCAATTTTGATATAGTCACTCTGCAGTCCAAATTCCTTTGATTATGGGAAAATCTCATATTTTTGTTTTCACCCTGAGGCAGATTTGGTCTAATGGTTAGGAAGTTCCAGCAGGAGTGGATGTACTGGACTCTCTCATGCCTTTGATACCCAACTGAGGAGCTCTTGAGCAAGGCACCCAGCCTCTAATTGCTCCCCTGTGCTGAAAACAATGTGTGCTCTCAGTATGTGCGTGCTCTCACTTCTCAGTTGGTGGGTCAAATGCAGAGCACCAATTTGAATATGGGTAACCATATTTGACAATACTCACTTCACTTCTTGATCGTTTATTGCAGTTGTTGTGAGAAAAGGCTATAAATGATCTGATATTAGCTAGGCAGGACTTCTACTTTATGTATACAGACGTAAATATATAAATATATCGTCACCTTAGAATTATAAGGTTCTATCTGCGTTCTACATGATTTTGAGATATTGAGCTTTAAAGTTTTTGCATTCCATATTGCAAACAACATGTGTGTAACGTGTGTTCTCTTTTATACATTAACATGACAGAGACCCTAAGGATACTCTAAATGTAAATGATCAGAGTTCTTTTACATTTGCAAATTGGAGTAAAACAACCACGGTAAATGCAGATCGAACCTTCTCATTCTGGAAAGTCATTTTCCTCTTGGAATTGTAAGGTTCTATTTGGCAGATCATTCATTGAAGCATTACTTTTCAAGAAATACAATCAAAAAATATATAAACTGATGTTTTAACAATATGTTGATGCTTCATTTCTTTTACTTTTATTTTATGTTTTAGACAAATTAATACAAGGCTGTGCTAAATATTTTTGTGCAGTGCAGATGTTAATTTTATTTAATTTATAACTTCATATTTTTTTTTATTTTTTGCTTTATATGAATTATTGAATTATATTTATTGAATTATAAGCCCCGTGAATTAAATTAAGTATTTGCCCTTCAAGACTTAATATTAAATTTAAAGACTTTAAAAGAAATAGACGTGTCACTGACTCGGTCCCAGTCATTCCCCTCGCTGGCCAGCAGAGGCCACCATCTCCGGATTTCTAAGCATTACATCATCCTTTCACCTTGATCATGCTCAGCTGAACTCAATCCCGCTAATGACCCATGTACCCATTATAAGCCAGCACCAAACGCTCATTCATTGCGAAGTCTTGTTTAGCCCCGGCCAGCATTTCTGAGCGTTATTCCTGCCTGATTCTCTGTGTATTACTCCAGCCTGTTTATTGACCCTGCTTCGCCTTCTGCCTGCCCACGACCCACGCTTTGTATACAGACTCTGACACTCGCTGCCTGCCAACGAACCACGCCTGTTATACGGACTCTAATGTTTGCTATCTGCCCACGACCCACGCCTGGTTCACGGACTCTGATACTTGCAGCCTGCCCCCGATCTATGCCTGGTAATACCCACTGTGTCTATCCATCGCCAGTCTTTAGTCATCATAGACTGCTGTTGTTGTGTGTTTGCACGTTAGTGCATTTTGTGTGTGTGTAGGAGAACTTGAGCAATAAATACTGCATAATGGATCCCTCCGTGTCAGTCTCCTCGTTACAGAAGACTTCGCCTAACACGGATCCCGCAGCCATACAGGTTTTATCACAGGAAGTGACCACTCAGGCTCAGGTACTCACCACACATCAACAACAACTAACTCATTTGACTCAGTTAACAGATGAACTGGTGAGATCTCTGCAAAACCTGCAAGCTGCTCCCACAGTGCAACTTACCGCTAACTACTCTCCGACTCAACCCATGCAAACCCAGACTCAGAACGCTTCAGGAGTACGCTTGGCGTTCCCCGATAAATTCTCAGGTAACCCAGCTAAATGTAAAGGCTTTTTGCTGCAGTGTAAACTATTTATTGCTCAACAACCCTACTTATTTAAGGATGAGAATGGGAAAATCGCTTTTGTATGTTCACTGCTTACTGGCAAAGCTTTAGACTGGGCTACTGCTGTCTGGCCAGATAATACCCCGATATTCCCCTTGTTCAATGACTTTCTCAAGCGCTTTTGCACTGTGTTTGATCACCCCGAGGGTGGTCGTAACGCTGGTGAGGAGCTTTTATGTGTACAACAGGGAGATCAACCCGCAGCTGAATTCGCTCTGCACTTCCGCACGCTGGCAGCGCAAACAGGCTGGGCTGATGATCCACTCACTACACTCTACCGCAAAGCTCTAAGACCAGATGTTGCAGAAGGAAATGGCATGTCGGGATGAGGGGAAGACTCTGGATCAACTCATCGAACTGTCAATCAGGTTAGACACCTTGCTTCGCACCCGTAACCCCCTATGCTCTGCTATGTCCAGTCCTGTATCCCCTGAAACTCCCACGGAACCCATGCAGTTGGGTAGAACTCGGTTGACCCCCGAAGAACGTGAACGGAGGAGACGGAACCAATTATGCCTGTATTGCGGACTTTCAGGTCACATGAAGAACTTATGTCCCAATAAACCTCCACCGAAGGCACTTCCGGTGAGTACAACCACCGTTTTCACAACCACTAATGACTCTATGAGTGTACCTGTTTGTTTGAAGTATGAGGAGGTAGAGATTTCGACTTTGGCTATGGTCGATTCAGGAGCCGCTGGTAACTTTATTGACTACAAGTTTGCTGCTGCTCACTCCATCCCTCTAACTTCCTGTACTTCCTCCCTAGCCGTCACTGCTATAGATGGGCACCCCCTGGGGAAAGGACACATAAAATATCAAACTCAGCCCTTATGTCTTCGCACAGGCTCTCTCCATGTGGAAGAAATCTCCCTTCTCGTTATCGACTCTCCCCGTCACAATGTGATTATCGGACTCCCCTGGTTACAACATCATGATCCCCAAGTCTCGTGGAAGAAGGGTGAGATTGTAAAATGGAGTGAGAGGTGTCTAACCCAGTGTCTGTACTCCGTATCTCCCGTTCAGGTTAATGTTATCTCTAGTTTGGAGGATTCTGAACTCTGTCAAGTTCCCAGAATGTATCACGATTTGCTCGAAGCCTTTAACAAGAGAAAAGCAACCAAACTCCCACCTCATCGTGAGTATGATTGTGCCATCGAACTATTGCCCGGCACCACGCCCCCTCGTGGTCGCATATTCCCTCTCTCTCAACCTGAAACCGAAGCCATGAATTCTTACATCTCTGAGGAGCTGGAGAAGGGTTTCATAAGACCTTCTACGTCACCTGCTTCAGCGGGGTTCTTTTTTGTTAAGAAGAAGGACGGCAGCTTACGCCCTTGTATAGATTATAGAGGTCTGAATGAAATAACCAGTAAATACCGTTATCCCCTACCACTAGTTCCAGCAGCACTTGAACAGCTCCGCTCAGCCCAATATTTCACCAAATTGGATCTCCGAAATGCTTACAACCTGGTTCGCATTCGCCAAGGAGATGAGTGGAAGACCGGGTTCTCCACCATTAACGGGCACTACGAATATCTCGTTATGCCCTTCGGCCTAGCTAACAGTCCTTCCGTGTTTTAAGCCTTTATCAATGAGATATTTAGAGACATGCTCAATAAGTGGGTCACCGTATACATTGACGACATCCTGATCTACTCCAATTCCCTACCAGAACACGTTCAACATGTCAGAGCAGTGCTACAACGCCTCATCCAGAACCAATTATATGCCAAGGTATCCAAATGTGAGTTTCATCAGACATGTATTTCATTCATGGGTTACATCATCAGTCACGAGGGAGTTGCTATGGATCAGCAGAAAGTTGACGCTGTCACTCAATGGCCACAACCCGAAACCATCCGGCAATTACAACGGTTCCTGGGATTCGCCAACTTCTACAGACGGTTCATAAGAAACTTCAGCTCAGTAGCTGCTCCTCTCACCGCGATGGTAAAAGCCAATAATGCCCGTCTGAAATGGCACTCGGAAGCCATTCGGGCTTTCAACCAACTCAAAGCTCGCTTCACGGAGGCACCCATTCTGTGTCACCCAGATCCCACACGACCCTTTATTGTGGAAATTGACGCTTCTAATTCCGGTCTCGGAGCCATCCTGTCCCAAAGATCCCCTACTACGAATAAGCTTCATCCCTGTGCATTTTCCCGTAAACTGAATTCTGCTGAGAGAAACTATGATGTGGGTAACCGAGAACTTCTCGCCATGAAGGCTGCACTCGAGGAATGGAGACATTGGCTTGAGGGAGCAACACACCCGTTCACCGTCATTACTGATCACAAGAATTTGGAGTATATTCGTTCATGTAAATGCCTGAATCCCAGACAAGCCCGATGGGCGTTGTTCTTCACCCGATTTGACTTTCAAGTCACCTACATTCCAGGCTCCAAGAATATTAAGGCGGACGCCCTCTCTCGTATCTCTAACGAGGAAACTTCGCTAGAGGAGGTAGAACCCATCCTTAAGGACCCGTTGATTATCGCACCCATTAGATGGGACATCGAGCATGAGATCACGCAGGCTTCCGAACAAATTCCTACTCCGCAGGCATGTCCCGAGGATAAAATATATGTGCCTCCCATGCTCCGTGAGAAGTTGATCGCTGAAATACACAGTCACCCCAGTTCAGGTCATCCAGGCAGCACTGCTACGGCTCAGATGATTCAGTCTCTGTACTGGTGGTCCTCCCTGAATAAAGACGTGATTAACTTTCTGAATAAATGTTCTCCCTGCCAAATGGCTAAACATTCCCGTCATCGTCCAGCTGGCTTATTACAACCTTTGGAGATTCCCCGTCGACCCTGGTCTCACATAGCCATAGACTTCATCACGGATTTGCCCCTATCACAAGGAAAAACCACTATCCTAACAATTGTGGATCGCTTCTCCAAAGCCTGTCGACTCATTGCCATACCCAAGCTACCCACAGCCCTCGAAACCGCAGAGCTTCTGTGTGAACATGTATTTCGCTATTATGGTCTTCCCGAAGACATCGTCTCAGACCGAGGTCCCCAGTTTACATCCCGATTATGGTCAGCCTTTTTCCAGAACCTCCAGATCAACATCAGTCTAACTTCCGGCTATCACCCCCAGTCTAACGGACAAACTGAACGCCTTAATCAGGAGATCGGGCACTTCCTCCGCACATGCTGTCACGCTAACCAATCTGACTGGAACAAGTTCCTAATGTGGGCGGAGTACGCACAAAACTCCCTGAGAAAGGCAGCCACAGGTCTAACCCCGTTTTAATGTGTATTAGGTTTCCAACCTCCCCTGTTTCCCTGGTCCAGTGAGACCACTGACCTTCCCGCAGTCGATACGTGGTTCAAGAGTAGTGAGAAGGTTTGGAACGCAGCTCACACTCATCTGTCACACGCTATCCGAAGGTTTAAAGAACAAGCCGATCGTCACTGTCGTCCTGGTCCCACGTATTCCCCAGGACAGTGGGTATGGCTATCTACAAGAGACCTTTGCTTGAGACTCCCCTGTAAAAAGCTCAGTCCCAGGTACGTGGGTCCTTTCCAAATAGAGCGTCAGATTTCACCTGTTTCCTTTCGCCTGACTCTCCCTAACCATTATCGCATTTCTCCTACCTTCCATGTTTCCCTGCTCAAGCCTGCTGTTGGTCCAGCCGAGGCGGATAGGGAGGTGGCAGCCGGTGTACAGGGTCCCCCGCCTCTCATGATCGACGGAGAGGAAGCCTATAAGATCCACGAGATCCTGAGATCCAGACGCCGGGGTGGTCAACTGCAGTATCTCATCGATTGGGAGGGGTACGGTCCGGAGGAAAGATCATGGATCAATCGTAAGGACATTCTTGATTCTACACTACTGGATGAGTTCCACTTACAGCACCCGGATATGCCGGCCCCTCGCCCCCGTGGAAGACCCCGGCGTCGAGACTCTTCTCACTTCAGGAGCCGTTCGTTGGGGGGTTTAATTTATAACTTCATATTTTTTTTTGATTTTTTGCTTTATATGAATTATTGAATTATATTTATTGAATTATAAGCCCCGTGAATTAAATTAAGTATTTGCCCTTCAAGACTTAATATTAAATTTAAAGACTTTAAAAGAAATAGACGTGTCACTGACTCGGTCCCAGTCATTCCCCTCGCTGGCCAGCAGAGGCCACCATCTCTGGACTTCTAAGCATTACACCATCCTTTCACCTTGATCATGCTCAGCTGAAGTCAATCCCACTAATGACCCACGTATCCGTTATAAGCCAGCACCAAACGCTCATTCATTGCGAAGTCTTGTTTAGCCCCGGCCAGCATTTCTGAGCGTTATTCCTGCCTGATTCTCTGTGTATTACTCCAGCCTGTTTATTGACCCTGCTTTGCCTTCTGCCTGCCCACGACCCACGCTTTGTATACAGACTCTGACACTCACTGCCTGCCAACGAACCACGCCTGTTATACGGACTCTGATGTTTGCTATCTGCCCACGACCCACGCCTGGTTCACGGACTCTGATACTTGCAGCCTGCCCCCGATCTATGCCTGGTAATACCCACTGTGTCTATCCATCGCCAGTCTTTAGTCATCATAGACTGCTGTTGTTGTGTGTTTGCACGTTAGTGCATTTTGTGTGTGTGTGTGTGTGTGTGTGTATGAGAACTTGAGCATTAAATATTGCATAATGGATCCCTCCGTGTCAGTCTCCTCGTTACAAGACAATGACCAAATGAGTTAAAAAAACACTGAAAAGTGTTTCGCTGACTATATGTAAACAAATAAATATATTTCACATTTAATATATACATTTTTAAATATTCATTTCTTTTTCAACAATGTAAAATTTAACATTTCATCTCAATGTCAGTGACGCGGTGGTGCAATAGGTAGCACAATCGCCTCACAGCAAGAAGGTCGCTGGTTCGAGCCTCGGCTGGGTCAGTTGACATTTCTGTGTGGAGTTTGCATGTTCTCCCTGTGTTCGCGTGGGTTTCCTCCGGTAGCTCCAGTTTCCCTCAGTAAATTCCAAAGACATGCGGTACAGGTGAATTGGGTTAGGTAAAATTGGCCATAGTGTATGTGTGTAATTGAGTGTGTATAGGTGTTTCCCAGTGATGGATTGCATCTGGAAGGGCATCCGTTTGGCAAAACACATTGATAATTGGCGGTTCATTCTGCTGTGGCTCCCCCGGATTAATAAAGGAACTAAGCCGAAAAGAAAATGAATGAATCTCAATGTCAAGAAATGCTTATAAAATCATCACATTTACACACATCTCAATTTTGTGTTGTGCAGCATTATTTAGCTGACTCTGATTTTGTGTGATTTTGTCTTTCTGGTGTTTCCCGCTGTCAATAGTGCAGTCCGGCGAAATGACAAAGAAAGCTGATCCTGATTGGTCCTCGTGGGTGCATTAAAAATGCTGATTGGCTCACAGAAAGAATCTTAACGAACCAAGCTAGAGTTCGACTTTGTAGATAAAACCTTTTGTTGTTTGTTAAATAAAAAAATCTTAAAATGTAAAAAAACATATAAAAAAACATCACATAATGTAAACAAGTTGTCATTTATTAAGAATGTCAATAACTCAATTTTGACAAAAATGTCAGATAGAACCTTATAATTCTAAGCTGACGATATGTAATGATATTAAATATAAATACATGCAATGATGCAAAGATGAAAAGGCCCCATTCATATTTCTTATAAAAAACGCCTAGAACGTGTCAATTTTAAAACAGTACTACTGCTAATAGTTGTGTACTGGACTAGGGATGTAGTTTTGAACACTAGACTTACAGATATTAACATTTCAGTTTTGTATTCATATATATTTGTTATGTAATACTTTATTTTAAAAATCCCCAAAACCCTGTTTACAACTGGCCATGTGACAACATTGGAATGGTACAGTAGGGAGTGAGTGCATGTTCTGGCTCATGTGCTCAGTAGTTATTGGACAGTTATTATTGGCAGGGTGTGGATACAAAGTAATTTGGTGTAATACATGTACTAATGAAGCAAGAGGCACGCATAACTGTGCTTTCCAAAACAAGCGAGACACACAACAAAGCAAAGACAAACTAACAGAGCTGAATAGAGTTTGCAGCTCACCAGAGGATTCAGGCCAGGGATCCGCTTGACCAGTGTGTGACCCTGGTGTGTGGATAGCTGGAGCTGTGCAAATGTCTTTTCAAAGGCACGTCTGCAGATGGTGCTTGCCAGAGCTCCAAGCCTGCTGAAGATCGGCATAGGGTCAGAAGCTCCAACATAAGACTCCTGTTGCTCTTCTGTACTCCTATCATTCTCTGCAGGAAAAAATAAAAATCTAAATAGTGAGGGAGGGCAGCACGGTGGCGCAGTGGGTAGCACAATCGCCTCACAGCAAGAAGGTCGCTGGTTCGAGCCCCGGCTGGGTCAGTTGGCATTTCTGTGTGGAATTTGCATGTTCTCCCCGTGTTTGCATGGGTTTCCTCAAGGTGCTCCGGTTTCCCCCCACAGTCCAAATACAAGTGGCATAGGTGAATTGAATAAGCTAAATTGGCTGTAGTGTATGTGAGTGTGTGGGTTGCGACTGGAAAGGCATCCGCAGTGTAAAACGTACTGAATAAGTTGGAGGTTTATTCCGCTGTGGGACCCCTGCTTAATAAAGGGACTAAGCCGAAAAAGAAAATGAATGAATGAGCGAATGAGTAATTGTGAGGGACAAAAAAGTGAAATGGTTGTATTTTGTGATCTCTTTACAGCTATTTAAACAGCATATCCTAATTACTCACCCTTTGTGACAACAAATGACTGCATTTTTTATTGTCAAGAAAATATTTTACTTACCAAGGTTGCATTTTTTATATAAAAAATACATTAAAACTTATAGTATTGTAATTATTATTACTATTATTATTATTTATTTATTATAAATTTTTACAATTTACAAAAGCTGTTTTCTATTTGAAAATATTTTAAATGAACCTTATTTATGTAATGCCAAACTGAACATGCTATAATTACAATATACTATGGGACAACAACTACAGAGCAGCATTTGTAAAAACAAATGAATACTTTTATTCAGCAAGTGTATATTAACTAGTCTAAAAGTGATTTTTAGTGCTTCACAAAATTATCACCATGTGATAGCATCCCCTTAACCTGATTTCACCATGTTTCTGGATTAACACCTATGTTATGATCCTGGAACAACATTTCAATAAGCCAATCTAAATTAATATTCGTTTACCATTTATGTTAAGTTTAGGCTTGCGGTTAGGTTTATGCACTTCTACATGATCGTTATCCAATTATTATTTTCCTCCGATTTTGGTAATATTTTATAGTTATGGTTGGGTTTATGGGTAGGGAATAGGTATAGGTATTTTCGAGCAAAAATGATGTTCCAGGATCAACACAAATGTTAAGCCAGGATCGCACCGTACAAGGCAAAATCATGGCGTGCCATAACATCATGTGACTAGAGCAGGGGTGCTCAAACTTTTCGTTTGAAGGGACAAAAACCAAATATCATTGAGAGCCATGAGCCAAAATTTTAAAAACAAATCAAAAACATTACTTTAAATCGTATTGACTAATGCGAATATTTTTAAATGATAACGTACTACAATAAAAACATTTATAACACAGTGGAGGTTAATGTTGAATACACTAGTCAAGCAGAACTGATTTGCGTACTGATGTCTCTGCATTGTACTCGATCGGTCGGGTGACATGAAGTACATTTAAAAAAAAATGATTTATGATTTATTTACAACATTTCATTTAAACTTTTCATATTTCATTTAGTTTTTTGTAGTTTTACAATAAAACAAACAAACAAAAAAGGTTACATTTAATTAGATATTACAGTGTCCAAACCATCCTCCCTGTCTTAAGTCTCCTTCTCTTCTCAGATGGGATGGTGGGCCAAATCAAAGGTGACCGTGGGCCAGCTTTGGCCCGCAGGCCCTAGTTTGAGCATCTCTGGACTAGAGCAATGATATTTAAAATTCAGCTTTAAAACCACAAGAATACATATTACGTTAAAATATTTTTAGATGAAAACTTTGACTGCAACCTGTTAAATATATTTTTGTTGTATTTTTGACCAATGCAGTTTTGGTGAGGCTAATAATAAAGATATATAACTAATCAATTTTGTCAGCAACAATAATGTTATGTCCATGTTTTTTTGTTTTGTTTTTAGCACAGGTTTTTCGGAGACAGCATGGCTCACTACTGTGTCATGAATTCCTTCAGGCAAGGAAATGACAAAAGCACAAAGCTGGCGGAAGTGAAGAGAACTTCTTTGTGGTCTCTTCAGGGCAGATTTAGGGATGATGTGAATGAGTAAGGGTTAAAAAGAGAAGTTCCTCAGGAAGCACTTCCTCTTGCTGTATAAACAGAACAAACAGCAGCCAATGTAATAAAGAGGCACATGTCCACTGATTTCAGGGCTTCTCGCTCGATATCCTACCTTAAATGCATTCCAATTCAATTTACCAAGCCAGACAAAACACACACTAAACAGATTTTGTCTGCTGAATGTACCATTAAATGTGCCCGGAGAAAGATACAAGCAAGAAAAAAATGCTCTTATCATATCGGGATAGAAATAACCAGCAAGATGTTGCTTCTTTAAGCACACGTGAGGAAAGAATTAGCAGTTCAATACACTTTTACACTCAGAGATAAACAAAAGAGAAGGGAAAAACAGGCTTCTTTCAAGGAAATCGGGCAATCATTGCCTCTGAGCAAAAGGCTGCAAATGTCACTATGCCAAACAGTTATTACAGTAATTGTATAATATATTATAATACCATGATATGTTAAAGCATAATAGCATAATTTAAATTTTTTTATGATACTGTAGTGTCGTTTGAGTTGGCATATCTGTGTGGAGTTTGCATGTTCTCCTCATGTTCGTGTGGGTTTCCTCCGGGTTCTTCGATTTCCTCCACAGTCCAAAAACATGCACTATAGGTGAATTCAATTAACAAAATTGGCTGTAGTGTATGTGTATGAATGTTAGATTGTATGGATGTTTCCATACACTCTAACCGCAGGCCCATTTCACTGTGGCAAACCATGATTAATAAAGGGACTAAGGCAAAGGAAAATTAATGAATTATTGATACTGTAGCAAATAAAAACTAAAACCATTTTCTGCAATCAAATTAAAATGTATTAATCAATGTAAGACATAAATAAAACAAGAAATTCTAGTTAAAATGTAAACATTTGAAGGTAAAGATAAAAAAGTTAAACACTAAATTAATTACAATTACCTGAAAATTGTAATGAAAAAAAAAATATATATATATATATATATATATATATATATATATATATATATATATATATATATATATATATATATATATATATATATATATGCAACATATAGCATTTTTGATTTATTATTATTTGATTTATTTCTATTTTTGATTTATTTATATTTATTCTTATTTTGAATAAAAATGGTGGTGCAGTGGGCAGCAATGCCGCCTCACAAAATTTTATTGATTGTTTTGATAAAATTTTTAATTTATTATTTTATTGTTTTGCAGAAACAACTTTGTAGATTTTTGATTTGTAGATGTTTAAATTTAAAAAAATGAAAATAAGGATAAAAAGTAATAATAATAGTAATTCTACTAATATGAATGACATATTATTTATTTAGGAAATTATTTGTTAATCAATAACAGTAAAAATATATGTGTTTTTATTCATTAGACAATCCAGTGAGCAAATCCATCCTTCTGTTAAACCTTAACAGTTGTTCTTTCTATCTATAAATAAACATGCTTTAATAATTTTAGTTTAAGAGAGTATTGCCCTCTTAACAGACATCAAATACAAACTCTAGGGATCAGCTCAAGGCAAAGTTCAAAGCCTAAATAGTTTAGCTCCATCAAATAACAAAAGTATGCAGTTAAGAATAACTGAATGTCTCGGTGGAAAAGATACTGAATAATGATGTGATGAATCACCCTCTTTAAAAAATCCTCTTAACAAATGATGCAATTTCAGACCATGAATGTGAATACGTGCTGGAGGACACATCTCTGCAACGGAAAGGCACACACTGCATGTTTAAAGATGAAAAATTACAATAAACAAACAGCAGAGAAGAAACAAGGCAGCTATAGTTCTTCCAATGGATCAACATTTATTAAATCAAACTTTGTCCATGGCTCTAAGACTTTAACCACAACAGTACAGTACAGCACAGTACAATGCATCAGCGGTTCCCAACAGGGGGGGGGAGGGGGGGGTGGGGTGGGTCCCAGCCCACAAGGGGGCCTCAGCGAGCTCTGTGGGGGTCTTAGCAGTGGACAATTAGAAGAATGACCATGTTGCCTTAGCTCATTTTATCCCCTAGCTCAGTGGTCCTCAACCATCGGTCCTTGAATGAATTGGTACCAGGCTGCACAAGAAATCAATAATTATTTCTGTTTTATTATTATTTGAGTCTAAACAATCTTTTATTTTGAAAAGTTTTTTATTTCGAAAAATTATCGTTTTTTCTCGCTTATATCTCGGTCACTTTAGCACCCAAATTAAACCCAAAAGCAGCAAAATGAGTAAGAAACAGACATCTCTGGAAAGTTTCTTTGCCAAGGGGAAAAGGCCAAGTAAAGGAACTGCCAAGGAATGGATCCGCAGCCCATTTGTCAACAAATCAGGTGAATCAAGCCTCTCTGTGCAAGAAGATCAACTGATGGAGATTACAAATGACGGCTGCCTTCTAGGGGCCGTTCACATATTGCATATTATTAGAATTTGCACAAGCTTGTTGTTTCCAATAGAGGTGCGTGGTATGCGCACATAAGCGGCGTGACATGCTCGCACCAATAAACCACAGGCCGCAAACGCATCGCAAGTCAAGTGACAAGAATTTACCGATCAGCTTTAGCTTCTATGGAATATTCACATTTCTGTAAGATTAGTTTTGTCAGACAAACACAGAACACACCAACACTGCAGTGTTTTGTACTTTTTTCAATAAATAAAACTGAGCGACAACAATGTTTTTTCAGCTTGTCATCTTCTGAGAAAACGGTTAATAGTCGCCTAGCAACGTACAAAACACTGAAAATTGTCAAGCGTTGACTGCTCCGCGGTGATAAACAGGTTAAGGACCACTGCCCTAGCTGACCAAAAATGGACAAATTTGTAATACGTCCTCCACAAAAAAAGACTCACTGATTCACCTGGCAGCAGTCCTCACACTACTTGATAGAGCATAACAAATAACATGCAAGTATTAAATTGTAATAGCCTATATTGTTTTTTTCCCCTTATGCACCAGTGTGAAGACTGATATTTTTGTTATTGAATTTCAAATAGGGTTTCCCAGAGATGGGTTGGGGCTGGAAGAGCATCCACTGTGTAAAAACGTGCTGGATAAGTTGGCAGTTCATTCCGCTGTGGCGACCCCGAAAGAATTAAAAGGGACTAAGCCGACAAGAAAATGAATGAATGAATGAATGAATGAATTTAAAATAGGGCCAATTTAAAAGGCCAAAGTCTTATGTTTTTCAGTTACAAATGGCCTAATGATGTTTTGCTTTACATTTTACATTAGGCTATTATTTGTGCACAAACATATCTAGATATAGTAATAATAAACATATTGTTTGTTTGAAAACAACATTTTTCGTCATCATACTGCAAACTTTTATGAGTGGTAATATCATTAAATGTGGAGAGGGGCCTCACAATATTTTCTGGGAGAAAAGGGGGTCTCAGGCAAAAAAAAGGTATGGAACCACTGCAGTACACTACACAGTCAACCATTATAATATGGCTGTAGCTGTAGTTGTAAATGTAGCTGTGTGAAGGATAAATCAATAAGGCAAAAAAGAGCAGTAATTCTTTAAAACCAGACAATGCAACTTGTAAGTAAATGTACAACAGAAAGACACAGTCAATAATATCCACTAGAGGAGTATACTGTCCATTTGTTTTGGAGATGAGAAGATTGAAGAAGCTGAGCAGGAATTCCAGGACAAATGGAAGACACAATGAGGCAGGTAACAATGAAGTAAACAGAAGAAGTCCTTAGCTCTAAAGACTGATTCATACTATCGACTGGGTCTGCAGAACCAGCCTCCGCTGACTGCACACACACAGCCGAAAGTTGTGAAGGTTTTTATACTTGATGTGCTCCCCTTTGTAATAACAACAGGGGGCGATTCGATGTAATTTTTGGCTGACATGACGAAACAGTGGGGAACATGAATTCAACAAGTGAAGTTGCTATATGAATGAATTTAGTTCTATAAAACTGAATAGGTTGTGGATAAAATGGAAGGACAATCATGAAAATGTTGCTTTTAAACCACACTTTTTTGTATCCAAGCTAACTGTGTAATTAATGCAAAAACTTTTATACAATAAACATGAAAAAAATATTTATTATTATTAACAAAAAACATTTACCTCAAAGCTTCTAAGAAAACCTAATGAACTTCACATCAGGCAGTTGTTTCAGATTTCAAAATTTGGGTGCAAATTCCCCCAGCTCGGTCAGACTTGGGCCCATGTCAACCCAGGCTTATTGTGGATACGTTCCCCTGTATACATTTCTAAAGAGTACGAAATACATACCAGGAGGTACATTTTTTTGCAGTTTTTGTTTTTTGCGAAGTCACCAGAGGTGATCATAAATTCTTTTGCGATTGCCATTCTCACCGGCTCTTCTCGCGTTAATCCACCAGCTGATGCCGACTGACTGACCTCTCGAACGACTGACCAATCCACCAACTGAGTAACCGAGCGACCGATCCATCCACCTACCCCCTTCCCTAAACCCAACCGATAGTGTTTTGAAAAACTACTGATTGACCCGCTCACCACCTTCCCTAAACCCAGCCACCAGTGTTTTCAACAGCAATTTAAAAAAAGAAAAGCCCTCACAGCCGTCTGTTTTTAACACTATCTTCAGATCTTACCACGTTCTAACCCTTTTATTTACTTGTTTATTTTATTTTTTGTCTTATGAAGAACCCTTCTTCACTTGACTCAAACCCCGTTGTAACGGCCAACTCCGCTCCACCTCCAAAGTCCGCTGGCGTATACATGGCTACATAATTCGTGCTCTCCAGAAATTACGGTCTACATTGTGCATCTTCAGATGCAAATCCACACACACAGTTACAAAAAAATGTTGTGTGCTCCACCAGCAAAATGATGCTGCGCACAGACAAATCGAACATACACCAATATTGTGATAATGTCACATTTGCCGCATGCACCCAAGCAAACAAGTGGTGCTCGCTGCAGAGCCATTTGAGGAGAGCTGAGCTCCAGCGAGGGAAAGCTTAAGCTTAAGCTCCACCTTTTTTGGACTTCTTCTACGAGTGATGTCACTGGGGGTAGGGTTAGGGGTGGGGTTGGTGTACGCATTAAAACAGTTTACAGGAGGAGGAGCGACAGCTCATGCTCCCCCTCGCTGGAGCTCAGCTCTCCTCAAATGGCTCTGCAGCGAGCACCCTCTCAAGCAAAACCAGCCTTCATGAAAACAGATGAGCAGTTGCTTTGCTCACACTGCGAATTCAGCCACAATTTAGTTGTCTGAGACATTTTTTTTTAAAATCCTGTAATCCTAGACTAAAATCTGTGGTCTTTGATTGTTAGTTTGATGTATTGACTGACAGCCGCTTAATGGCCTTTGTATGATGTATGGGAAAAATGTTTTTTCCCTCTGAAAAAAATGTTGACAGAGTCAGAAGATTTGAGCTCACTTACCGGCAGTGTGACTTTAGCTACAATAAATGTCAAACCTAGAACCAATAGCCAATTGTTGAAGCATGCCATGAGGTATCATTTCAGAATGCTGGATAATGAATGAGTCAGAGATAGATGACGTCAAACTCCGGGAGATTTTCTTTGCATGTCCGTATTTGGTGTATCGTCATTGACATTTAGTCTTACATTATGACAACTGAGATCCTAGTTTAACATGATTGTCACAGACCTGGCTTTTCAATCAACTAGGCAATGGCCCTTGTGATCAGTAAGCCGATGGGTTGTTTGGTTGTGCTGGAATATCATCTCTGGCTCAGTCTCACTGAATTTAAAGATGCTGAGGAGATGCTTTTTCTTGATTCACTAATGTAGCTAAAAGGTATATTTGGTACAGTTGTAGATGGGATCAGAACATTTCTTCAAAGCTCAGAAGCCGTTTTAAGTGATGCAACTTCTCTCCAAGTGTCTAGTTTCCGCACACACAGTCACCTGAAGCCTATGTTCCCTCAACAGCCTGTCAAACTAGTGCAGTAGCTGCAAACCTAAGGTGTCAAGGTGCTTCCCTAAGTACTAGGACTCTTAACTGTCTGGTGATAGACCAGGGACCGCAGAAGTCAGCCTGTACTGATGGATGGAAGAAAGGGATAGTTCTCTCCTCAACCAGAACCCCCCTAAAGTAATCTCATTCACTTCTTACCTCAGAACTGTGGGCTCCCACAATACACACTCTAATAGAGTGCATCTTTCCTCTGCCTCACAGAGGTTGCACAAATGCAAACTCCCCATACACTCTAGAAGAGTCACCACTCATACAGCCTCTTGGGTCATGACAAGCATCCAGGGCAGTCATTATTGGCATGTCAAGTTGGGTTCTAAAAATAATAAAACAAAATTACTTAATTTTAATTTTTAGACCAGCCCACCTCAGGGGCATTCTCTATACTTCAGTATCGGAAATCGAAGCTCACGTTTTCCTTCTTAAAGTTCAAACTCTGTTTAAGAAGGTCAAAAGGAGTGGTCGAGAGGGTTTCCAAAGTAAAGAGTGATTTCTAACTTCTTTTGTTCCAAAGAAAGATGGAGGGGTCAGACCCATTTAAGACCTCAGCTATCTGAATCACTTGCTCATACTGTATGTTGGCCATTCAAAATGATACCAAAACCCAGAGCACATAGAGCCCGGAAATTGGTTTATTGGAGAAACACATCATGCTGACACCAAAAAACTAGCGTTGAAAAAAGCAAATTGTGTTGTCGTCTCAAGTCAGCCACATCTGGTCCCATCTGGACCAAAAAGTTTACCTTGAACACAGCAAATAGAAGACAGCTTACTGAAAGAAGAGTGTGTGTTCTGCACCTACTGTACAAGTGTCTCACCTAATGTGTCTTTCCGCACCTGTGTCGAAATTACACTGAAAAAAGTGTTGCATGCAGAAATGTTGCAAACAATTTATTTGTGTTGAATTTAAACAAACAAATTAAATTTAATAATGTTCAACTTAATTTGTTTGTATAAATTCAGCTCAAATAAATTGTTTACAACCACTGAACATAAGAAAAAAAAATTGTAAATCCAAGGAATCATCTTTGAATATATTTATTTCAGTGTACAGCCGACAAACTTCTTTAGTTACTTCTTGATTTGAATCATTTGCTTGGTTTCATCACTTCAGTTTTTGTTCTCACACAATGCCAAAAAGACATAGTTCCCCTTCGGTTGGGGAACTCCAGTACTATAAGTGGATTTGATGTTCTAAATCCACGTATGGGAGATTCGGTTCAGAAGCTACTTGTCTGAAAGAGTATTGAACGATGTGCTGCATCGCCAATTAACTGAGCATATAAGCACACCTGGCGCCAGCAAACGATATCCTTTTCGCTTCAGAGACTTTTCTGATCGAGCTTCATGAGGGTTCCTCTTGCTGTCTACAGCCACATCGAGCGAACGAGTGTCTCCCGGTCTAGAGCGAGTCCACGCAGCGGCAGACGGTCGAGCTGGGTTTTCTCCCTTGCCTGGCGTCCCTTTGGTTCCGGTCCTCCAGAGCGGTGCGTATTGTTGCAGTTTCCTAAAAGAGCAACACAGTCGTGCAGCACGTCCTTTTCAGGATGTCGCTCCAACTGTGCGTTTCTGGTTGCGGGGGTTTCCTGGCTCCGGATGATGGGCACGATCACTGCATTACATGTTTGGGGGTCCAGCATGTTAATGTGGTGCTCGGGGGCGGTTCATGTCGTCACTGCAATGCCATGACCGTTGTGCAGTTGAGATCACAGCTAACTTTCATAAGAGAGCGAGCCACCTCAGTCGCCTCCTGCTCTGCAGCGGGCGCTCGGGCAGATCTGAGGGTTCCAGCGAAAGATAATCTGCCGCCTAAGGGCTCGCGGACCTCTCGCTCCTCCAAGCGCTCCATCCAAGCTTCGGGTGCTGGGAGTGATCGTCTAATCAGATGGTAGCTCTCACGCTCGCTGACACCGGAGATCAGATGTTCTCCGCGGCATTGGAGGGTGGGCTTTCATTGTCCGACGATGATCCGGACCCGCTCGCCCCCTCTGGGCAAGCGAGCGCCGTCAAAACGGATCCTGAAGCGGACATGTTGGCCGTGTTTTCTCGGGCTGCTTCGGTCGTCGGGTTGGAGATGGTTCATCCCCCAGCCCCGCGGCTGGACAGACTAGATGGGTGTTACGTAGAGGACCAAAAGGCGAAGCCTTTGAAGCCTCTCGTCCCCTTCTTCCCGGAAGTGCACAGTAGGCTCACGCAGTCCTGGAGGGCCCCTTTCTCTGCCCGCACTGTGTCCACCTCCGCCCTCACCACCCTGGATGGTGGAGCTGCCAGGGGCTATGAGGCGATCCCGCAGGTGGAGTGCGCCATTGCGGTCAATCTTTGCCTGCGTGGCACCCCTACTTTGCGCGGTCCGCCCCGTCTCCCGTCCAAAGCCTGTAGGTTATCTGCCTCTCTCGGAGCTAGAGCTTACAAGGCTGCGGGCCAGGCAGCTTCCGCCTTGGACGCGATGGCCACCTACCAGCGCTACCAAGCACAGGCGCTGGTCGAGCTGCACGAGGGTGGGTCTAACCCATGCTTGTTACACGAGCTGCGCACCGCGACCGACTATGCTCTCCGGACTACTAAGTCCGCCGCGTGCGCACTGGGGAAGACGATGTCCACACTTGTGGTCCAGGAACGCCACCTCTGGCTAAACCTGGCACATATGCGCGATGTTGACAAAGTTCGCTTTCTTGACTCGCCCATATCCCAGGCTGGCCTGTTTGGCGACACCATCTGTGAATTCACCCAGGAGTTCAAGGCGGTGAATGATGTCATCTATCGGCGCGACCATAAGCCCACTCCGTCCCCCGCCGAGCCATCCACCTCCGCTGCTCCTCGCCGAGGGCGCCCGCCAACGGCCGCTGCCCCAAGCTGCCCAGGGCGCCGCCAAGTCCAGTAAACGGACCGCGAAGCGTCCCTAAGACAGGCCATCTGGAGAGGAGGAAACTTGCTCTTTCCCCGCTGGAGGGCGGGGCCCATATTCCAACGGTACTTTTCAGTGCCACCAAAGTTTCGAACAAAGAGCATTTTTCTCGTTCCCCGGATGTCACAGCTCAAGCCCTGCCAGTCTGGGACGCGCTGCCTCTCAGCTCGCAGGGTCTGCATACTCCGCCAGCGGCTCACGGGCGCTGGGGGGGCGGTCTCCCTTCTCCCAGCCCCCAAGCCCCCCTTTCGGAGTCAGGGTGCGGAGCCAGAGCGAATCGCTCTCCTCCAGCTCTTCTTTGGGACCCTCGTGCTCCCCGGATCAGCACACCCGCTCCGCGCTGCCCCTCCGCGGGTACGTCAATGATTGCTGCGATGATGTCATTAGCGAGGGCTTTGCCTGCCTGGTTAGCGTGGGCCAGCCCCTCGCGGTGGCTCATACGCACGATCAGACTCGGCTACGAACTACAGTTCTCGAAACGGCCTCCCAAGTTCACGGGCGTGTATTTCACCAGGGTCAATCCCCTGTCCGCCCCTGTCTTGCGAGAGGAGATTGCTGCCCTCCTGGCGAATGGTGCAATCGAGCCGGTACCTCCAGCCGAGGTGGAGAGCGGGCTTTACAGCCCGTACTTCATCGTACCCAAAAAGAGCGGTGGGTCACGGGCAATCCGCGTTTTGAACCGCTGCCTTCACAAGCTGTCGTTCAGAATGCTTACGCAGAAGCGCATCCTCCGATGCGTCCGCCCTCAGGATTGGTTTGCAGCCATAGACCTGAAGGACGCGTATTTTCATGTCTCCATTCTTCCACGCCACCGCCAGTTTCTGCGGTTTGCGTTCGAAGGTCGAGCATGGCAGTACAAGGTCCTCCCCTTCGGGCTCTCTCTGTCTCCGCGGGTCTTCACCAAACTCGCGGAGGGTGCCCTAGCACCCCTTCGGCTTGCGGGCCGCGTACTCAATTATCTCGACAACTGGCTGATTTTAGCCCACTCTCGGGAGCAATTGACTGCGCACAGAGACGAGGTGCTCCGGCATCTTCGCCTATTGGGGTTGCAGGTTAACTGGGAAAAGAGCAAACTCGCCCCGGTGCAGAGGATCTCTTTTCTCGGGATGGAGCTGGACTCGGTCACCATGGTAGCGCACCTCTCCGGAGAGCGCGTTCGCCTGCTGCTGAACTGTCTGAGGGAGCTCGACAGCAAAGTTGTGGTCCCACTGAAATATTTTCAGAGGCTCCTGGGGCATATGGCTTCCGCTGCGGCTGTCACGCCGCTCGGACTGCTCCATATGAGACCACTTCAGCACTGGCTTCAAGATCCAATTCCAAGACGCGCATGACATGCGGGCGCACACCGAGTCTCTGTTACTGTGCTGTGTTGCCGCACCCTCAGCCCCTGGAACGACCCCTCGTTTCTGCAGGCCGGTGTGCCTCTGGGACAGGCGTCCAGTCATATTGTTGTCTCAACAGATGCTTCCAGCACAGGCTGGGGAGCCGTGTGTCGCGGGCAAGCAGCTGCGGGCCTGTGGGTAGGTGCCCAGCTGCATTGGCATATCAATCACCTAGAGCTGTTGGCAGTGTTCCTTGCTCTCCGCCGTTTTTTTCCGGTGCTGGAGCAGCAACACGTGCTGGTCAGGACGGACAGTAAGGCGGTGGCAGCGTATATCAACCGCATGGGGGGTATGCGCTCTCGCCGCATGTCTCAGCTCGCCCGCCGTCTGCTTCTCTGGAGTCACCCGCGGCTGAAGTCGCTGCGCGCCATTCACATCCCAGGTATGCTCAACCGCGCAGCCGATGCGCTCTCACGGCAGCAGATTCACTCTTGAGAATGGAGACTCCACCCCGAGTCTGTTCAGCTGATATGGGCGCAATTCGGGGAGGCCCAGATCGATCTGTTTGCTTCCCCCGAGAACGCTCATTGCCAGTTGTTTTATTCCCTGACCGAGGGCACGGATGCACTGGCCCACAGCTGGCCTCGGGGCATATGGAAGTATGCGTTTCCCTCAGTGAGCCTGATCGTGCAGTTACTGTGCAAGGTCAGGGAGGACGAGGAGCAGGTTCTGTTAGTTGCGCCCCTCTGGCCCAACCGGACCTGGATATCAGAGCTCTCCCTCCTCGCGACAGCCCTCCCCTGGCGGATCCCTTTGAGAGAGAACCTACTCTCTCAGGGACAAGGCACCATCTTGCACCCTCGCCCCTGACGCGGTGGCTGGCAGCACCGTGGGAAAGCATAACCTCATCATCCGGTTCCTCATAGGTGCTAGGCGAATTAATCCAACTCGCCCCCCTCGCACGCCCTCTTGGGATCTCGCCCTCGTTCTCACGAGCCTGCGATTTGATCCGTTCGAGCCACTCGATTCAGTATCCTTAAGATTTCTTTCCCTGAAGACAGCTCTGCTGGTCGCGTTGGCCTCCATTAAGAGGGTCGGGGACCTGGAGGCATTTTCGGTCAGTGACTCGTGCCTGGAATTCGGGCCGGATTATTCTCACGTTATCCTGAGACCCCGCCCGGGTTATGTGCCCAAAGTTCCTATCACTCCCTTTAGAGATCAGGTAGTAACCCTGCAAGCGCTGCCCCCGGAGGAGGCAGACCCAGCCCTTTCCTTACTTTGTCCAGTTCGCGCCATGCACATTTATGTGGGCCGTACTCAGTACTTTAGATCTTTTGAGCAGCTCTTTGTCTGTTATGGCGGACGGCAGCAGGGAAGTGCCGTGTCCAAACAAAGATTATCCCACTGGATTGTGGAGGCCATTTCATGTGCTCTTTAACAGACATTTGTAGAGCTGCGGGCTGGGCGACACCCAACACATTTGCAAGGTTTTACAATCTGCGAGTGAAGCTGGTTTCCTCAAGGGTGTTAGGTACCTTTGGTGATTGAGGAAACAACTCGGTGGGGTGTTGTAGCACGCTTGCGGTGCCTTTTTTCCATAACACGGAGAGATGTGCACCTTCCTGTCTGTCAGTAAAGTTCCCCATTCGGTGAGCCCTGCAGATTCCTCCGAGGCCCCCAGCACTGACTCAGCGGAGGAGTCACTCGCTGGCCCACTACGTTAGGTCTGCCCGCTGGTCAGCCCGCGTTTTTGGGTATAGGTGCTTGTTATGTGCGATCCCCGCTGGTGATCCCCATATGCTTTTTCCGCCACGGTTAAGTCCCCCCCTGGGTGGACCCGTGCCTTCCCTATCCGCTAACCAACTTCTTATGCGCACTCCCCCTTCTTAGGGTTAGTCCATATGTAATTCCATTTGTCTCCCTATTGGGTGCGGATGGTCTCCGCAGCGTCCTCCCAACCGGGATTGCACGCTTCCTAACGTACTGTCGTATTTCCTAGAATTATCTAGACGCTAGCGACTCCCAAAAAAATATACCTATTCCGTAAAGCTTTTTTTGAAGTGGGAATAAGTTAGGGCCAAGGGCATGTTGGAGGACCACGCCTTCCATGATTTGGGTGCGTCACGCTTGCCTGACAGCCCTCTCATCGGAGGCGTTGGTAAGGTGCAGTCATTATGGTGCTTTCAATGGACTCCCATACGTGGATTTAGAACATCAAATCCACTTATAGTACTGGAGTTCCCCAACCGAAGGGGAACGTTCGAGGTTACAGAAGTAACCCTTCGTTCCCCGAGGACGGGGAACGGAAGTACTATACTCCGTCGCCATAATGACTGTCCCTTAGCTGTTAAAAGTCTCTTCAGCTTAAAAAGGATAGCGTTTGCTGGCGCCATGTGTGCTTATATGCTCAGTTAATTGGCGATGCAGCGCACCTGCGCAAGCTTACGCTGCCAATTCATTGCTTTCATGGGCCCGTTCAATACTCTTTCAGACAAGTAGCTTCTGAACCGAATCTCTCATACGTGGATTTAGAACATCAAATCCACTTATAATACTTCCGTTCCCCGAGGGTTACTTCTGTAACCTCGAACGTTCTCTCAAGTATCATTCACACATTTGTCTTAATCTATGTTGATCACTTCTCCTTTGCTGAGATAATCCATTATTTCACAAGTAAGGTTAATTAAAATGTTCAGATGTTAATTAGATGCCATGATTAATACACAGGTGTGCCTTATGCTAAGCTCACACTGATCAATTGTTGCCCTGAATTTCCCTCGCCAAAGCTGCGGTCACACTGGGCTTTTCCTCCCATAGACTTCCATTCATACGCACGTGGATGCGTCAGACCAGAAACGCAGGGTCATGCGTCAAGTTTCGCAGGTTGCTGTGGTGCAAAGTTCAAGCTTGGTGAACTCTGACCTGCGAAATCGCATCACTTGACTGCGTGAGATCAATCGAGGATCAAAGCATGACATCTCTGGGCAGATATTTCAAACAAGGAGCAATCACTCGCTTTTTTAAATGTCTAATAAGCTTGTTTAATCCCGCCCCTTTACGCAGCGCCGCTAATTTATACATTTGAGGTACCAATAAGGACCCTTTAAGTAAAAATTTGTATCTTTTGAAAAGGTACCACCCCAGTGACATCTCGCGTACCACTATTTCTGAGAGTATAGTAGGACACAAAGAAGGAATGATCAAAACACGATCAGAAAAAAATCACGCTGTTTGAAATGAGTTCTGACTAAAAAACACATCAGGAATGGCCTACAGCCAATGAGAGAGAAGGACACAGGTCAGTGGAGAGTCAAGGAAGAATTATAGACCACAATATTAGAAAACATAAGCTTTACAATAACATTAAATAGAAACAAAGAAACATGTGCTTGATCAGTCCCAGCAGCAATAAAGTATTTTCCTCTAACTATTTTTTCTCTCTTTGCTCAATGCACAGTCCTTGTCCCCTGCATTCCCCCAAACGTTTCTTTTTACTTTGTGCCCTTTAGCTGTAGACAAACATTCAGCAAACAAACCATTTGAATGGCAGATTATTTAAAATATTTATTGCAGGAGGGGTGCCATTTATAGTCTTGGATGTAATGTTGAATGATCTTATCACTTCTCGCATGCGTTTGTAAGCCAGACAGAGTTGTTGGCAATTGTTTATAGTCCAGCAGTTTGTATCCTCATGTCATTGATCCATCATGCAGTATGAACACACATCAACTGAGAGCTAACCTAGATAGTCGTGCAGTGTGAAAACAACTGTGAACCGGCTATTGTGAAAATCATGTTTCCCTCTCCAGCTAAACACCATTGGCACTCCACTAATATGCCATAAAAGGTTGTAACAAAATGTTTAAATATCAAATAATGTGCTGTGAATCTTATAAACTCATATTTCTATAACTTGACTATGACTATGACTTGGTTTCTCAATTCACTGTTTTATCACTTTTTTATTTTTGAATTATCTTCATCCCACATTTTGATTTACATTTGGGTTTTTTACTTATATGGAAGACATAACCTTTTAATATTATTGTGAACCCATACAACGTTATCAAAGAAGTAATCTTTTAGGAATTCATTACTTCAACAATGAAGCTTCAGTGACATCTAGTGCCCAGCTTTAAAAGCACAAATATTTAGCTATTTGTATTTCCCCAATGATATGGCTATGTATTGTACGACTAAAAGGGTCAGAATAACCACAACATAATTAAAATACCTGTCTTGTCTGAAGTTCCAGGAAGGATGCAGTCGATCAGGTTTTCTGTTAGACTTAGAGCCCTGCTGGCTCTCTGTTCAGCCAAGAAGACAAGCTTGCTGTTCAGGATGTACTGTATGCCGCCACTGAGAGTGTTCTTACTCTGCTGGTACCTTGAAGAAACCTTGTCCAGAACAACATTAGAGCTGTGTTTGATTGGACAGGTGATCCCATCCTTGGCGGCTTCCAGGGTTGAAGACATTAGCCCCTTTATGTTTGCTGCCAGCTGTTGTGTAGAAAGCAAACAAACCACCCACATCTTAGCTAAATGTCTGCCCACGGTTAAAGAAAACCAGTTAACAACTTAAAGAGTAGTATTAGCAAACAGATTTAAACATCCAAATAATTTTACCTCTGCAGGTGGAGATTGCAATGCTGGTACCTTCTCTTCCAGTCGGTCCAGTCCTTTGCAGGCCATTGAGTTTGCTGCTACAACTATGAATATTTAATTATCATATACAAATATGTAAGACAAGTTATTGTTTTATAACATGCAGGTGCAGCAATTTTTAATGGAAGCACATGCATTCTGTAAAAATGTTAAATGTTACTTCAAAGAGTTTTCCCTTGCTAACACTAAGCCTTAAGAACTAAATCAAAATTAACAAGGCTAACCTTTAATTTCTAAATCTAATGTTGAATAGAATTTTATGTTCACAAAGGCTGTTTTAAATTTTATCAAAAGATAACAACAATAAAATAAAAATAAATACTGTTATGTGTTTGCTGGGGCAATTATGTGCTTTCTTTTAGCTAACATTGCTAGCCAATTTTAATACATTGTAATACATTGTGTACTTGTTTTTATCATTTGTTTGGTTTTGTTAGCATTTTGCTAACACCGTTCTAACACACCTAAGTATTTTACTAACCTGAATTAACATGGGGTTATCATGACTGATAACATTTTAACTTTGTCAGCATGATTTAGCCATTGATAGCATCTTAAGCATGCTATTGGCCTAATTAAATCATCACTGTTAACAATATACTGCAGAATTTACAGTAACTTACTGACAACAGTATGGCAGTAACATACTGTCAACCGTTTACAGCAAAAGTACTGTATTTACATTTACAGCACCATTGCTGTATATGTATTAACAGGATTGTATATCATTACTGTAAAATATAGTCATTTTTATAATACAAATTTAAAATACAATAAGATACTGCATAACTGTTCTACAGTAAAAGTCATATTACAGTTCAATTCACCAGTAACTTACTGTAAATTAATTACAGAAAAAATACTATATTTACTGTACATTTATAGCACTATTTACCTTGTGTATGCATTTACAGTATTGTATATCTGTAGTGTAAAATATACAGTAATTTTCACAATGCAACTTTTAAACACATTTTAACACATTTAAC
Organism: Danio rerio; assembly: GCF_052040795.2. Classification (NCBI taxonomy): domain Eukaryota; kingdom Metazoa; phylum Chordata; class Actinopteri; order Cypriniformes; family Danionidae; genus Danio; species Danio rerio. The sequence continues at coordinate 26,846,054 of NC_141038.1, forward strand.
TGTGGGTTAGGGCAGACTACTTTATTACGCTAAAGACTACGTATTATTACGCTAAAGCATATGGCCAAAATGTTTTAATGGGTTCCGAACTTGTTTTATGCTGAAATGTAAAAATGATTTGATTTTAACATGCTTGTAATATTCTTCACACTGATTTAACACATATTTTAACACACTTTGAAACATGTTTATGCTAACATTTTTTAGCATACTGCAAACTTATGCTATTTTTATTCTTAGCTAGTGGCAGACAGACATATCTAGAAGTCATTCTGATTTGGTCTTCAGGAAACATGTCTCACAATTATTAATGCTGTAAAACAGTAGTCCTGATTACATTTACTGGAAATCATGATTTTTTTCACAATTCTTTGATTAATATTTTTTATTTTAATTTTCATTAACTTCATTGTTGCTTGCTGTAAAATATACTGTGTACATTATTTTTTTTTTTTAAATTAAAACAATAGAAAGATGTTAGGTAGTTTACATACTCTCTGTACCTTATAGATTTTCACAATGATGCTGTTAGAGTACATAGAAAAAGAATTATCCAGCACCAGACTACATGATGTCGAAGCATTAGCTCATTACAAAAATGAAATCTACACAGGCAAGTCAAAGCTTTAGTAAATTGTAATAAGGTCACTCAGCAGATTAGTCTTTTGTAATGCTCAAGTGGGTCCTTGAAACACTCAAATATTTAACATTGTTGCCCAATTAGTCATATAATCCCAAACACTGACCCCAGAGTTCAGTTTTGCAACGGCAAACTACAACCCCGATTGCACTACATATCCCAACTGTGAATTTGAGTTAATTTGAATCTATTTCTACAAAATCTCAAAAAGACAAAAGAAAGATTTTACACAGTTATTAATGTTTGATGACACGTGAAGGCTTTTAAAGGACCATTTGCAAAAAAGAAATAGTACTTAGACTTTTTGATTGGTATGTTCATTAAATACTTTTTGAAATACAAATACTTCCTCGTGCAGGTGACTGATTATATTAAGAACTGTAATCTTGTTTGCAATACAGGTTTTCTAAAATGTTATGTTTAAATATACAAATGAGGCACTATTTAATTAAAAATGAACCAATTAGTATTTAGTTCAAACTTTTTAATTATATACAATTCAAAGGAGAAATTAAGAGTTGCTGAAGTGGAGATTGATGCATCTTGACTCAACTTCAATGTGCATGAAATGTTTTAATTATCTCAATAAATGATATTTTATTGTTATCTAATAAATCACAATTAAATGTCAATAGATGTCAAGATGTATTCAATGCAATAAACAAATCACTAAAGTTTTAGATTTAACATTGACTTTTCAGAAGCTCAGTATCACTACATGTCAGAAGTAATTAATGTGTCACACTGTGTCTAGACAGAAAATCCCCAACTAAAGCATCAATATCTACGTTTGAAGACCAAAACAGCTCATTAAAATCTCTGCACATTTTCTAATTGGCAGGATATCATTAAAACTTTTTTCTTCACAAAAAAAAAAAAAGACTTTTAATAGGTTAAAAAAAAGTTTAAACTTTATTGTACTGACACATTTAGTGGCAAACTAGAAAATGAATTGCAGTGTCTTTTTTTTTTTACGTTTGAGCACATTTGCTTGCTGAAAACACAAATACTTTATGCAACTGATAATTTGACTAGCTAATTCTTGTTTTTAGTTTATCTTGTACACTGCACTGCATGGTTTGCAACATCAGTTTGAATCTTATAATTAAAAAACCCTAGAAAATATACATTTTATTTTATTATTACTAGTAGTATAAGATTGATGTATTTTTACATATTATAGTAGTTTATTAGTTTATTTTTTTGTCATAAAATAATTATCTGGTAAAACGCCAATTTTTATGGATCTGTAAAATAACATGACACTTCAAATTAAGCCACTACATGGCTAATGTATATCAAATGACTGTTTTGCCAAAGTCATTTTTACAATATTTATATTTACCAAATTAATATAATAAACAAAAAACATCAATTTTCATTAGTGACCCAAGTGGTTCATAAAACGGCAAAAGACAAGAATAGGTTTCTTTCAAATGTTTTAGACAATTTTCATAAACTTGTTTTGATTCAATGTTGACTCCTGTAATAGTAGATCAATGGTTTTAGGTCTTGAGAAGTGTTCTATGTTAGATAAAATAAATCCTTTTTGTTTGAGACTAGGAGTTTTGAGACTGTTGATGTTATTAATTCACAGACATATACAATTATATAATAATATTAATATTGTGTATTATTGTGCGAGGAAGAAGACTGAGACTCACGCTGGGGTTGTAGCACATGGAGGGCAGGTTTCATGCTCCACACAGCCAGATTTCCAGCCCTACTCACACCCTTCTCATACAGGCCACAAACAGAGCTTATAATGGGGTGAGACTGCTTCGTACTAGTGTACGTCTTCTCAATAGATTCCAGAGCAGCATTGACAGACCGAATATTGAGGATTCGAAAAAATACATTCTGGAAGAAAAAACACAATATGATTTTTACCATTAATTTAACAGAATATTAATATATAAAATACAAATTAACTGCTCAAATATGCTAATTAAAAGAGTTAAATGTATAAAAAGTTCATAAAAAGTCAGTTTTTACTTCATAATTTGTAATACTTATGTGATCTGTCTTTTAAATAGACTAGAACAGTTTTGGACATGCTGATAAACAACACTGACCCTCAAGAAAGAACAGGTGCATTCATATTAAAAAGTGAAAGACAACAACCTTCAAAAAGAAAAACTGAGCTGTCGGCAAGAGGACGCCAACTGTCTCACTATGAAACATTACCTGATCCTTCAAAACTTCACCGGTGTCCTTTTTCTCAGACGCCATCTCCAATAGTCTTCAATGAGCTGCTGAAATACGTGGAAAAAAAACTTCAGCTAGTCTAATCCCACATGTACACAAATATCTCGTGACAGAATTATTAGATCATGAGTGCTGCTGCTCACTAGACCATGTTTAAGTCTAGTAATCTCAGAAAACTTAGTAGGTTATACTCAAGATAAAGCTGTCATCAACAAATCACAGAAAGACTGAAACAACTGCACCTACAGGTATGAGCACTGGCAATCCTTTCATGATTTCAAAATCTCTTTCTGAATGACATAAATCTGTGTTTGTATTGGTGAATTCCAAAGTCTAACAAACTGTACTCAATTTACCTGTGCAACAGATTATGAAATAAGTTTCTTATTGGTAGAAAAATAGTCTGATCATTTATCCCAATGCAAAAAATAAAAAAAAATAAAATAAAATAAAAATGTTTTTCTTACTTGGATTATTTGTCTTGTTTGTAGTCTGAATATCTAAATATTGTTGACTCAAAAAGCAATTTGTAGACAAGCTAAACTTGTCTTGATTTAAGAACTACTATGCCAAAATTAAGTGAGTTTTGCCTTAATTAAATAATATAAAAATATAAAAAAATATTATAAAAATAATCTGCCAATGGGGTAGGCAAAATAATCTAAAGAAGAATCTTTTCTTACCTCATTGGTAGATTATTTAGCTTGTTTTAAGGAAAAACTCACTCAATTTTGACACATCATTTCTCAAAACCTTTCTTGTCTAGAAAATGCTTCTTGATTTAGGAATTTGTAGATATTTGGACAAGAAACAAGACAAAACCTCTGGGTAAAAAAGCATTTTTATGCAGTGCATTCATCATGCAGTTCAGCCATATCCAACAAAAACATGGTCTACTTCAGCCTAACCAATTGAAAAAGGCACAAATGGAATAAAATTACAGTTTTTCTCTATTGGTTTGGCTCATTTCTTGAAACAGAAATTACATTCTCAAAACAACATGGACAAACCTCCTAACCACTTGGCAATTGTTCACAACAGAATTTAATTTCTTATTAATTTCTTCAAATTGCAAATGTCTTAGTACATCTTTGCAAATGATTAAGTACAGATTTTAGCAGATTAAGTACAGATTACTACATTTAGCACAATTTCCAAGTGAATAGATCTTGTCGATCTAAACTGATTGTCAATTCTCAGTCTAATGGTTGTTCTCTGCAAAACGTGTTAGCGTCATTTCATTGTATACTGTAAGTCATCACATGCACAATAGTTTGTTCAATTGTCAAAATTAGTCAAGACCATAATACCATGAATACCATACAGTAGATGAATGCTTGGTACATTTAATCATTGTAGGGGATGTTTGCGACATTCATACCATTTCTTCCCTCGTTGCATCGCAAGAGAGAATATACGCTGTGATGTGGATGAGAATCTGTGGCCACACAGGCTGCAGCGTGTGGATGGTCAGGAGGGTGAGGACAGCAGGCAGTGAAGAACTGTTATGAAACTCCAGCTTTATTTATAGCACTCTAGTTTTTTTTTGTTTGTGTGTTTATATTACAGTTTATTTTGCTGTATACAATTTCTTTTTGCTCTGATATATGGAAGTTATATTGTGTGCGGTTGATCATTACAATAAAAAAAGATGTTACCATTTCCTTGGCAGTGTGAGTGCAATGTGTGACGTCAAACCTTGGAGGATAATCTTACCCTAAAATCCTATTTCTTTTTTTCATTTTTATACATAATTGTATTCTGTTAGCTAGACAAAACAGTACAGTAACAATTGTCAGTGAAGGACTGGGCTAAGACTGTAAGGTGGACATGAGGGATATTTTAGTGGTCCTTTGCCATAATGACAAAACAACTAAACATTTTGACTTGCAGTGCTTACACAATGCTAAAGGGACAAAGCGTTTTGGGGGCACTGACTGTTTAAATGAGAAGGAAATTTAGTTTTGACACATGAGTGAACTGTTTTGGGAAAGGTATGAGCCATTGCAGGTGCATGGTGTTGTGCCAAACCATCCACATTATTTTGGCAAAAGCACCAAGAGTGTTGAGAATGTCCGGTCTGTTTCAAGAAATGAGCCAAAGCAATTGAGAAGGATATTTGCCTTTTTTTGTGGCACTGACTTTCTATATGGGAAAGGAATTTAGTTTTGATGCATGAGTGAACTGTTTTGGGAGATATATGAGCTTTTGCAAGTGAGCTATAGTGTTCTGCTAAACTGTAACACTGTTTTACCAAATGATCTTAGAATTGTGAGAATTTAATTTCTGTTTCAAGAAATTAGCCAAACCAATGGAGAAAAACTGTAAAACAGTCACAGAAGTTCTAAGGCTTTTTTTACGTTATTGCAACAAAAATCAAACCAAAGCTAAATTGCTACATTTGAATGGCTTAGTGTTTTGGAGCTTTTTTTTTTTTTTTTTTGGATAACATGCCACAAAGGCAAAAATTACCAGTAGACTGTAACAAAGGCTATTTGAGTTTCATTAAAAACAAGTCTCATTGCAACTATTAAACCCCTTTTAAATTCCATGGGAATTGGGCTTGGGTATTTTCTGTCTCTCAGAACGGTAGGGTAGGCTAAAAGGCTAATTTAACTCTACACACCTGGTTAAAAACGTTTTTGTTAGCATAGCAAACACAGCTGTCAGCCCACTAGATGTCACAGTTCAACAAGTATTACAAATTTTCACCTTCGCCACTAGATGTCAGATTTTCTCTATTTACCTTTATACGAACTGTGGTGTTTTTTTTTTTTTTTAGACAATGAAAAAACTGTAACATGACGGGTGCAAAAAAGTATGATTAACTGTAAGGCATGCTTTCTGTAGCTTACTAAAAACATTAGAATTGTTAGCACAATCTCTACAGATCTGACAGGGTAGTTGGCTCCAACTTTAATATTTAGCTAATTTTTTAGAATGAATTTGAATATTTTCCTAAAGTTTATTATTTGTTTATTTATTATTATTAATTATTTAATTTGTTCTACTGAGTTGAGGTGAGTTGCAGTACCCAAGTGTAGTTTTTATTCAAATTTCCACAAACAAGATACAAAACAAACAAGAGCTCACCCGAACATGGCTTAAACCTGAAAACTGGATTAAACACACTCACCAGCAGTGGGTTTCACAATAAACAAGCAGGCAATACTAAGGCAAACTTGAGAGGGTTTAAATTAGTTTAAATTCACTGACCACACCTGCCAATGAAAAATAGAACTTTTTAAGTCCAGGGTAATGGTGGAGCAAAGGAGAACCAGGGGAAGGTATGGGGGCACGGAGCATAGAGCAGAGGCCAAGCCCTTAGACCGTGGAGCAGTGAACGAGAACATGGACTGTGTAACAGTAGATGAGCCCATGGACCGTGGAGCATTGGGCAAGAACATGTGCTGTGAAGCCATGGTGAACCTCATAGGGGATCAGCTGGCCATGCTGTAGTCAACTGAAATGGGAAAGCTGTCAAAAGAAATGACCATGATGCCAGAGCTGCCAAAACAGGACAAGCAGAAGATGATTGGGGGTCAGGAGTTCATGACGGATAAGAATAATACCATGGATCAGGAGCTTATGGTGGAGACGAATCCTGGACAGCCTGTTCTATAACAGAGTAAGCACCTCTGTGAAAACGACATGGAGCATATGAAGTTTGTGGATAGTCACTGTGCCCGTAACTAAGCTGTCATGTATGTCCTTCATGGCTGTCCGTGTTGGCCGGGACACAGTGAGACTGTGACGGGTATCATTAAATTGCAGAGCTCCTTCTCTGCAATTTCCACAGTCAGTGATGAACTGCACAGCAGCCATACATTCAGTTGGCATCCCCAGAACATCACTCTCAGACATCAAGTAATTCAACATGTCATTGAAGCTGTGCCGGAAAATGTCCATTAGTGTCACATCACTGCATCCTGCCTGACTTGAAAGTTCACAGAACTTCCATATAATCCTGAATTGCACGACTGCCTTGACAGTGCCTTGACTTCATAGCTGGTCTATAATTATCTTCTGTGGTATTAGGCCACTAGGGTGAGCCAAAGTTGAGTAACCAAGTGTAGTTTTATCAGAAAAAATAAAGAAAGAAGACAAACAAAATCACATACTGTAGTGTTGAGAATTTGACAATAACAGATAATCTCACTGCTACAAACAGTTTATGACTGGTTTGACTTTTTTTTAGATGGTAGTTTTTATTTTATTTAGATGGATTAGTCCCCCATTGTTTTACCCATGTCAAGTTCACAAATTTACCTGTATATTTGAATATACTTTAAATCATCGTTTTCAGCCATTCATTTATCGGTATGGGTGGTCAATAGGATCAAAGTGAAACCCATATTTGCTGCACAACATCAGCACAATTATCTACTATTATTATTATTAATATTATTATTATAACAACACTAATGCTAATGTAACGAATTGCTTCCAAACACATCTACAACTAGTCCAAAAGGTTGATCACACGACAAATAAGTCGAGTGTAGTCGAGTAAAAAGTCGAGTAAATAGAATACTATAAGGAGAAAATATTAATTCAATGTTTACCTGCTCTTTTATGCTTATGTCTTTGGTCAGCTCACCTCTTCATGTCTTCAAATGTCAGTGGTTCGTTTACGTTACACTGACAGTCACATAATCTTAACCAATGTGCACAGTCTGAGCCGAAAGGAGCCATGATAATTAGTTCACCTTTCAATTCAATTGTTTTTCCGGTTGTAAACGCGATTGGCCCGTGATGAACGAATATGACTCAGACCCGATAGAGGACTCGAGAGGTGAATGGATACATTTTTAGTTTTCAGGCTCTAAAAGCATATGATTGGCTTCTGCCTTTTCGCGATAAACGACTCAAAAGACTTGAAATGAACGATACCTGCACAAATGTGCACACATGCCGATAAACGAATCAAATCACTCCCTGAAAGGATTCGTAGTTCCCGAGTCATATTGAAGATTCGTTCTAAATGAACGAATCGTTCATGATTGACCCATCATACAGACAGCTTAGTAATAGGTAAAGCTTCTGATTTTGTATGATCCTGATGAGCTGAGATTGTGAGAGATTTATAGAGTTTTCAGGTTCCTAAGGTTGTGTCCACACGTACGCACGTTTTTTTGTAAACAAAATGTATTTAGTTTTTCTTAATTTTCTAAAAAAAAAACAGCTCCTAGCACTTCACCCTAGAGCTTTCAAAAATGTGAGTTTCAGTGATCTGATACTGCATTTTTCTGATTCTGCTTTTTAACAGCAGAAGTTCATTATTCTCTGTTCACTCAGTACTTTAACTCTGCCCCTGTTTCTTTTTAAAACTTTTTGTAGAAGTGGGCCAGTTATAAAAGTTAAATTTACTCTGAGATTTTGCTGTGTATAAAATTGTGCATCAAAAACGTCCACTTTACAGTAAAGATATCAGTTAAATGGTTATGTTTAGATGGGGAATCATAAAAGCAAAAATCATTGAAGAAGACTAATAACCTTGATTTATTAACTTATTAACACATTATTCCCTAATACCCCATGATTTATGTATTTAAAAGGCATTTGCTCACTGGTAACTATAGTTGCCGATTGAACTTTTGACAAAGTATACAATCAAAACTATAGATCTCTTGAAAGACTTGTTTTATTTGGAGGAATCTAGAGACCTTATGATTATGTTGATATATATTTGTGAACAAAAAATATTTTTAGTAACATGAAAACTACTTTTGTTTGGGAGGGTTTGCTTCCATTTTGAATCTTGGAATTAGGGGTAGGAAGCTGAGGGCTTCATGTGGCAGGAAATAAATCAATAAATTTTTTTTTCTTTTTTGAAATCTTTTATTTGGTTGTTTGCTAGCATGTCATTGAGAAATGAAACATGTATAACACAGAAAATTACTTATAAAGGAAAATGGCAACTATGAACTTGCTAGTCTTAAATGGATTAAAAGAGTTTTAATGTTCATTTTAATGTTCAAGTAATTTAATGAATAATGTTCTATATGCATTGACTTAATGAATGAGTTACACTTTTAAAATTCAATTAAAATAAGCTTCTTTCCCAATTAAAATATAAGTTTTCTATTGTTTATACTAAAGTTTTATTCAATTTATTCATTAAGTCTTTTTTGTAATTTTTTTTTTTTTTTGTAATACTAAGGTAAGCTACATAAAATTGTAAAATGTTGTCTTGGCAAAAAGCTCCAAAAATTATTAAAAAGTTTTAAACCTTTTATAGTTGACGTTCAAGTAACAGAAAGCCCATAATAGCCCTGCTTCATTATGTTTATCAAAATGAAAGCTGTAATTGTCTCTGAATGAGCCATGCTGACATTCAGTACAGCAACTCTTGTTTATCATCTCAAGCTGTAGTTTATTTTAAGAGCATCATCACAAAACCTTCATTTTTCATTATTGTTGACAAGGTTATCATACTTTTACACGTTCTGTATTTTGGCTCAGTATTTGGTCATGTTCTAAAAGAAATACAGGCACACAATAGTCCCTAAATATAACTGAACATTAAAAATTATGATTCTCTGATTGTTTGTTTTGCATGCCAAAGCTTAATAAATAAACAAATAATTCCAACAGGAATCACTAATGCAGCTCATGCACAGCAAACACTGAAATTGCATTGGACATCATTGTTTGAATAAAGGCTCAATTGCATTAGACAGGGAGAAAAAAAGCTTCCCCGTAACCATGAGATAATTTTATTAGTTTAGACATGGCTAGATTGCCTCTAATAAATGTCTCTTCCACCTTAAAGCGAATGGATCCTGAGCGAAATAACATTGTCCATCATTGCAGCTCAATAATTGTGATTTGCGTTTCACAGACACATCATGACAGAAGTGAGCAGGAGTGCTTGAACTGATAATAGACTCTGTGTGTGTCGCTCTCGATGTGGATCCAGCTGTCCGTGTTTGTAATAGCATCTGAAATGTGTTCACAACCCCTTCAAAAGGATCAGACGCATCAAGATCTGATGATTGAACAAGCAAATACTGTTATTTTTGTAAATTCAAATAGTAAGTTCACAAATTTTACAGTGTATTTTATTTACAGTAAATATGTTTAAATATTAAACAACAATATGAGTTACCTGTGCTTTTCACAATAATTATTGTTCCGTTGCAGCTTCACAAAAGGTGCACATCATTACATTATAGTCAAAATCAGAAAGGTTAAGAAGTTGTGTATAGTGTGGGCAGCATATTAACATAGTTAACCTGCCGTTATAGTGTCTGTCCAAAAGTGTTAGGTCCATGTGTATAATAAATGTTCACTGATGTGTATTTGTGTATTAAGTGTTTATTATCCTCAAAGGAAAACATGAAATATGAAAGGAATATTGAAATAAAGGGATATCAAACACCATTTTAACTTACACTGTTACACAAGGGCACAGGGGTCAGATTCAGACTTGGTGCAGAGCAATTTGAGCTGCATCCAATGATTTTTAATGGGCTCACCTAACCCTACCCCTTACAGTGACCTCACTCGCTCCATTTGATTGCATTGTGTCTGACATTGCATCGCTGAGTGATGCAATCTCAGCTTGCATCATAAAGGCTGCATCTAGATACTATTGGAAAAGAGGGTAACAAGCACTACTTTAATTTACAGACGGAAAACATTGCTGTTTATAGAAAAACTGGTCTATTGGAACTATGTGCTTTAACCTACAATTTTATTTATCTACAAAAACTTACTTTAACGTATGTTTGACTGCAGTTTCTGGCTAAAATGAACGCTATGGGGCAGTGTGAAAACAATAACTTTTGTTCCTTTTCACTCTAATGATATTTACAGGTGTATATTACTGACAAATTTAGGATTATTTTCATGCAGTTCTTTGCACAAAACCAAATAAATACAACAAAACAACTGTATATATGTGATGAGCTTGCTTATTAGTTGTACAGTGTTGTTTTTGTGATGCAGAGCACTCAGGTTCAAGTCTGGATTAGCACAGTTCCACAAAAAAGATAAAAGCAATTTCAAATTAAAGAGCAAAGGTAAATATACAGTAAGTGACTGAGATGGACTTTCTCTAATAATTGGCTTTGAAAACACTATTGGTGGGTTTTAGGTGTCACAATCACCAGCGATCCAGGCTTGTAGATCACTGGGAATCGTTTACTTTTACTCAGTACTACAAATCTGTCAACATACGGACTACAAATCCTGTCATGCACCGCACACTCCCACCTGTCCCAGTTTTCCTGCTGACTGCTAACACACACAGCTGAAGCTGTTCATAATTGATTACATGGACTTTTAAAGCAGCACAGACACACATACACACGCACACCAGTTGCTGAGTCTTGTTTAACTGTTTATGACATTGACACATTTTCCTTGCCTTGTCCTTGCTTTGTTGTATTGTTTATTCCTGTATGCTGCCTACCTATTGACCATCTGCCTGTTTACTGACCACGACTCTGGGTTTGCCCCTGTGTTAAGCATTGCTTGCCTGACCATTATTTTTATAAACCTGCATTTAGATCCTCAACTCAGTTACCAGCACCCATCACATTATTAGCTGGTCTAGAAAATCAGTGCAACAAGTCCTGCCTTTTCATGGACATGTATAAAAACACATACAAAGTATCTATCTATCTATCTATCTATCTATCTATCTATCTATCTATCTATCTATCTATCTATCTATCTATCTATCTATCTATCTATCTATCTATCTATCTATCTATCTATCTATCTATCTATCTATCTATCTATCTATCTATCTATCTATCTATCTATCTATCTATCTATCTATCTATCTATCTATCTATCTATCTATCTATCTATCTATCTATCTATCTATCTATCTATCTATCTATCTATCTATCTATCTATCTATCTATCTATCTATCTATCTATCTATCTATCTATCTATCTATCTATCTATCTATCTATCTATCTATCTATCTATCTATCTATCTATCTATCTATCTATCTATCTATCTATCTATCTATCTATCTATCTATCTATCTATCTATCTATCTATCTATCTATCTATCTATCTATCTATCTATCTATCTATCTATCTATCTATCTATCTATCTATCTATCTATCTATCTATCTATCTATCTATCTATCTATCTATCTATCTATCTATCTATCTATCTATCTATCTATCTATCTATCTATCTATCTATCTATCTATCTATCTATCTATCTATCTATCTATCTATCTATCTATCTATCTATCTATCTATCTATCTATCTATCTATCTATCTATCTATCTATCTATCTATCTATCTATCTATCTATCTATCTATCTATCTATCTATCTATCTATCTATCTATCTATCTATCTATCTATCTATCTATCTATCTATCTATCTATCTATCTATCTATCTATCTATCTATCTATCTATCTATCTATCTATCTATCTATCTATCTATCTATCTATCTATCTATCTATCTATCTATCTATCTATCTATCTATCTATCATTCATTCATTTATTCATTCTGGGTTGTTATATGTACCCAGTAAGCACAAGAAACAATGAGGTAACAAGCACCAATTTAATCTACAGCCCGCAATATCATATTTACCCAGTACCTACAAGAAACAAGGAAGTAACAAGTGCCAATTTAATCTACACACTCAAATATTGGATTTAGCATGTATAAGAAACAACAATGTAACAAGCACCTCTTTAGTTAACAGCCTGCTATGGTTTTATTTAGAATTTACCATGTTTGGATCTTCTCTAATAAAAGTCTAATCCACCAACTGCAACCAACCTCACATGAAAGAGGATGTTCTAATCTTGTTAAGTGGTGACGTGTTGGTGACGTATGTAATACTGCTTTCGGGTCCAAGCCGCCACTCATATAGGTTGAGAAATTATTCGTTTATGATCATTTTTTATTCATATCACACATTAAAGTTAATTTTATATAAAGTCATAGTGTACACAACAATCTCTGGGCTTGCTGCATCACAAATACCAAAATTTTAACAATTTATAAAAAAATTGATCACTTTCTGGCCATTAGAAATTAGGCCTGGACATATATACTGCGATCGTCATTTTCGAAAGTATTAAATCGCTTTGTAAACGTTTATTATTACCATTTCACGAGTCTCCCCATTCAGTTGAATAGAGTGCTTGGACCCGGAAGCCGCTTTGCTTGACGTCACACTTAACAAGCGGAAAGAAAGACACTTGATGTACACTCTTAAAAAAAAAGGTTCCTTGAGGTTCTATATTGAACCTTGGGGTTCTATACTTGGCCAGTAGAACCTTTTACCCAAAAAATGGTTCCATTTAGAACCCTTTGACTGCAAAGAACCTTTTTGATTAAAACGGTTCTATAATTTTTGAATCATAACATAATTATTTAGTAAAGATTATGAAACAATTATAAGTTATAACACAGAGAGACAAAGCTTTTTGAGTCAAAACCTAATAAAATGAATGCTGTGGTCAAAAACTTAATCAGTGTACAGTATGTGTTTAACATTTTTGACAAATTATTTTGTGAAATAAATAAAATAACCAATTTATTTAGACTGTGCAGTAACATGTTGTTATGGTTTAATAATTTATTTGAAACTAATAATCATAAAAAAGCCCTCTGGTGACGTCAGTCATTGACAAGGACATCGTCATGGACCAGTGGTGAAGAGCCTCGAGAGAAGGTTAATTTTTCGAAAGGAGAAGTCCACTATTTCAGCTTCATCATTCAGGTATGTTAGTACATTTAATATATATAGTGAAATATTTTGTATTATGAAGTAAGGTTTCTATTTGATAGAAAATCCCTCGTGTTATATGGTGATACAGATTGAATGGGGTTGACTTTAGCGTTAATATGGATAAACACTGTGCTTGCGATGACCTCGGTCGTCACCCTTCGGTTCAGAAATCTGTTAAGTTGAATTTGTTCTGCTTTTTATTCGAAATAAGTTACAATATCACTATAATTGTTTGTCAGTACTACTAATTAAATTACCGATAACAGTACACAGCTGTGTTATTTTAAGGCGAGCTTCGAGAGAGCGTGAATGAAGCATTTGCATGTTACTTTAAAATTAACTAGATTTGTGCCGATTTCATTGTGTTTTTCGTGTTGTTTTTAGCTCCAACCTTGAACAAACGCTCACTTTTAGCTTGGTTCGTGTGTGTTTTATCAGTGATTGAGCTAAACTCTGCAAAGTAGTGGACATTACTGCCCGCTTTTGAGATGTTCCCGCTAGTCTGCATAAAACCGCAAGATAGCAGTGCACAGCTCGTGCCCACACAAGCAGATTCGTGCCCGAGTCTGTGCACGCGCGGGAGGCCAGTCACGGTGGCAAGTTCTCCCTATGGCCAGTCCGCCCCTGAATATTATTGAAACCTTTAAAAAGCCAAACATATTTTAACAATCCATAGATGAAAGATCAGGTCTTATTTATAAAAGACACAAAAATGCAGACTAAATGTATTGTAAAATTATATATATACATACATATATATATATATATATATATATATATATATATATATATATATATATATATATATATATATATATATATATATATATATATATATATAGTGCAAAATAAGTTTAAAATAAGTATTTTAATGTATATTTTATTTTTCTTCAAACAGCCTGGAAACTGAACTGCATCATAAAACTTGTGCTTGGTATCATTGTTTTAAAATCCAAACAAACTGTATTGTGGTCAGTAAAATGAAATAAATATTATAAAAGACTTCAAGATTGTATTTATCATTACAGAAAAGTGTCATGGGACCCATATTAAGTTTCCAAATTTGGTCTGCTGCACACAAGTAGCTTTGAAGAAGAAGGATCCCAGCTTAAAGAAAAACATGTGTCTCATCCATAATTGTTTGACATCATCTTCAAGCACACCTGGTAAAGTATTGTATTTTATAACATGCATAATTCAGACTTTTTGGTTGTTGTGTACTGAAAAAATATATTTATCAAAAAAATATTCTATTACTTACTACTGCTGTTTTATTACAGTGAGAATATTAAGGTCGTTGCTTAAAAAAAGTCCTGCAGAGAAGAAATATGTATTGAAAGGTGTAATTTTGCCTACAAGATTCCTTGTTGCAATGTCTTCAAAACAAATGTAAAAATGAAAGGATTTCAGTGGTGAGCTCAAATGATGGGATCAAAATGAAGTGAACTGGACTCTGAGGGACTTCACACAAGGCAAGTTCATTTCAATACATTTTATGTCAAGATTAATTCTGTGATTTAAATTCATATTTACACACTCTACAAATGCTGTCTTCCTACCTCAGATTGTGATGGACATAGAATGCGACACCGTTTACGAATAAGTCAAGAACCAAATGAAACACACTATTTTCCAGAGTACAGATTATTGAGGGGTCTGCAAAACTAATGGAGCAGTTTCTTCTTCTTGGAGTGCCACAGCTTGTGAGTAACCAAACACTGTTACATTGTGTGCCAAATAGATATGAAAAATCTGTGTATATGACATTTTAAAGCTCATTTGGTAAAGCAATGCATTAGCAATGCCAAATGTGTTCCAGGTCTCACATATTAATAAATGTATAGAATAAACACAATCTACGTCCCTTTGGATAAAAGTATGCCAAATATGATGTATGTTATTTGATAAACAATTATTTTGTTTTGTTCCTATTCTAATTTTATTGTTTTATTTAATGTTCATACTAAATTGAGGTCACTCAGAAATGTCAATTTCATTAAATTCTGTAACAAATGAAATGCAGATTAAATAGAAAATATATTACAGCTGTCTACACTGTATTTCTGTATTTTTGATGACTTTAAAGTACTTGTATTGCTGAAAATATGTCACTTGGAAACTTACACAAAGTAAACAAAATGTTTTAATTTAGGATGCTGCATATAAGGACTTAGTGAAGGACACAGAAACATCTTTAAAAGAAATGGCCCAATAGAAGGGAAGGAAAGAAGGAAGTACTCAGCATTGAAATATTGTTTTACAGAAATCCAAAGATCCTAACAGCTCCCCTGATTCCGTCAAGGCTTGAAGTGTCAGCATTACGATGGCCAACACTCGCTCACTATCCTTCTGCTCCCTCATTTATCAGAGGCACCACAGTAGAATGAATTAGCAATTACTCTTTACTTTCCAGCCGCAACCCAGCACTGGGAAACACCCATACACTCTCTCATACACCTGCACACATTCACTTACTATGGCCAATTCACCAATACCGTACGCATGCCTTTGGACTGTGGGGGCAACTGGAGCACCCAGAGGAAACCCACACAAACACTGGGAGAACTTGCAAACTTCACACAGAAACACCAACTGACCCAGTCAGGACTCGAACCAGTGACCTTCTTGCTGTGATGTGACAGTTCTAACCAGTGAGCCACTGTGCCACCCATGGACAAAACTATTTACGTTATAAGAGAGGCCGGCAAACATGGACATGCTACAGGTTGTGGAATGGCTGTTCTCAGTGTTTTGTTTAATCATTTTGCAAAGTTTTGTGTGCCATTAAGCACTTTCTTAATAACTTTTATTGAAAATGATGTATAAAAATGGATGTTGCCATGACCAGTACATACATGTACCGTCAACTTGTTGAAATTGTAGTGTTATTTAATAGATGTTTGTGTATTGTTTCTATCTGCATTGTAATACATTTTTCATCATTTTAGAGATGTTTGAAAGTTAAGTTTTGTATTTGTTCAATCAGTAAGCAAGCTTACAAATGTTTAATAAAAAGTGAAATCATTACAATTAGATTGTTGAATGCCATTAAGCCGTTAATTATGTTTACTAATTAAATAGTAAAAATGTATAATGTTTAGAGGTAGATCTTATACAAAGTATGCAGAGGTGCAATTTTAAATATTATCTAAAACTTATTTTGTGAAGTAAATTGAATAAATTTAAACAATTTGAATTTTCTGCATTGGTTTTATTTTTTCATTCAATAATAAATAAAGAACCCTCAAATGGTTCTAAATAGAACCATGTAACTTGAATTCAAAGAACCATTTGGGGTTCTATTTAATGAACCCTTAAATGGTTCTATTTTTAATCTTTTTGGGGTTCCATATATGAAGCGCTTGAAAGAACCATTTTTGGTTCTATATAGAACCGGTTATTTTAAGAGTGAAAGAACCATTTGGGGTTCTATTTAATGAACCCTTAAAATGGTTCTATTTAGAACCTTTTTGGGGTTCCATATATGAAGCGCTTAATAGAACCATTTTTGGTTCTATATAGAACCGTTTCTTTTGAGAGTGTACCCCAGTGCTATGAACCATGTTTTTTTTTTTTTCCCAAAAAAAGAGAATAAAAGTAAAGGATATTTGGCTATTCAGCAAAACTCAAAATAGAATGTTAATGAAAGAAACAGTCAAGGCAAATAAAGAAACAATGAAAAAAAATAGACAAGGCGAAGTAGAAAAACATTTTGCAGTTTTTTTTTTTTTACCATTGCTTTAGCACAATTTTGAAAGTAAGGCTCATTTTGACAAAACACTACACACAATTTACACATCCATGCACACAAATAGCAGAGCGCATCAATTATTTTGCAGAATAAAACACTTCAAAAGTTTACAACAAATCAAAACACATTTTTGACACTGTATGGAACACAATTCATTCAATATAAATCTGTTAGCTAATCGATCTTAAACACTTGTATCATTTCTAATTGACTAATACTAATCATGGCAAGAAGGTTGCTGGTTTGAGCCTCGGCTGGGTCAGTTGGCATTTCTGTGTGGAGTTTGCATGTTCTCCCTGCGTTCGTGTGGGTTTCCTCCGGGTGCGCCGGTTTCCCCCACAGTCTAAAGAGATGCAGTACAGGTGAACTGGGTAGACTAAATTGTCCGTATATGAGTGTAAATAAGTGTGTGTGGATGATTCCCAGAGGTGGGTTGCGGCTGGAAGGGCATCCGCTACATAAAAATGTGCTGGATAAGTTGGCGGTTCATTCTGCTGTGGCGACCCCAGATTAATAAAGGAATTAAGCTGAAAAGAAAATGAATGAATGAATAATATTTGTAGCTATCCTACTGTAAACATACTTGTTGAAGACATTGTTGCATAACCATACTATAATTAAACTATTATTACAAAAAAAAAAAATACATTTTTACACAAGCAATTTGCTTTGCTTTGTAATGCAGGCTATTTTTGAAAATGTTATTTTTTGTCAATAAAGACAGATGCAGAATACTATGACTAGTCTGACACTAATCAAGGCTTATATCATAAATAAAACTCAGCAAAAACTGATAAAAAGGAACAACAAATAATTCAAAAGAAAATTTTCCTAAAGTTGCTGTGGAGTCTCAAACCAATACAGATACACAAAGCAACAAGAAGCACAGAAGAGGTGGGAGATCAAAGGAAGAAAAAAAAAGTATCATACCATGGGGATGAAAAATAGACAGCAAGACAAGAATTAAAAGACACATGATCTTTTCAAAGACAGCCGGAAGTTACTGTGTTCTGCATCTTAGTCAGCTTTTGTGCACCACAAGAGGTTTTTAAAAATGGTAAGAAACAAAAAGGAACTATATGGGTAGCCTGTAAATAAATCAATATATTCATTCAGCAGGGAAGCATTAAAATGATGAAACTTTTATTCATTCATTTCCTTTTCGGCTTAGTCCCTTTATTAATTAGGGGTCACCGCAGCGGAATGAACCGCCAACTTAACCAGCAAATGTTTTAGCAGCGGTTGCCCTTCCAGCTGCAACCCATAACTGGGAAAAATCCGTACACACTTATTCACACTCATATACTACAGACAATTTAGCCTACCCATTTCACCTATTGCACAAGAAAGAAAGAGAGAGAGGAAAAGAGAGATGCAAAAAAGCCCAAATGCCATCTGAAATTTCTTTCAAAAACATGCATCTCAACCTCCGATATTTATGTTAAGTTATTTCACTTTATAGGTAATAGAAATACCCTATTCATTGCCATAAAAGTTCAATTACTGAACCTACACACCAGGTCTTTTATCTAAATCTATGACACCATTTTGTTGAGCTTACAAAAGTGGATCCGACATTTATAAAGTATTAAGTCTTTCCTTTGTGTTCATATTTTAATATAAATATGTATTCAATATCTCCAAAAGAAAAAAAAAAAAGGAAAGACCCAGCCACTCGCAGCATCGACAAAGCTGTAAAGTGAGCGCTCTTTCATCCGACCTCTCACACGCATACATGCATCTAAATGCGCATGTTTCATGCACAAACACACCTTTTAAATGTGACAAAACTCGACAACTGAAAGTTACTGCCTGCTGTTTCTTTATTCATCATTTTCTTGTTGGCTTAGTCCCTTTATTAATCCGGGCCACCACAGCGGAATGAATCACCAACTTATCCTACACATTTTTACGCAGCGGATGCCCTTCCAGCTGCAACCCATCTCTGGGAAACATCCACACACTCATTCACACACACTCATACACTACGGACAATTCAGCCTACCCATTTGACCTGTACCACATGTCTTTGGACTGTGGGGGAAACCAGAGCACCCGGAGGAAACTCATGCGAACGCAGGGAGAACATGGAAACTCCACACAGAGTGGGTGCTGCAGATCTGCAGAGTGGATGCGCGCGTACTGAAGAACGGTGTTATCGCGCGCGTACTGATCAGCTGTGTTGTCGCGCGCGTACTCAAGAGCGGTGTTGTCGCGCGCCTACTGAAGGGCGGGACCGAAGGTGTGCTGCGTCGCGGGGGCACTTTTGATCATTTTGGAAGGGCACTTTCTATCCAAGACTAAAAAGGGCATGTGCACTGCACAGGTTGAGCCCTATGTGTGCACGTGCCTGCTCATCGGGTTGTTTGATTTGGGAGGCGTTCCCTCGCACTGGCCCAACAATGAAAAAGCAGTTGTTCCTTGTGCCACCAGGTGGATATTGTGTAAATCGCACTTTTTTTTTTTTTTAAATAAAACGGTGACATTTGCTGCTGCAGCACAGCGGGTAACTGTACATGACAAACTGCAGCTTTATACGTGAAGAAACTGTATAATCTGTATACATCACAACACACATGCAGCACTATGATGTATGTAATGTATAAAGGGAATGCTTTGTAGATAATCAATTATGGTTTAATGTTTTTTTGTTTTTAAAAATTTTTAGTAAATACGAAGGATGATTAGAATCTTGCTCAGATATTAGGATAAAAATAACAGATGGGACAACAGTGTATATTACTCTTCAACAGAGGTGACCAACCACTTTCCTGAAGGGCCACCGACACTGCATGTTTTGGATGTCTCCTTTGTCTACCACACCCATTACATGTTATTCAGTCTCTGCTAATGAACTGATGATCTGAATCAGGTGTGTTTAGTTAAGGAGACCTGGAAAATGTGCAGAGCTGGTGGTCCTCCAGGAACGTGGTTGAGAAACACTGCTCTACAACATGGTTGACCAACCCTGTTGCTGGAGATTTACCTTCCTGCAGGTTTCAGTTGCAACCCATATCAAACACGCATGCCTGTAATTATCAAGTGCTGTTCAGGTCCTAGGCCATGTGGTGACGCTGTAGGTAGTGCTGTTGCCTCACAGCAAGAAAGTTGCTGGTTCGAGCCTCGGCTGGGTCAGTAGGCATTTCTGTGGGAAGTTTGCCCCTTGACCGTGTGGGTTTCCTCCAGGTGCTCCAGTTTCCCCCACAAGTCCAAAGACATGGGTAGGCTAGCCATAGTGTATGTGTGTAAATGAGTGTCTATGGATGTTTAACAGTGACGGGTTGCAGCTGGAAGAGCATCCACTGCAAAAAAAAAAAAAAAAAAAAAACATATGCTGGATAAGTTGCCAACCCCAGATTAATAAAGGGACTAAGTTTACATTTTACATTTACATTTAATCATTTAGCAGACGCTTTTATCCAAAGCGACTTACAAATGAGGACAAGGAAGCAATTTACAGAACTAAGAGCAACAGTGAATAAGTACTAAAGGCAAGTTTCAGGTCTGTAAAGTCTAAGAAGGGAAGTATTAGTAGTATTATTTTTTATTTTTTTTTGTACAGTTAGTGTGATATTCAAAGAGGCAATTGCAGATTAGGAAGTGAAGTGGAGACTAAATAGTTGAGTTTTTAGTCGTTTCTTGAAAGTAGCGAGTGACTCTGCTGTTCTGATGCAGTTACGGAGTTCATTCCACCAACTGGGCAGATTGAGCGTGAGCGTGAGCGAAAGTGATTTCTTCCCTCTTTGGGATGGAACCACGAGGCGACGTTCATTCACAGAACGCAAGTTTCTGGAGGGCACATAGATCTGCAGAAGTGAGAGCAGATAAGAAGGAGCTAGGCCAGAAGTCACTTTGTAGGCAAACATCAGAGCTTTGAATTTGATGCGAGCAGCAACTGGCAGCCAGTGCAAACGGACTAGCAGCGGAGTGACATGTGCTCGTTTAGGTTCATTGAAGACAACTCGTGCTGCTGCGTTCTGGAGCAGTTGAAGAGGCTTGATAGAGTTAGCTGAAAGCCCAGCTAGTAGAGAGTTGCAGTAATCCAGTTTGGAGAGAACAAGAGCTTGAACAAGGAGTTGAGCTGCATGTTCAGATAAGAAGGGTCGGATCTTTCTGATGTTATAGAGTGCGAATCTGCACGATCGAGCAGTTCTAGAAATGTGGTCAGAGAAGTTTAGTTGGTCATCAATCGTTACTCCAAGGCTTTTCACCATTTTGGATGCAGTAATGGTTGCCCCATCCATCTGGATTAAAAAGTTATGGTGTAGAGTCGAGTTGGCAGAAACTACAAGCATTTCCGTTTTTGTGAGGTTCAGCTGAAGATGATGATCTTTCATCCAGTGTGAAATATCCAACAGGCAGGCTGAGATACGAACTGGAACCGAGGGATCATCAGGATGAAAAGAGAGGTATAGCTGGGTATCATCAGCATAGCAGTGGTAGGAGAATCCATGTCTCTGGATGACTGGTCCTAGAGATGATGTGTAGATGGAGAAGAGAAGTGGCCCAAGAACAGAGCCTTGAGGTACCCCAGTGTTTAGATGCTGTAGGTTGGACACCTCTCCCCTCCAAGACACCCTGAATGACCTGTCAGAGAGGTAAGATCTGAACCATTGTATAACAGTGCTCGCAACGCCCAGTGACTCGAGCGTAGATAGCAGGACCTGGTGGTTGACAGTGTCAAAAGCAGCTGACAAGTCCAGCAAAATGAGGACTGATGATTTAGAGTCTGCTTTAGCCAGTCTGAGATCCTTCACGACCGAGAGCAGGGCAGTCTCAGTTGAGTGGCCTTTCTTAAAGCCGGATTGCTTGTTGTCCATGAGATTGTTTTGAGTAAGAAAGTCCAGAACTTGATTGAACACTACTTTCTCCAGAATCTTGGCCATGAATGGAAGCAGGGATACTGGTCTGTAGTTTTCAAGTAGCGTATGGTCCAGGTTGGGTTTCTTTAGCAGTGGGGTTACCCTAGCCTGCTTAAATAAAGTGGGGAATAAACCAGAGTCAAGAGTTGTGTTAATTATGTGAGTCAGTGTTGGTATGACTGCAGGAGAGATGGCTTGCAAGAGATGAGAGGGAATGGGATCGAGTGGACAGGTGGTTGCATGGCTAGATAGCACGAGTTTGGACACCTCAGACTCAGAGAGCTGAGAAAAAGAGGTGAGTGTGTGTGGTGTTGTATCTTGCGTGTTTGTTGTAGGTGCAGCAAATTGAGCACTGATTTTTGCAAAGTCATCAGTAGTAAGTGTGGAGGGTGCGGGTGGAGGAGGAGGATAGAGGAGGGAGGAAAATGTTTTAAAAAGTAGGCGAGGATTAGTGGCATTGTTGATTTTCAGACGGTAATATGTCTGCTTTGCAGAAGTAACCTCAGCTGAGAAAGAGGACAGAAGAGTTTGGTATGTTAAGAGCTGTGCAGGATTTTAAGTTTTCCGCCAAATTCTCACGGAGAGCATCCGAGAGCCAGGGTGCAGGAGGACTGGCACGGGCTGGCCTGGATGCAAGAGGACATAATCGGTCTAGACATGATGCTAGTGTGGAGCAGAGTGTATTAGTGGCACTGTTCGAATCAAGTGCAGTGAGTTTCCGAGATGGAGGAAGAGAGTCTGAAACAATGGTGGATAGTCTATTGGGTGAGAGAGATCGTAGGTTTCTGCGAAAGGTAACCAGTGTTGGAGTGTGTGACGGCTCAGAAGTAATGTGGATGTTGAGAGACAGAAGGAAATGATCAGATATTTGTAGTGGAGTTACTATTGTTTGATCAGTGAAGCAGTGTCGTGTGTAAATAAGGTCTAGCTGATTACCTGATTTGTGGGTAGCAGAAGTAGGTGCTCTTTTTAGGTCAAAAGAGGCAAGCAGAGTCTGAAAGTCTGCAGCTTGCGGTTTGTCAACGTAAATGTTGAAGTCACCTAGCACCAACAAGGGAGTGGCAAAATTAGAAAAAGATGAGAGAAGAACATCCAGTTCATCTAGGAAGTGACCTAATTTACCTGGTGGGCGGTAGATGACAACCACATTTATGTAGAAAGGGTGGATAATGGTGACTGCATGGAATTCAAAGGAGCTGATTGTTGGCAGGGACGGTATCAGAGTAAATTTCCATTCTTTGGAAATTAGTAGTCCAGTCCCACCCCCTCTCCCTGTCTGACGAGGAGTGTGGGAAAAAGAGAAATTAGCAGAAAGAGTAGCATGTGTAGCAGTGTCCTCCGGCCTCAACCAGGTCTCAGTTAGAGCCATGAGATTATAGTCAGAATATGTAGCTATGGAGGTAATAAAATCTGCCTTGTTAACAGCTGATTGACAATTCCAGAGGCCCACGGAGAGAGAGAGTTGTGAAATAGTAGATACATGTATTGAACGAAGGTTGTGAGGATTATGCCTGCAGCGTACCTCCCGTGTTTTGCGAGTGTTAGTAACAACAGGAATTAGAAAACACATAATAAAAGTGCTATGACAACAAAAAAATAAGTGTAAAGATAAAGTAAAACAAGAAAGTAAAGTACTCAAGTGCTTTGTCTGTGTCTTTGCTCGGTGGAGTCGCGCAGGTAGAGTCGATGGTCTTTACACTCGTCGGTCTTCACACGAGGCTGCCGCGACCGCTGCCGCGGTTAACTAGTTGTTTATATAACCCCAAAGCACTAGCTGATTGAATTCAGCTGGACACGCCTCGAGAGTCAAAACAAGGGCCGAAACTGAGGCGGACGACACGAAACCGCGTCTGCGTTCGCTACACAAGCTCTTATAGTAACCAAGGAAACAGTGGCTAAACACTTCTAGTATTATACACAACTGAAAGCAAGTTTAAATGTCCTACAACTTTACACAAACAGCTGAAAACAAGTCCTCAAACCATACACAACAACTGAAACAAGTCTTAAATGTACTTACAGGCTGCTGGTCTAGATGCTAAAGTGCTTCTCCTGCCGACTAATGCTAGCGTGCTCACTATATAGTGGTTACCTGGCGTTTGGACACGGCTCGAGAGTCAAAACAAGGGCCGAAACTGAGGCGGACGACGCGAAACCGCGTCTGCGTTCGCTACACAAGCTCTTATAGTAACCAAGGAAACAGTGGCTAAACACTTCTAGTATTATACACAACTGAAAGCAAGTTTAAATGTCCTACAACTTTACACAAACAGCTGAAAACAAGTCCTCAAACCATACACAACAACTGAAACAAGTCTTAAATGTACTTACAGGTTGCTGGTCTAGATGCTAAAGTGCTTCTCCTGCTGACTAATGCTAGCTTGCTCACTAAGTCTAAAAGAAAATGAATGAATGAATGTTCAGGCCCTAATTAATTGGTTCAGGTGTGTTTGTTGGAGCTAAACTCCAACAGGAAGGTAGATCTCTAGAAGAAGGGTTGAGCACTCCTGCTCTAAAAACAAACATTTAACTTTTAAAGTATAACTACTAGGGGTGTCAAAATTAATCGTTTCTTTGGTGCACTGCGATGCAGACGTGGAGAATTCGGTATCGGTTTAGTAATAATCATAACCTGTTATTACTGACGTCATTTACCTCATATGCGCTCTGTCGCGAGGGAGGCGATCGCGAGTATTTACAGCGCTTTAACTACTTAAAACTCATAAACTGTGCACAATTTCACTGTGTGTGTTTGCTGGATCAGTCTTTCACTGACATATACACTTCTCGGCTGTTTTACAGCGTTACTTTTGCATACAGAAACGAGCACGTGTCTGCAGAGTTTTCTCCACCGTGTCTATCATACATCAGCTGTGAGATCGCCGCTGCCGCCTGCCGCTTATCAGTATCACTCATCTGTGAAGAACGCTGTGCGCAAGAGCCAATCGCAACCGTTTTTTTGAGGGTGTGACCAGGCCCGGATTAAGAACTCAGGGGCCCCTGGGCACACTGTCTTGTGAGGCCCCCTACCTGGCCGCACCCCTATAGTTGAATTTAAAAAATAAGAATAATATAATAATTTTTAAATAAAATAAATCTATAATTTGTTGCCCACATATTTAAATAAATGATATATAGTACATGTGTATTTATAGTCTACAAAGATTTAACTTATTTTTCAAAGCATTGAATAAAAAATAAAATAAAACTAATAAAACTATAAATAAATATATATATATATATATATATATATAATTTTTTTAAGGGTATTTTAATGTATGCTTTTACAAACTTATAAAGCATACTAGTGCCATGGCATATAACGCACACAATGCTTCTCCAATCCAGTTCTATGAATCTGAGTCTTTCATAATACAAACACTGATTTACTGTCTCTCCCCTCCTCTCCCTGTATTTTCTCTACTCTTCTCGTGATGAAGACTTGATTATAAACCTAAAAGTATCACACACACTATACCTCTTCTCTCCCGTCTCTCTCCTCTTCTGGGCCTTTCTCTCTCTCTCTCCCTCTCTCTCGCCTTTTCTGTCTGTCTCTCACGCGATGAATCCAGTCCGCACTGCGCTGCCGTTAGCCTCCTCCGCCTTTAAAGTTACCATAACGTCTTCTTCTGTACCCTCATTCTCCTGATCATGGGTCTGTTTAAAGATGGTGTGTATGGAAAATGCCTCAATAAAGATGCCTCCTCTTCTCTTTCTCTCGCGTTTGCTAAATCCACTTGTCCACTCATTTTTGATCTATGACAGATATAACATTACACTAAAGTCCGCTCAGTTTAGTGCGGGTTATTACAAAACTGACGTTTCCGCGCTTGACCAATTACAGCATTCTGTTTAGTTAAAGAAAAAAAGGCAGTTTAAATATAATAATTATATTAATATGTGATTGCGATTTTTTTCCTTAGAGGAAATACAGTTGTCTGAGCAATATAGTTTTTGCAGAGAGGGAGGCACCTATAATAAGGCTAAACATTTTTAAGTACCCACGAGACACTTGTGACTTTATATCGCATTTGCATTATTTAAAAAAAATGTTTCCTTCCTGTTAAAAATAAATATATTTCCAATCTGATTTGTAAAGGGGAGAAAAAAAAGTAGCACGAGTTCAGCTGATGGTGGATTCGAAACGAGTTTATGATTAATCGCGTCAAAAGATGTTGGTGGGCGCCTTACAAGGTGCGCCACTGCGGCTATAACGATTACTAGCTCTTTACTCTTGTTGTTTCTATCAATCAGGCATCGATGGGCGTAAACCCTAAATAGCTTTTTCCAACTAGATGCGCTATTTGTAATTAGCCTAAAAAGACACTCCGAAATTGTCTTTTTTTCTCCCCTCTCGCAGGGGCCCCTAGTGCGCACGGGCCCCTGGGCCTGTGCCCATGAGGCCCATTGGTTAATCCGGCCCTGGGTGTGACCAATCAAAGGGGTGTAAGAGAA
Source organism: Danio rerio (assembly GCF_052040795.2). Taxonomy (NCBI): domain Eukaryota; kingdom Metazoa; phylum Chordata; class Actinopteri; order Cypriniformes; family Danionidae; genus Danio; species Danio rerio. Next base: position 26,872,702 of record NC_141038.1, read on the forward strand.
CTAGACAAGGATCAGAAATTGAGCTGGATTTGTTTATATTATTTGCTAAATGCTCGTTTTGTTTAAAGTTACAGTTTATCTGACTGTTTGTATTAAATTACAAAATTGTATTACAAATAGTATATAAATATAAATATATTCATACATTTTAATACAAGAAATGCAGCTGTGAAGAAAATATAAAAATGTATGGAAAGCACCGTCAATGCACCGAAATATCGAATTGAATCGAATCGATGGCATGATAATCGTAACCGAACCGAACCGTGAGACTAGTGTAGGTTCACAGCTCTAATAACTACATACAATAATATAAAGAAAGACACAGAGTGTAATTTACCTTAATTTCTGCACTAAAAAAATATATCTCTTCTCCCTGTGTTCATGTGGGTTTCCTCCAGATGCTTTGGTTTCCCCCACAAGTCTAAAGACATGTGCCATACAGTGGGTTTATTGTGTAAGCAAAACTGTCCATAGTGTATGTGTGTGAATGGGAGTGTGTGAGTGTTTTCCAGTGATGGTTGCAGCCTGTGCTAGATACGTTAGTGGTACATTCCACTGTGGCGACCCCTGATTAATAAAGGGACTAAGCCCAAAAAAATGATAAAAAATGGTGCAAGAATCAGGAGTCATTGGAATTTAAATGCATTTACTTTCTATTTCTAAGGATGTTGTATCATACACTGTAAAATGTAATTAGTTGACCTTACTTAAAAAAAGTATGCAAACTCGTTGCCTCAAAAAAATTAAGCAAAGTAAACTTAAGATTAGTGAGTTAGAAAAGCTTGTTTTTTTTAAGTGTGCAGTACTATATCAAGTAGTACCACTAACACGTTTTTTTTATGTTCATGTAACTTAATAGCCATGCTTAGTGTTAACTTAATTTTTTCATTTTGTGTTGATTGCTTGATATAAATTTAACCCCACTTAGAATTACTAAATACCTACAACTTAACACTATCAGTTCTGCTCACTCATTTTTTTAAATTCACTTAAATTAAAGAAACCAATTTCCTTTAATGGGTCCTTCTTGGACCCAAACCTGGGCAGCTGGAAAATGTGGCCTTTTCTCTTCCCCATTTATCTATTTTTGCTGTTACTATGTGATAAAGGCAAACACAACACAAACATATAATTTAAAAGAACACTCACGGGTTTGATTCAGCTCCATTACAAAATTTATTCAATGCACATTCAAGTACAAAACAGCAGCTAAACAACAAAGTTGTGGTTTGATTTAACTGTATAAAATGACATGGAAAAATATATAAAAAAATAAAATAAAAACATTTCTGTGAGCTAATTGTATGCATGTCTCCCAATATTAAACAGGTAACTACAGGACGACTTCAGTGCATGCAAAATCAGTGCATTTCTGATCAAAACCGAAAGTACAACATACTTTTGTGTCCCAAAGTGAGCAGTCCAAGGATTAAACCAACACAAATAAAAACATCATTAAAAGTTTTCCCAAAACACAAATGTAAACAGGATAACCTTGCTAGGTTATTTTCTGACATTATCATCTAATAACATCTAACAACTCATTGCAACACAACATGGCACTATTTCCACCATTAGCATACCTGCATAACATGGTAGACTTTAATGGAATATTCTTTTTTTTTTTTCCATTGAGAACGTAAATAAGCGAGAACAGTTCCATGAAAGCATCAAACTTTCTCTGATAAGAGGAGAACATTAATGGCTGCAAAGCTTACAAAGTGCTATCTGACAGCCGATGGCTCTTTACTGTTCTAACCCAGAAGACTGTTCTTCAGGAGTTAACAGTTTTGGTGGGAGGTTTTTCTTTACCAGTCCAAGCATCACAGTCTGAATGAAGTTGAGTGTATTTGCCATGCATTTTGGGTATCCAAATGCAATGCATATGTAAGACCAAACAAAGGACAAACTGCCTGAGGCAAGTTTTTAACATGATCCATGAGAATACCTCCCTCCAGAATGATGGCAGTGGAGATGGGCTGGAGGTCCACTGAGCTTTGACCCTCGTGAGGACTACAGTGATGCATTCTAGGGCCTCGTCTCTCTCTGTATCCTAAAAGACACACATTCTTCAGCATTGCAATTTATGCTATTCTAAAACAATCTTTTTTTAGTGTTGTAATGTTATCAGAGAATATGGTTTTAAAAATGTTTTCACACTGGATTGTAACAATAAAGCAAACAAAATATATTTGTTATGGTTAAACTAAAGCTAAAAAGGTCTATACATCCTCAAAGAGTGACACTGACTTTTCAACCTACAAAATACATCAATCACTGTACAAAATGTATATTGTATATTGAGCAGATAGAATTACATCTATGTCAACGCAGGTATAGTTTTATGTTCATGCAGACTGTAGGATTACAAATTTAAGAATATGTTTAAGATCTATGGAAGACATTTTCTGCCAAATTTAAGTAATTAAATGACTAAAATGAAAATTAAAACCAGATTAACGATTTCATTAGAGAAAACTGTATGCAAAATGTGTGACAAAATTGACAATGAAATGATTTCATTCTCATGGTGACAGTGCATCATCCCTGTCAAATTGAAAAATATAATGCAATTGGTGATTTCACATTTCATTTTCACTACAGTCTCGAGGCAAGATAGCCAATATTAAAATGAAAAGCCAAACGTGAAAAAGAAACTACAAATAGTTTTACAAAAGCTCTTTATTAACGCTCACGCAATAATAGTGACAACTCAAATTAAAATTGTAAATTTTAGTTTTCATTTTGATTCCTCTTTTATTTTGGTAAAGTGTGTGTGTGTGTGTGTGTGTGTGTGTGTGTGTGTGTGTGTGTGTGTGTGTGTCTCTGAGTCTGTGTTTGAACCTGTGAGTGAGTCTTTTTGAATGTGTGAGTGTGTGTGAGCCTGTGTTTAAGTGTGTGTGTGTGTGTTTGTCTCAGTCTGTGTTTGAGTGTGTGTGAGTGTGTGTCTGTGTTTGAATCTGTGTGTGTGAGTCTTTTTGAATGTGTGAGTGTGTGTGAGCGTGTCAGTAAGTTTGTGTGTGTGTGTGTGGCGTGTGTCCACCTCCAGGTTGGTGGGTGTGTGTGTGTGTAAGTGTGTAAAATTTGCAACAAGAAATCTGTGGAGCAGTCATAGAAACTGTAGCAATAGCAATGTCCTTAAGTTATCTGACACTAAGTGTTGGCAATGGAAATGTGTACTTGTCAATAAAATTATATGATATATTTAACCCTTTTGTTGTGCCTTGATCAGACTTGACTGCAGCAGCTCATGTTCTCAATAAAGAACCCTGCTGAAGAAAGAACCAAGTCTCCTTGTCTTCAATTCTAAGTGTTCTACAAGACCAAACTTTTTCTTATGTGCAAGTACTTACAGAGCAGGTCTTGTAGAATTCACTGGAGTCATCACCGAGTAAAATGGGAATGCCTTTGAGGACAACAGAGCGAAGTACTGTGTCGTCTGGTGTCTAATGATACATAGAGAGAGAAAAGACCAGTTAACAGAGTAATTTGGAAGGCACAAGCAGACAGGAAATAAAATAGGTTGGTCTGGATGGTCTCATTTAGAACTTGATTGATGAACTATCACACAGATCAAAAGCAAAATAAACCTACTTACCATCCAGCTCATGTGCTGCATCAGCTCCCTGAGTTTCTGGCCAACAGTTCCCTATTTTGTTTTGAAAAGTTCAATGAAACGTGGGGCATACTGGTCCAGAGCCTCAAAGAAGTCTCCCTCAAGATTCTTACTGGCGATTCTATTAAACTCAGCAAACACCTGAAAAAGTAGAGAGGAGTGGGTAGGGATGGAGAGGTGGCAGAGGGATTAACATTCCAACAAGTGTTTGGATTTCTAGTCACACACCTTGAATTTATGTTTATTTGCATTATTTTATTGGTTGAGAACAAACATTGCTTACCTGTCTCTCTATGATATGTGCTAATTGGGTATGTCAAAGAACTCTGGCCACTGTTGTCTTAGCGATGGTGATGCTCCTACAGGCGACAGGATCTCAGTGTCTGCTGTGCTGCCCTCAGTGTCTAATGTTGTGGTGGGTGATGACAATGCTGTTAAATGGAGAGTCACAAGAGGGATGATTTTGACTGTAGCTTTTTCAGGTAAATCAGTTATTTCAGTCAAATTGCAGAGGGCATTATTGGAGTCTTGATCTTCATACTGCAGTTTAAAGTCATACTGCAGTGACAGTTTATCCACCAGTTGCACTTTGAATTCTTCAATGGACTGTGGTCTCTTAATTAAAGTCAACTTACTTATATCATCTTCTGCGATGATGACTCTCAGTAACAACCTCTGGTCCATTTTGATAACTGTTTGAAAATCTGAAAAGAAAGAAAAGATAATTTTAGCATCAAGCCTAGCAACATAAAAAGACAAAAACACTCAAATGCAGTATCAGATTTGAAATACCAGAGCTATAGGAAAAACTAAATCCTTGCAAAAATCTAATTATCAAGCTTTTAATCAATGAACTTCTTTAAGACAAGTGAATACAGCAGTACAAAAAGTAAATGGTAAATGACTCGCTTATGTGGTTAGACATCAAGGGAACTGTTGTCCTGGGTATGATGGACTATAAATCGAACCCACAGTATCTATAGAGACAGTCCAGAAATACTAATTACATCAAATATTTGAAATTCAAAATATGCATAAAATATTCTGTATGATGAAATATACTATAATGAAATAATTTCAACACAAGATTTTCTTAGCTTTTGTTGTAATCCAATTGCTCTGATGTAAGCATAACTTTTACTTTAGCATGCAATAATAATACAGTTATTAGTTAAAAATACCTTTTATTGCTGGGATTATGGAATGTGTGGATTGATCACCATATGCTTGTGCCTGGAAGGAAACTGTTAAATAAAAATACAACAATTTAGCACAACCAAGTACATGTGAAAGCTGTAACATAGGCCTATAACCCACAATGACAGCTCCCAGTATTAAAATGAACATATTATGTACAAGATGACCTTAAAGAATAATGTAAGGCACTGAGTATGCCAGCAAATATGTTCCCTATCATAGCAGACTATGATAAACTGAGTGTAAAGATCTTTTCAGACAGGTAAACACTCTTGTCTGTAACGAACCAAGACTGATCTGGGTAGTGGGCACTATGGTAAACATGGAAACAGCACAGCTACGAATATTGACTATGAAGTGCGACGTGTTAAATAAAATAACATTAAGTTAGTTGACTGTGGTGATATCCCCAATCATATGTCGACACAGAGTGGTAACGTTAATCCTGTTTTTGATAAGCACAGACTGTTATTGTTGGTAGCTAAAATTAGCATAGTCTTTACAGACAATTTTAAAATAAAATTATACATCCAGACTTGTTCTGATGTTCTGCCTGAGCTTACAAACAACAGTTATAAAACTCAGGAAACTCCCAAACCGCCGGGATCAGTCTGTCATCATCATGCTAGCTGCTAGTCAGTACTCGATGACAAATGTTACTGACATATGCTGACATGGCAGGTGGGCGCGAGCGACAGTTAACGTTACTGCTACACTAAAGTTTTTCCTCAATTTTAACGTGACAAAAGTCTTGAAAATAATAAAGTATTGACCAAGTTTCATCAAAATATAGTCACGTTATGTCCATAATAAAGTTAGCTAGCGTTAGCCGACATTACTACACACATCATTACTAGCAGGCACAAAACACTGGCGCTGACACAGAAACAAAACGATCTGCGCAAGGGTAAATTAAAATATTTACTCACCAAATGAGTGTGCCAAGCACAAGAATCGCTGTTATGCTGACGATAATCACAAGTGCCGTTGAAGCGATGTTTAGGTCCAGCTCAATGATATCCAGCTTCATCTACCGTTTGCAAAATTACGAATCCCGCCACGCCAAGACCCGCCTTACGAAGCAGCTTGATTGGTTGGGGATGATTGATTGATCTGCGCATGCCCACAGTGTCATAAACTTACTTTTTCTAAATTAATCCAGCTCAAGCAGACTGAGCTGGTAAGATTTTTCAACCTCAAAGTACAAGTAACTTACTAAAAGTGAGTGTTAATAGCAGGTTGATAAAAATTGATTAAGGTCAATTTAATATTTTTAATTAAATACCATGTTTGCTTTTACAGTGTACTTCAGTAGCAGATAAGTGGCTTTGCTATACAGCATGAACACAATAAGAACATTGTATCTAAAACCTACATGTAGTGCGTCATGGAAAAATACTTAATATACTGTAAAGTGGAACCCAAAAATCATTATTGTAAAATGTATATAGACAGAAATTCTCTATGTACACTCCTCCGTCATTATCTCCTTCTAAAAGGTGCTTGTCATGGACTATTATTAGCGCTATTACAGGCACAAATCTTTACTTTAGTAATCTAAGTGCTGTTTCAAATCCATTAGCGCAAATGTGTGCAGCTCTGTTTGCCACTTCCAATTAAGTCACTCAGCAGTATTTAAGTTTTCTCAAGCATGAAGTGTATTTGAACTGTATGTTCCAGAAACATATTTAACATTTTTAGGAATAAAATATAAACCATACCTACTCCCTACATTAAGGATAAAGTGTTGTGTCTTAGAAAATAATTTATAAAAAAAGTAACCCTTTACAATGTTATTGGTAATGCTAGTTAATGCATGTACGTTTAAACACACAACACATTTATTATAGTTTTTATGTTGTTAGTTATGTAAATACATATGTGTTCATTGTTCCTTAATGTTAACTCATAGTGCATGTTAACAAACATAAATTTTGATTTTAATAAACATCAGTAAATGTTGATCTAGCATTAATAATATTATGTACAAGTATTGTTCATGCTTAGTTTTGTTATACTGGTTGCAGGAAAGAGAATCCAGTTACCGCAATAAACAGAAGAATGCATTTATTGACAGGACAATGTATATGTAGACAGACAAGGGGCCATAAGATCCAAAATGTAGGGGCAATCACATACAGTGAAGCTAGTCAGGAAGGGATGAGAAAGTGCCAGAACCAATGGAACAGAAAGAAGGAACAAAATCAGTTAAGAAAGTTAAAGATAAACAAAGATTAGAATACAAAAAGAGTAAACACTAGAAATAAATAAAAGATAAACACAAAAACATAAAAAATAGAGAACTAAAAGAACAGGCAAAAATGTAAGACATAAATAGGCAATGGTATAAGGCTAGGATAAAAGGTACGGTAAGTGAGGATAAGCTCACATGAAATAAAACAGCAAAGAAATGAAAACGCACAGCACTAAAGAGACAGGTGAGAACAAATCAACCTAACAATGTTAGTAAAATACACTAATGT